>NW_022589710.1:60470171-60774338 GCF_004348235.1 Phoca vitulina | reverse complement strand
CCCCCCCCCCCCCCCCCCCCCCCCCCGCCCGCCCCGCCTTTGCTTGTGCTGTCCCCTCTGCCTGGAATGCCTGTTCTCCTTGTGGTCCATGCCAGTGACCCTTGGTGGCTCAGCCACACGGGCCTCCAGAAACCCTCTCTCTTCCGCTTCTGCTCCCCTCCCCCCATGGCTAGATTAGTGCCCCGACCCGCACCCCTGCGCATTCCCATACGGCAACATGATCATTCCCTACATCTCTCTGCATTTAGGAGCCCCCGTGAGGATGGGCGGAATGTGGCCGCCTGAAGTTGCAGAGCCTCCACTCTGGTACACACACACACACACACACACACATACATGCGTGTGCCTGTGCGCACACTTTCAGGGGCTCCCTCCCTGCCTGGCCTCATGCTCTCTGGGAGGCCTCAGGCTGAGTGCTCAGACGCTGACGATCTCTCCAGAATACAGATGAGGGTTGATTAAGACCAAGGTGGCTGAGGACATGGAAACCCAGCTCTCCCCAAGGAGCCATTTTAGAAAAGTTAGAGATGTGGCAGGTGAGGAGGTGCCCTCCACATACCAGGGCTGAGTCAGTGAGAACTGGGGAGTCATCGTAGAAACTGCTCTGCCGAGAGGCGGTCCGGGTATGTGTGGTCTTGCTTGAGCTAGCGAACTGATGTCTGTCCCTGACGCGGAGCCATCGGACGTCTGTCGTTCGTGTGCCTGTCCTGCTCAGTCTCTTCCCTCTCCTGTTGTAGGCATGCATGTCGCCATCCTAATGAGACTGGATTCTGCACAGTCACTGCACTGTGCATATGCTTGAGGGCAGCAGGCCCTGGACTCCAGGACCCTACGAGGTTTTTTCATTCATTTATCGCTTCACAGAATCCAAGAATTCTAGGACTTAAAAAATCAGAAAGATGTTATAAAAATGTGTTATTCCAACCTACTTGTTTTATACGTGAGAAAACCGAGATACAAATGATTTAAATGGCTTTCAGAAGTATGCATGAAGTTAATGGCTTGTTAGGACTTGAACCCAAATTTCTTGACTGCCTTTGCCTTAACTTTCACAGTGTCTTAGGGTCCTTGTGCTGGAATTGGGATCGGCCAGGTGCTGCTGGGCGGAAAGAGGTGGTCAGCCAGTGATTGGAAGGCATAGGCCTTGGCTGATGGTCGGGGACTGTTACATAGGTTGTGTACCGCACAGCTCAGTGGCAGACTTTGTGAATGGCATCCTGTGTGGCTGGACTTGGCAGTCTTGCCCCTGGTATGTATTGGATGCTGCTACAAGCTTCCCTTGGCCCAAGGTTTAGCTGCATGAATCTCTAGCCCCGGTCCTATGCCAGACCTGGCTACCTCTTCAGATGCCTGGCCTGTGATTCTTGAATAGCCATGGGTGCTTTGGTTTAGCCAGGGCCATGGTAGGCTGCCTGGCACATTCTGCTGCACCAGGACACATGGGTCTAGCATGGATTTCTCAGGACTCTCTGTGGTCTGTGGTTTTCTGTAAGGTGTAATGAACAGACAGGTATTCTGGGTGGTGCCAGGAAGGCTTTGCCTGGGGGACATTTGGCCCTGGCTTCAGTTGATTTCATGTGCATGAACAGTGGTTGATTTCATGGCTTCAGTAATCTGCCCAGAGGATTCATTAGCTGTCCTCCCCAGAAAGCTTTGCTCAGCATGGCTCATGACCTCATCCTCATGTGGAGCTGATCTCCCAGGAATGGGTTTCACTTTCTGCAGAAGCATACCATGGAAGGTATGATTGCCTGTGACACCATTTCATCTACTAGTCCTCTTCCCGCTGGTCCCACTCCTTCACTCAGCAGGTGTCCGCTGCAGGCATCCTGTGCGCCGAGCATGTGCCGGCCCTGAAAATCCTACACATATCCTTCCCTCAGTGCTGTGTGGATCTTCATCCCAGAGGCCATCGTGGGCTCTCGCATCTGGTCATGTCGTTTCTTTACTCTCCTAAGAGTGGCTCCTTCTGGTTGTTGTTAGTTTGTCTTGATCCAGGGTCGGGAACAGAAGCAGAGACTCTGGCCCACTGTGGTCGCTCCTTGGGACCTTTGGGAGTAGAATGAACCAGGGCGGACCCTGGGGTGGTAGAAGGAGCAGATGAGGTCATGGTCTCATTTCTGCCCCTTCACCATGTGACCTCCGGCTAGTTTCTACTTCTTTCTCCTTTCTGAAAAGACCGGCTGGACTAAGAGACCTTAGGTCTTGCAAGGTCTGACCGTCTGTGACTCTGCTTCTGGGAAAGGAACTTGCAAAAGCTCCATTGCCATTTTTTCTTGGGTGCCTTACCTTGTGCTGGCACCAAGTGCCGTGTGCTTCATGGCCTAGGCTGGGGTTGGCTGACCATGAGAAAGACCTAGTTTTCTTTCTTTAACATACATTTTAAAAGAATGCACAGGAGGAATTCTGGCTGTCGCTAAAATTGAGATGCTTTTCCTTTAGCCAGGGCTCCCCATGCCTTGTTTTGCCGACTACAGGGCTCTGGAACCAGATGGCTTGGATCAGATGCCATCTTGGCCCCTTCCTCACTGGGAGAGCCTGGGCCAGGTACTGAGGTGCTTAGCCTTAGTTTCTCTATCTGTCAAAGGGGGCTGCTAATAGGACCTACTGCATAGGGTTGTTTTGAGGAATAAGTGTGTCCGTTCCTGAAAGTGTGTACAACACTGTCCAGTACTTGGTGAGCATTCAGGAAAAGTTAGCTGGTATCATCACCATTATTGCTGTAATTATTAATAATAACTCCTTCTGGCATCTTGCCAGGACCTCCATCACAGTGTTAAGACTTTAGGAACTGGAAGCTTCCTGTCTTTCATCCACCACTTGGTGTGGAAGGAGGGAGTTGAAAGGCCAGCCTTTGTGGCCATCAGCTGGAAGGGCTGGGCTTGGGTGTGCTCTCAGGAAGAGTCAGAAGGAGGGAGATTATGCTGAGTAAGCCCAAGGTTACCTCTTTTCCCATAAAAGCCCGGTGAGTAATTTTTGACAGCCACAGGGAAGAAATGTCTGGTCTTCGCCAGCATTTGTTTGGTGACTAAGCGCTAACGGAAACACACAAACTCTGACTCCTGGGGTCTTAGGAATCAGCCTGATGTGTTTGTTCTGTGCATGGTGTGTGGGGCTCGCCTTGAATGCCCATGCTTATCTAACTTCTGGAACCAAGTGATGATCAGGATTCTGAATCCCATTGGGGTTAGCACCAAAGTTTGTCGCGATCCCCAAGTGATGGCTGCTGCGGCCCTGGGGAAGTGTAGTGGATGGCACCCTCTTTTCCATCCTTGATCTACATAGGAGGCTAGAGTCCCAGAGAGGGTAAACGCAAGGCAGGCTGCACTGCAGAGCGGGGACGGGAGCAGGTCCTTGCTGTTTGTGTAGTCCAGTGCCTTCGTTCTTTCTTCCCTTTTTTTTTTTTTTTTTAATACGTTGAAGAGAATACACACACAGAAAACTGTACATATAAGCGAGCGGCTTCATGAATTTTGCAAACCAGGTATACCGCGTATCTGCAACCAGATCAGACAGTAGAGCAGAGCTGCTTCCTAGAGCCACTCATGGGCTCCCCACTCCTTCCCTGCCTTTGCCCGACCTGCCCTGTCCCTTCTTTCTCTTTCCACTCTCAGTGAGCACCTGCCATCCTCTCACATGACCTCTTCCTGGGGGTGGGGGGTAGGGAACAGGGACTCTGGAAGGAACGAGGCTGGTTACCAAACTAGAAGATGAACTTTCTCCAACAAGTTGAATGCTCTCAAATCCCTGTTCCATGAATGGCTTCCAGCCTGGTCCTCCCACACCACTCCTGGCCAGCAGGGTTTTTCTGGAACTTACTTGAGTCCTCTAGTTCTCCTCCTAGAAAGCTTCTCTGCCTCTCCCTCCAGCCTTCAGGTTAACGTGCAGAATGCTTGGCAGGGGAGCCTGGCACTTAGCTCGCCCAGCCCTGCATGTGACTCCTTTTGGCCTTCACCATGCTGCTTCCTGTCCCACCTCCCTGGAGATGGAGAGTCCCAGAACATACGCGGGGCTCATTCTCACCGCAGTGCTCGCTAAGATTTCTCTGTAAGTGCAAATACTCAGGAAGCCTTCGTTCAGATAGCCGGCCTCCCAGAGACCCGGTAGAGACTGCTCGGTCCACGGGAGGTCTGGGCAGCTCCCAGCCTCTTCACTCGCAACCCCCCACTGCTGGCCCCAGGCTTTGGTCCTCTCTTTCCTGTTCTAGACCTGCCCAACTGAGTTGTGCACAGGTTGTCCAGCACTTGGGTTCGAAATGGGTCCTTAGACTTTTCTGGGACTTAAAAAGCACTTTAGCCACGTGACTTGTTGGGGTAGGTGACAGGGTGTGCTGCAGAGGCCTTGGGGTTGACGTTGTAATGGGTGGTTTTGAATCCTCGCAAAGCCCCAGCTGGTTGTATGACCTTGAGCCGGTCAGTTTGCCTCTCAGAGACTCGGTTTTTTCATCTATAAAATGGGAATAAAAATATAGTTGTTTACTCTATAGACCACAGAGATTGCTTTGAGAGTCACATCTAGCATTTTGTATGATTGTAGCTTTTGAAAACCAGAAAAATGGTTTATTTTGTATACCGTGGCGGATTGCTGTGATTGCTACCTAAAACATCCACGCTTGAGCAGCTGAGAAGTTTTGTGATCTTTTGCATTCTTACCCTAAGAATATCTGGTGTATGATCCAAGAGAAATGAAAACATTAGTCCACACAAAAACCTGTATACAAGTGTTCATAGTAGCGTTATTCGTAGTAACCCCAAGGTGAAAACAAACCAGATGCCCATCACCTGATGAACGGATAAACAAATCCGGTATATCCACACAGTGGAATATTATTCAGCCACGTGTCACAGCATGGATGAGCCTTGAAAACGTTATGCTAAGTGAAAGAAGCCAGTCCCAAAAGACCGCATTTGATTCCATTTATATGAAGTGTCCAGAATAGGCAAGTCTGTAGAGACAGAAAGTGGTTCCCAGGGACTGGAGGGAATGGGTGAATTGAAGCTAATAGCTAAAAGGTATGGGATTTTTTTTTTTTTTTTCTTTTTGAGGTGATGAAAATGTCCTAAAATTAACTGTGCTGACGGTTGCACAACTCTGTCAACATATTAAATCCTTGGATTGTAAGCTTTAAGTGGGTAAGTTGCATGGTATATGAAATCTATCTCAATAAATCTGTTTCTTTTAAAACACCCTGTGAGGTAGGAGCTGTGCCAGCGTCCAGGTAACAGATGAGGACTGAGGCTCTTGGAGGCGGAATCACAGCGGGGCAGGCAGGATTCTACGCCAGGTCTCGACGCCTCCGGCCCCCATGCATGTCACCTTTTCACAGGATTGGCCTTCACCTCATAGGGGAGGAAGAGGCCTAGAGAGAAGGTGCTTCCAGTGCTCCGGGTGGTGCTGCTGCTTCTATCCCAGTTCCCCCACCCTGACAGGGCAGATTGCAGGAACTGGCCAGTGGGCCTGAGGTGCCCAATCCTGCCATGGAGGTTAGAGGTTAGGCTGTGCCTGGCTGGTGGCCTTTTAGCGGCTGGGTCATGGGTGCCATGAGGTGAGGCTCTGCGCCAGGTCTGAGGCGGGTGGTGTCCTTGACTCACAGAAGCTCCTAATGTCAAGGATATAGTTTATTTTTTCTTTTCTTCTTTTGGTGTCATATCTAAGAAACCACTGTCTTGATTCAAGGCCATGAAGATGTACACCAGTGCTTTCTTCTAAGAGTTCTACAGTTTGAGCCTTCACCTCATAGGATTTTTATATTAAAGGACATGCTTAAAAAAAGTGCTTAAAATAAGCAATATTTTCCCAGCAGTGTGCATGTAGCCCAGCCGGTCCTAGGTAAATGGTGGCTGCTATTACTTAAAAATTACGGTGATGATTATTTTTATTTATTATCTTTTCCATAATTAATCTCTCACTGTGTTTCCCATCTGGCTGGCTGCCTCTTACTCCTTCTGGAAAGATAGTGTTGGTGTTTGAACCGGGCTCTGGCACAACTAGGGGTGTGTGCGGTTGAATGAAGGGAGGACCTGGTTACTTCATCCCTTCCCTCCATTCTGTCCCCAATTATTTTGTTACAGAAATTTAAAAATACCTGAGAGAATGCTGCAACACCCTCCCCCGTACCGTCACCCAGCTTCACGAGTTAGCGACTTATGACCACTCTCGTTTTCGCTCTGCCTCACCTCCTTCTCTCACCATCCCCCGTGCCTGGTTACTTTGAGGCAAATTCCACGTGTCGTATTTAATCTGTAAATCATTTCAATATGCAGCTCTAAAAAATGAATAACCCATTTCTAAAAAGGGGCCTGCAGTGTTTTGGGGGAATGGGCCAGAACGTCCACGACCTCGGAGAACTGAGGGGGCGGGAACTGGGCACAGGCACTTCTCGCTACCCCCGGAAGGAGCCGGCTGGCACTGTGGGCTCTGCCAGGACCTGTCCACAGAGGGGTGCGCCCTGCAGCCTGGCCTGCCGCCGGCTAGGGGATTGTGCGGTGCTCCGGGCGTCGGCAGGAGGGGTGATCCCGGCCAGAAGAGCCCTGTTGCTCGCCGCAGGTGCAGGTCTGGCTTGCCCCGCAGTCTGCTGCATGGGGCACGGCAGGATGAGCTCAGAGACCTTGGGTCACGTTTGGTGCCGAGAGTCCACATGTTGTCCAATCATGAGAATCCTTTGTTTTTCTATCTACCAACTCCTTTCATGTCCGGGTCTTGTTGCCCACAGCAGCTCCCTGAGATAGGTTTTATTTAAAATGCAGGGGTGCCTTGCGGCACTTGGGGGCCTCAGTCGTTAAGCTCATCTGCCTTTGGCTCAGGTCATGATCCCAGAGTCCTGGGATCGAGCCCCACGTCGGGCTCCCTGCTCGGCGGGAAGCCTGCTTCTCCCTTTCCTGCTCCCCCTGCTTGTGTTCCCTCTCTCGCTGTCTCTCTGTCAAATAAATAAATAAAATCCTTAAAAAAATGAAATAAAATGCAGGGGTGCTTGGGTGGCTCAGTCAATTTAAGTGTCCAACTCTTGATTTGGGCTCAGGTCATGATCTCGGGGTCAGGGGATGGAGCCCCCCGGGTCAGGCTCCGTGCTCAGCGGGGAGTCTGCTTGAGATTCTCTTTCTCCCTTACCCTCTGCCTCTGTCCCCACTTGTGTGCATGCATGCATGTGCGCGCGCGCGCATTCTCTCTCAGATTAGGTGAGTCTTTGGAGAAAAAAATGCACATTTTGCATACCAGGAAACAGAATCTCAGAGATAAACTGCAGTTTCTTTTTCATAGACATAGGGTAAGTGGAAGAGGCAGGATTTGAACTTGGGACTTCTGCCTGCATTTTCTGTTAGATAAGAGCAAACTCTTGTGTCTCCCTGCTCATTTCCTGTCCATAAATGGAACTGCAGAGGAAATGGGATCTGTGGGGTTCATCCTATCCTGGTCCTCTCATTTGGCTCACATTCTCAGTGGGGAAACGTTGACTTCCCCCAGCCCAGCAGAGAGGGCTCAGCGTCCCTTTTGGCATCATCATCCCTTGGGCCTGGGAGTGAGGGGGTGGGAGAGGCACCTGGCTGGCCTCTTCCCCTTCGTCCCCTCAACAGTCTGTGTTCTCTAGCCCTCCTCCTGGCCCTCTGACCAGGGCTGTCTGTCTCTGCTCTCCCCCCTTTTCAGTCTGCTTCAAGCCGGGCTCCCCCTTGTTAAGGTCCAGGCTCCCTTTGTAGGTGTTATGCGGCAGGCGCTCTAAAGGAACATGTGTTTACCATTTGCCATGGAGACCGTTTGGGCCTTTCTTCTTCTGAGTGGTGATAAAATGGTACAGGGCGCTCACCCTTCCAGCAATTTGTTTGGTAATTCTAAGAGTCTTGTGAAAAATTCATGAGGCCTGTGGTACAATAGATAAGCTGAAAGGCTTGGAAGGAAATCCACTTGTGGATAGCGGGGTGATTGGAAAAACTCTTTCTTTGCCCTCTCTGTCCTTGTCCCGAAAGAGATCGTGTTTAGGAATAATTCTTCTGTTAATACTGATGCTTTCATCCTGGGTCAAAAGCTTGTTGGCGCCTGCTTGTCAGATATTTTCCCCCTTGGTTTTTTCTAACTTCTTTCCCTCATGAGTTTGGCTTAAATTCATGTCTTAATGATTTGGAGTTCTCTCTTTAAAGGTCACTGCCCTAACGCAATAAAAGTGGAACCAGATCCAGCAACTACTCAGATACTCTTCTTGGGACTGGGCGGGGGGGGGGGGGGGTTTTTGAGGGGGAGGAAGGAGTATGTCTGGACTTGAGGGGACTCACTTGCTGGGGGAGACCTGGGCCAGCCCATCGAAGCCTGCATCCCTGATACTGCCTCCTTCCAGAAGGAAGGCAGCAAGCGTTCTCTGTAATGCTTCCAGCAGGTGGCTGTCCATCTAGTTCTAAAACAGCCCCCATGTGTGGCCCCGAAGCCTGCCTCCGTAATCACCAGTCCTCTGTTTTTCCAGTTTAGGCTTTTAAGTCACAGATGAGGGAACTGACGCCCAGAGAAGCCAAGTGGCCTGCCCAGGGTGACCCTGGAAGGTGGTAACAGTGGGAGCCTGGGTTTCTTGAGTCCTGGGCCCTCATTTTCCCTCTGTACCAGGTTGCTTCCTGGCATGTTGGGGTAGGGGAGGAACAGGGGGTGTGGGGACAGTTCAGTGCTTTCAGGTCATAACCCAGAACATGAATTCATTGGCCAGGATTATAGATCCAGTAGGGCAAAGCCTAGAAAGCTTTCATTTATTCGTGTGTCTTTAGTACTCTGCACGATGCCCTGAGCACTGTAAATGATGTGTAGTTTGTTGTGTGGATGATCTTTTAACATGAAGAGTAATATGATTTCATATGTATGCAGGAATCTTGGTGTCTCATGAATGACCTACTCTTGAGGCAGTGTAGACCTGGGTCAAAGGAACAGTGTTGACAGGGGATAGTTGCTGATGGGGAGCCTGCCATGGTGAGATGTAGGCACTTACACGAGGCTGAGGCTGGAGAGAGTAGAGCTGGGCATGGCCCCTGGCGTGAAGGCAGCTCTGGATAAACCTTCCTTAAAGACACTTCTCAGCTTGTCTTCACGGCTCCGGTGGGTGGCAAACGTGGACTCGCCCACATCAGCTGCCAGGCTTTTTCTGTATAAGCAGGGAAGTGGGCCAGGAACTGAGCTGACTTGCTGATGGCTGCCTCTCTTGGGAGGAGGAGGAAGGTGGCTTCTCTTCTGTGTTTATATCTATAGGATGGGTGTGCAGGGAGAGGGGCCAAGAGCGTGTTGGCCCCACAGAGTTCATGGGTGTGAGGATGGGAAGAAGGGCTCCCCGTGGGCATGTACTGGCCACCCATTAGGGACAGAGAAGTTTTTTTTAAACATTCAAAGAAAAAGATACAAATGAGCCCATAACCAGATACTCTGGTATGAAACACAAGGGGGGAGCAGATTTCACAGGAGGAGGAGATACAAATCTCTGGCTTTGTGTTGAGAGCTCTTAAAAATGATTACTAGGAACCAAAATAGGTTCACTGAAAAAAAGAGTAATTCCAAATGGTGCTTTCTTTTTTGTTGATAAGGCTGATTTGAAAAGAAGCATTGTGGCTTTTTTCTTGGCCTTTGCTGACCTTGCAGACTGATCTTGTAGACTGGGTGGGCAGGGGGATGAATTAAGCTGGTGTATTCATTCCCTGGGGTGGTCTTGACAAAGCACCACAAACTGGGTGGCTTAAAACAACAGGGATTTTTTTTCCTCTCACAGTTAAGGAGGCTAGACGTCTGAAGTCAAGGTGTCTGCAGGGTTGGTTCCTTCTGGAGGCACCGAGAGAGAATCTGTCCCATGCTGCTCTCCTGCCTTCTGGCGGTGGCCAGTGGTCCTTGGCAGGCATGACATTAATCACTGTCTCTGTCTTCAGATGGCCTTCTCCCTGTGTGTCTCTGTCCAGATTTCCCCCATCTTAAAGACACCAGTCAGTGGATTAGGGTCCATCCTAATCCCGTGTGGGCTCATTTTAGTTTGCTTCCTTCTGTAAAGACACTATTTCCAAATAAGGTCACACTCACAAGCACCAGGGCTTAGGGCTTGAACAGATCTGTTGAGGACACAATTCAGCTCACAATAACAACAGCTGGTTGTCTGAGCCCCTCTCTTGTTACTCCAGCATTCCATATTTTTGTTCTTAGAATCAGTGTTCTGGGGCCAGGCGGATGGTCCCATTTACTGCATCTGCCTGCTGAGCTGCTCTGGCCCACTGATGTGGCTTGGGCTCCCGTAGTCACAGAGGTGCCAAGTGGCAGGGCCGGGATCCTTGTGTTCCTTTCCTGGAGACATTTTGCCCAGTCTCTTGTTGAATTTTGTTAGAGACAGTAGTTTCTCGTTCCTCATGTGCCTTAGCGTTATTTCCCCAAGGAGATCCTAACTTCCTTAAAGGCTGATTTGGTCACAGCCCTGCTTGCATGTTCGCAGTCTACCCTGAAGCTAGTGGGAGGTGAAGCAGCATGTTGCAGGGGTACCTGAGGGCTGGTTTCTCATCCTGCCTTCCACCCTCCCTCTCCTGAATCCCAGCATTCGTTCCGCTCTCGCTGGCCCTGCCCCAGAATCCTTATCCGTGCAGGGTGCTGGGCCACTCTCCTCGAGTGTCATCCATACGGGCAGCAGGCTGGTTTCAGGCGAGGCTCTATCCGGGGGCCAAACAAGCTGACCGGAACCTGCTTGCATTCCTTTTGTCAGCTCTGTTTTCTCACTCTGGCCTCCCTTTCTCAGTTTTAGCTTTGTCAGGCTTCTCCCTCAGATCTCAGGGTGACTGCTGCCAGCTGCCCGGGCCCCTCAATGTGGGAGAGAATGGTCTTGTCCCAGCATCCCTGGCAAGAGCTCTGAGCCTGCGTCTGATTGGACCGACTCGGGTCACATGCCCTCTTCTGGAGCCAGTGGTCAGGGTGGAAGGTGCTGATTGGTCTAACCAGCGTCACGTGGTCCTCCCCAGACAGTGTGAAGCCCCAGTCCGAAGTCAGGGTTGGTGGAGGGAGGGAGGGGAGGGGGATGGATGCCGTGAGGGTGCGTGGGAGGGAATCTTGCGGAAACCTCGTTTCTGCCTCAGCCTCCCGCCTCCAACCGGAAGAGGTGTGTTTTCCTTTCAGGAATATATCGATGCGCACCCTGAGACCATTGTCCTGGACCCCCTTCCTGCCATCAGGACCCTGCTCGACCGCTCCAAGTCCTATGAGCTCATCCGGAAGATCGAGGCCTACATGAAAGGTACGGACACACGTGGCTTGGCCCCCATGGCAGGTGGCCCACCTCTGCAGGGACAGGGTGGTCATTGCATGGGGGGGAAGGGGGAGGACGGGGTGTCTGATCTTTTTTAAACCCTTTGGGGCAGGAAGGGGTTGAATTCCCCGGGGGCACACGTTCTGGGGAGGGCCTTTTTCTCTCCTCCTCTGCCCAGCAGAATTAGGAAATAAAAGCCCCAGGGTGCTCTTTGGGAGACAGAGCGTCTGCAAGCACTTCAAGACGGTTTTGTTTTGTTGTCTTGAGCCCACAGAGTGATGAAGTGTCCCGACAACACAGCGGTTCGAGAGCAGGAGAGTGTGTAGAATAGCAGAGCAGTGGCCAGGGAAGGGGAGTTACGTAACTGGGCAAGGGAGACAAACAGAGATTGAAGGGCCTTTAATCAAACACACGGAGATGTGTAACGTGGCGGCTGGACCTCGTGGGTTACGCTCTGTTCCCGAGGGCGGGAGCCTCCCCCTTAGCTGCAGGCACTTTTCCGGCCAGCAACATCCCCTTGTCTCTGAGGACTCTTTCTCCCCACCTTCCCGGGCCGGGCCACTCCAGAGGAGTTGGACTGCCTTCCCAAGGTGTTTGTTTATGTGAGAAGGGCTTTTTGGGAAAGATTCATGTTAACAGTAACCTGGTTCTCTTTGCCTGGCCCAGGCGTTTCCCTGCTGAGAGTTCTTGTTTAATTCTGAGGAGAAGTGCTTTGCCCGTGTCCTGGGGCCGTGTGAAGATCCATCTAAGGAGCGGGAGAGGCAGCCCCCACTCCTGCTGTCCAGGCCATGAGTGTGGCCTACCCTGGCCCTTGACCTGGGGGGTGCTTGGCCTGCCCTTGTTTCGTGTGGTGGTGGGACCGGTGGGAAGAGTTTGGCTCGCCAGACCAGAGGCAGCCTGTTTGCAAGGTTGAGCCTTCTCCTTGCCTTCTCTCTTCCGGTGCTCATAGAAGTGGGTGTCCTCCCTGTTTTGCAGACAGTAGTGGAGACTGAGAGGCTAGCAGATGGGCCGACATCGCAGAGCCTGTGCGTAACAGAGGCAGCATCCCACCGGGTCTCCCCGACTTGGGCTGTCAGCTCGTAGCCCCTAAGCTTAACTTACGTGTCCGCGGCCAGAGGGCCCTGCATCTAGTAAGCACCTGGCGGCATGGACCTTGGCCAGGAGAGTTGGCGATTCCTTGCTTCTCTAAGGAACATACCCTGTGGAAGAGCTGGGTGTTGGACCTGGCTGTCCTGGAAGGGGTCTCGAGGCCTGTTTCTGAGGGTGCCTGGCGTTCAGCAGGTGGCATGAAGCGTGACCTTCCTGGGTGGCCCCCAGACGGCAGGCCTTTTCAGCATGCCAGCATCCTTTCCCCCTTGGGCCTGGAATGGTCAGTGATGATGTCAACTTCCCTTCCCTTTGCATTCCTTCCCCGGGTCCAACTAGAACCTTCAGATGAGAAGGAAGATCTCTGTAGGGATGTTCTGGCTAAACTTTGGTTCTGGAAAGGAAATCCGCCCCTTCCCAGGAGTTGTGTGCATTGGACACCAACTGTGTGTGAAGGGACAGGAGATGAATCCGATCCTGATGAGAAGGACCGAGTCGTGGGAGGAGTTGCAGGTCAGCAGCCATGTCTTGTGTCCTCAAGTCCACGAGAAGAGTGATATGTACTGATGGGGTCAGGGAGGACACCGCTGGGAGAGTTTTTTCAGAGCAAAGAGTGCAGGCTTTGCGGGGAGACAGACTGAGGTCGTATATGAATCTGGGCTCTTGCTGCCATGTAGCCTTGGCCAAGTTCCTTGACCTAGCTTTGCCTGTTCTCTGTTCAGATGTTGACAGCAAGTGGTTTGTCCACCGGGCCTGCGGTTGAGATAACTGGAATGACATCTGATGAGCACTTAGCATGGATCCTGGCTCATTGATGTCCCCTGGGAATGGCAGCTGCTGGCACATCTCCCATTACAATGGAAGGGACTTATCTTGGGGTCTCTCTCAGTTTTCATGGGTAGAGAATCACGGCTGCGGTCAAGGGGGAGCGGGGGCCTGGAGTGTGAGTGTGCACAGTCGGGGAGCGGGGGACCGGTGACGGGTCGGACTGCAGTGTGCCCAGGAAATAGGACTGTCCCTGGTGGGCAGGACTGCGGGTGGCAGCCTGGGCTTCCCAGACAGGACAGTGGCATGAGCAAAGTGGGACATGGCTGCGACGTGGGGTGCTTGTGCATGCCTCACAGACCGTTGGGTCAGTGTGGGGGACTTGGAATGCCTCGTGCAGTTGGGCACTTCCACCCACCGAAGGAGTGTGAGCTGGTGAGTGAGGACATGAGCATACATTTTAGATCAGTGCAGACATGGCCTGGAGACAGGTTCTCATGGCCATTACCTATATTCTGTTGTAAGGGTGACCCACACTGAGCCACACGTGTGAGGGGCTGGTGACCGACCCCCAGTGGGGAGAGAATCAGCCTCCACTCTGCTGGGTTCAAGAAACCTCAAACTCAGGTGTCCTCAGCTCAGGAGTTGCCTGCAGGATGGGGATGGGGGGGGTGGGGAAGCCCCCTCCATGCTGGGCAGGAACGTGTTGACTGTAGAACCGTAATGGCAGACTTGGGCCTAGGCCAGCAGGAATTGTTCTGTGGGTGGGCCGTGACCGCTGCGCCCTGGATTTTCCTTATCGTGCACACCGAGCTGGGCTGGTATTCTTCCAGGAGGGTGGGCAGAAGCTGGGATTTCCTGGAGCCTTTTCCTGACCCCCTCCCTACCCCCACAGCTGTTCTTATGGGAGCAGTGCTGGCTCTCACCTTCCAGCCTCCTAGAGCCGGGGCTGCTCCTCCCTGAAGATGCAGAGAACCTTCTCTGGGAGGCACCTCCCCGCATCCCCAGCACTCCTCCGCCCCACTCCTGCTATTCCTGGAGGCAGCCCTGTTAAGCATGCTGTAAATGGCCATAATTACCCTGTAAGTTCCCCAGACAATTAGAGCAGTCCAAGTGACACTGCTTTTGCGTTGAAAGAAGGGGCTTGCTGGAGACCTCAGGGTGTCACTGTCTTTCATGCCAGGGGGGCTCTGCCTGCCTCAAGGGAGCCTGGGCAGCCGCTGCGGGGATGTGCCCGGGGCTCCCTGCTCTGCGGTGGGGGTGGTGGTCTTCCAGGAGAAGCGGCGGAGCGTTTGGAGCAGGGGTGCGCGCTCTGTCTCCATGCAGAGCATCAGCTGTGGAGACAGGTGAGGGCTGCTGCCTGGAGCCCCCAGCTCCCCATCTGAGTACCTCGGCACCATCTTGGTTCCATGCTCCCAGTGTTCATCCTCTTCTGCTTCAGAGCCTGGAGGGGAGGCAGGATTCTCTCTCCACCTCAGAGACCCACCACTCAAGTTGCTGTAGCAATAGAGACCTGAAATAACAGTGGCTTAAATGAGATAGAACCTCATTTCTCTCTCAGAAAAGCCCAGAGGAAGGACCCAGACTTCTTCCAGCTGATTGTTCTGTGATGTGAGCCTCCTGGTCCACGGTGGTGCTGCTAAAACTCCAGCCATCACATCCAGAGTCTAGACATAAGGGTCAGGAGGAGCTGAGGAAAAGGAAGCAAGGGGAGGTAGCCCTAGTTATCTTTTAAGGAAAAGCTCTGAAAGCCACAACATGGTGCTCTGTCCACACATCATTGGCCAGGACTGAGTCCCATACTGAGCTGTAAGGGAGTTGGGAAATGTGGGCTCTGTTCTGGGCAGCCATGTGCCCAGCTAAAATTTGGGAGCTTTTTCACTGGAAGAAAGGGGAGAATGAGTTTCGAGGGAGAGCTAGTTGTCTGCCATCTCACCTTCTGAGAAGTGGGTTGCTACCTGGGGAATCCATGGGTGAATGACTCTTGGAATGACCGTTCCTCCTCCAGCTGGCTGGGGGCTGTGGCCTCAGCCTGTGACTTTAGCAGTAAGTTCCTTCCACAGAGCAGCTCAAAGCAGCGGGAGGTCACTAGGCTTGCAGAGTGACCCACCCCAGAGCGTTCTGGGCCACAGGGTTCTCTAATATGATGACTGTTTCTGGGCGGGGCTGCACCCACACCCCTTAGCCAGAGGCACAGATGGCACTGAACCTGGATCCAGTTTAAACCAAGGGCAGGAACCTCCCAGAAATGGAACATTGCCTGGTACAGCTGGTACAGGCATGGGGTGGGGGCAGGGGAGGCTGGGTCAACAAGTCGTGATTGCCGAGCACGCATCTGCAGGCCTTTTCTCTCCCTGCCACCTGCTTTGCTGTACAGGGCCAAGATTTTGAGATGGAAGCCCCGAAACAAAGGCCTGGCTCTGCCACCCCAGGCTGAGCGATTCTGGGCAAGGTTGTAGCTGGCTCCTCAACTGGCCAAAGCGATACAAGAGAAACTGTACTGTGGTTGGAGGACACAGGCTGGTCTTCTTGGCCCGGGGGGTGGGGGTGGGCAGTGGCTGATGGAGGGCATCAGGCCACAGGACAGAGGGCTCAAGAGACCCTTCAGAGCCGATGACAGAGGTGGGTGACAGGTGCTCTGGAGGTGACAGATAGCCATCGGGACACCAGGCCTCCTTGGGGAGGGAAGTACACACCACGGATGGGAGCATTTCTGCCTGTGGTTTTATGGGAATTTAATTAGGGCTCATCTTGGAGGCTCCTGGGAAGCCGGATTGAAAAACGGAGTAATCTAGACAGCAAGTGAAGAGAAAGGAACATTCCTCAGAGCCTGGAGGACTAATTCCCCACAGAGCCTCCATCGGGCAAGGACTACGGGGTGGGAGGGCTGTGGTGGAGCTGGGGGGTAGTGGTTGTCCATCTTTGGTGCATGGCACAGGCCTGTGGGCGGGAAAGGAGAGGCCGGGAGGGGGCTTGGAGTCAAGGCTTGGGCCGCAGACCTGCCTGAGTCCCCTGCGTCGTGTGGCCTGAGCAGGTCACTCTCCTGTCTGAGCTTGCTTTGTCAGCACGCAGGTGGGCCCCGGGGGAGCACCTACTGAATGCCAGGCACTGTTGGGAGCACAGTACACGTGTGAGCTGATTTCTTCCGCACTGTGACCCATGAGAAAGGTTCCACACTGAAGTGCATGAGCGTGTCCCTTCAGGCCGCAGAGCTACTTAGGGGGCAGAGCTGGGATTTGAACCCAGCGCTGTCCGTCTGTGCTCTTAGCTGGTGTGGGTGTCCTGCCTCCACCCCCACCGTCCCTGACAGCAGGGACCGAGTGAGGCCGAAGCCCGAAGCCCGGATGGTTGTAGAGCGGGGCTCTGCTGCCTGGGCGCAAGTGTGCCCGCTCGTGGCACTCTGGGGTGCCCTCTGGTGTTCAGGAGATGACACTGACCACGGAAGGTCCCTGGGGGTCCGCACCGCAGAGAATCAGCAGCTCTGCTGCTAGTGTCGCGGAGTCCCTGCCCCCTGGAGTTACTGAGGAAACGGGAATCCTGTCTGCTCCGTTTGAGAGCGGCTGTACAGGGTCGTGGACAAGAACAGGCCTTGGTGCTGACAGACCTGGGCTCAGCGCCCCTCGTTTGGCCTGGGCGGTCACTGGGCCTCTCTGAGTAGTCGGCTCATCTGTCCCCGGGGGGTTGCCATCACCTCCCTGGGGGGCGGTGTACAGCAGGTCTGGCCCTATTCGTGGCAGTGGGTGTGGCCCAGAATTCAGTGTCACAGGTGGTCAGGTCCCTCTCCTTGGTCCTGCTGGGTGCCCGGGTTCTAGGTGGGAGGCGTGTGGCAGAAGCTGGGAGTGGGTAGCAGGGCCTGGAGTCGTGGAGGACAAGGAGGACAGGAGTAAATGCACCCTGAGGACTGTTGCTCCCAAGTCAGCCAGTTTCCAGCCTGATTTTGTGCAGGAGGCCAGAGTTTTGGATCAGCCCGCCAAGAAAATGCTTCATATCTATCGAGTGGGCTTCTGAGGCCTCGTGGTGCCTGCCTGCCTGTGTCTCCTTTGAGTGTCAGCCAGCCCAACCCACCGTGCTGAGGCCAAGGGGACAGGGCATCAGGCCAGGCCCAGACCAACTCCTAGAGCAGGTGGCCGTGTGAGCAGCACAGCCTCTACAAGCTGTGGTGGGGATGGGGACTTTGGGTGGGTGCTCAGCTCCCAGGTAGAGACCCTGTGTTCGGATGGAGGCGGGGGGGGGGGGGGGGGGGGCTGCAGAGCAGGATGGTGGGTTGAGCACCATCTGTGGGCCAGGCTGAGGTAGGCACATTCCCCGCATCAGGGGGCATCTGGGCCTGAACCCCGGCTCTGCCCTGGTGAACCTCCCTTTTGTGTCACCTGCCAAGAGGAGCTAGATGCCCTTCCATGGGGAGCTGTGGGGATAATACTCAGGACCAGGCCTGGCCCTGGGTGAGCAGCCCCACCTCTCCTTGCGGTGAATCCTCCTAGCACAGCTGTGCTCTTCCCCCGTTTCAAACCAGAAAGTGGCGCTTGAGAGAGCTGAAGGTTTCAGAGCTGCCAAGTCTTCATGTCGAGCTCTGAGTTGACTCCAAAATTGAGCCTCCTTTCTATACCAGATGCGTTTTGCCGCAAATTCTCCGAATCCCACCCATCTTCGTGCCCTCTGCTGACCCTGGGTGGGGTCTGCTCCTGTCCCTGACTCCAGGTCAGAGGCCATCCCCGCTGCATGGGCCTGGGGCCAGGGCTCCCCCTGCTGCTGTGCAGACACCCTGTAGGGACTCTGCATCTCTCTCTTCTCCACCCACCTCCCTACCCGCTCATCCTCAGCCCTCAGAAGTCCCCTTCTGAGGTGAGGCTCTGTGTCGCCCTCCCAGGGACCAACGAATCCCAAGAGTGTTTGGCCCTGCTGGTCAGACTCACAGTAGAGACTGAAGAGCCCAGAGCACAGGGATGCCGTCCCATAGGCTCCCATCTGCTCACTGCCGGTCCCGTCACCTGACCCCCACAGGCCTAGGCCTGCTCATTCTCTTCCAGCCAGAGAGCTGGTTCCTTGGCATCTCTCCGCTCTGGCCTCCCTGGGGTGGGAGATGAGAGGTACCTTGGGGAACGAGCAGACCCCAGCCTGCTCTTCAGCAGCCGCCATCCTGACATACTACTGCATTCCAGAAGGCTGAGGGCGGCGCCCAGAGGGCAGTAGCCCCTCTTCCTTGGAGACGCAGACTCAGCTTTTGCCTTAGAGTTCTCAGGGTGCAGGCCTCCTAGTGCTGAGGCCCACAGACTAGTCCTGCCAGGTCAGAGATAGGGAGATGCAGTGACTCCCTCCAGGGGGAGGGTGCAAGTGTCCCCTTGCTCCTCCTCGTTTCCTAGAGTTATGCTGGAAGCCAGCGTCCCAAAGCTGGGATGTTCTGACTGAACGACAGCAGGCCGGCGCCCGGCTCCCCAGCCCCACCTTGCTTTCATGCTGCCATGGCATGCCCGATAGGGATGCCCCCTCCATGCTGGTGCTGACCCTTTCTCTTTGGCAGTCCTCTGCCAAATTCCTCACTTCCTTGGCCACGGCCCAGGACACAGGACTGGAGGCTCCAGGGAGAGATTGAGGGAATGAAGTGAGCTCTCATGGTGACTGGTTGCAGCCCGCCTCCTCCCCCCCCTCCCAAGGAGACTCAGGTCCATCCTTGGAAAGAACTTTCCTGTTTGCACTCAGAGCTTCTCACTGGGCCTTCCGAGCAGCAAGACAGGAGCAGCTCCTCCATCCACAGGTGCCTCCCTCTAGCTCCATCTAGCTCAGTGTCTCTGCACGAGCTACCAGGCTCCTTGCTCGTCTGCTGGCCCACAGACCCTGCTGGGAAGCCCTGTTTCCTCCTGACCCGCAGACTCACCCCTCCACCCCTCCTGAGTGAGCCCACCAGGCTCTGATGGCTCCTCCAGGCCAGTCCTTTCTTCCCTGCAAATGCAGGGCTGCTCCTGGGTCAGTTGGTGAGCCAGACAGTGTTTCTCTTTGAGACCCTACCTCTCTTTTCCGGAGTTTCTTTCCTCTTGTTGTGATGACCAATGCCTCCAGACTTGAGACTCCCAGGAGCCTGTCCCCCGCTTCCCCCATCACACTCAGAGTCTCCCAGGTCCCATGTAAGAGATCTCAACGGCTCTTCTCTGGGATAGAGAAAACATACTTGTTGGTCAGGTTGATCAGAAAGTGTCAGACACTAGGCATTTACACTTTAGTGTGAATTTAAGGCCCACTTAGTGTCTTTCCAGCTGAAAGAGATCTTGAGCTCTCAGTGCCTCCGAAGCTTCTCCGTATCTTTAAAGATGAGGAGAGGAGCCCAGAGAGGCTGTAGGACTGACCCAGTACCCCTCGATGCCTTCTGATTCTCAATTCAGTGCTCTTTCCACAGGACCCGCACCCCTGCAGCAATCTTCCCAGAAGCATTACAAGTCACACTGCCTGGGTTCAGGTGCTGTCCTGACCCCTCACTGCGTGTATTTAGGCGAGTTATTTAACTGTAGGGGGGATAATGATAGTAGCACTTTCCTCATACGGTGGTTGTAAGGATTAAACGTGGTTGTGCATTTAAGGTATAAATATTCTGAAGATGGTAATTTTCCCAGGTGACCCTGCATTGTGTGTTTCAGACCACACCCTGAGTGTCGTGACCCTACCAGTCTTGGGTTCCTGCACTTGTTTAGTGCTGGATTTGTGCTGGCCTCCTGGATTGTGGACCTCGTGACCCCCATGAGACTAGGCCCCTCCAGGGCAGTGCTCCCCTCCCCATCCATCCTCCCTGAACACCCAGCCCCACATTTGTAAATGCATCGTCTGGGTTTATTTCCCCAAATGAGAATCTTCAGGGTGACCCCTCATGTAGCACATGCAGGACTTTTGTCTTATCCTTAGTGGCTTTTTCATCTCAATTATAGTTTAATAGTAAAGTTCCTGTTATACAGTTTTTAGTGTAGTTACTTATTTTTGCGTAATTTTAGATTGACCAAAAAAGTTGGAAAAATTCGTCCCCAGAGTTCCCTTATACCCTTCCCACAGCTGCATCTTGAGGTAATGTTTCCCGTGACCATGATACAGTTCTCCGAACCAGAGAATTCACATCAGCAGCGGTACTATCATTAACAATGTCCCCAGCTTCCCCATTTTGACCCTTCTTCTGGTTGTCCTCCTCTGTGGCCTCCTCGCATCCAGGACAGGGCTTCAGGCTGTTTCTCTCTCATGACCATGACACTTTGGAAGGGCCCTGCCTCAGTTTGGGCTTGTGGGATGTTCCCCAGTGTTCCTGGATTAGTTTGGCATTACGCATTTTGGGCACACTGGCAATGCTTTTCCCTCCTTTGCACCTCCTGTCTCTCAGGAGGGCATGACCTGGATATGGGTTCTATCTGGTTAACCAGTCATTTGGTTGGAATGCTGTCCCGTTTCTCCATTGTTCATTTCTATTTTTCTCTTTGTAATTGGCAATTATCTTTTAAGGCGATCCTTTGCAGATACGCTGTTTCTCATCATACTTTTGCCTGGTGTTTTAGCATCCATTGATGGTTCTTGATAACAAGAGTTGTTACGGTGGTATTTGCCAAATGGTCATTGTATTGAATTTTAAAAAAAGTAAGCGTGCCCCTCTTCAAACCTGGACTTTTGCAGACGTCCTTAGGAGGGCACTTCGCTGTGCCCTACCATCATCTCATTTGTAAGTAAAGGGAAAGGCAAAGATGAGAATTAAGAAGGAAAAAGAAAGGGGGATCGTGTTGGAGAATGTTCTCTGCTGCAGAACTTCTCAGAGCCTTTAGCATGCTAATGTGAATCTTGAGTCTTCTAGAGGGTACTGAATTTTACCCCTGATGGGAAGACACACTGGTAGTTTATATCCCACTAATAAGGGGAAAAGTGCTAATTAAATTGTGATACACCATCAATGATGAGACACATCTCAACCTCAGAGATGGAAAATGAAAAATCACATGTCTTAGAATCAATGGAATATGGCAGTATTTGACTTTTTCCACCTTATCGGTCATAGGTCCTCTGCTTCCTCTTTGTAGAGCTTCTGGTGAGAGGCTTGCTCCACCCAACACACTTTAGGAATTCCCAGACTGGGTGCGGCTCACCTCCTACTGTGCACAGATCTGACCTTGTCCCAGAGGCAGCTGCTTTTAGCAGTGTGGAATCCATCTTTCTAGATGTACATGTACATGTACATGTACATACATGTACAAATATGTATTTATGTACTTAAAAAAAATAGAAACAGGATCATATTACATGTGTTCTCATAAAACTTGTCTTTTCCCTAACTTAGTACCTGTCTTGCCTTTTTTCCATGGCCCATAAAAAGAAGAGGGAGATAGGTATGCTTGGCTCTTTTTGGTGGCAACAAAATATTTCAGCACGTGATTGAAAGAGTCATAGTTCACTCGATTATACTGAGCTCATAAGGTCATTCCGGTTTAATTGTTTTTGTAAGCTGGGTTGTAGTAAGCATAGATCTTTGCATATTTCTGTAAAATTAATCCCTAGAAGTGGAATTTCTCAGAGATTTTTATAAACATTTCTCACATGGGCAGGTACTCTTGGCTTGTTCTTTAGAAAGTTTGAGCAAATTTCACTCCTCTGTGCCCATCTGCCAGGGAAATGACACCTATCTTAATTTGCATGTCTTCTGTCCTCGGCCAGATGGAGTATCTCCTCATGCGCTTATTGGCCCTTTGCATTTCTTCTGTGTATGAATCTCTTCCTGTCATTTGCCCCCTTTTCTATTGGATTGTTGGTCTTTTTCTTGTTGATTGGTTAGAGCCCCTTCTGGATTAAGGAAGTTGTCTCCTTGTTTAAAATACCGGCCGTTTCATCGATGGAAGGCTCCATCTTTGCATTAGGGCCAAGCTGATGTTTTCTGTTCTGCTTTTAGAATATGTCCTGACAGAGCACTTTAAATGTTACTTTTGAACCCTCTTGAAGACAAAAAAGGCTTCGGCTGCATTTTGGGAGTTGGAGCTGAGCGGGGTCAGTGAGGGCCTGCCTTGGTCCGGCAGGGGCTGCACATCACTGGACACAGCTACCCTGGAGTTAATCCCCGTCGCCAGCAGCCGTTTTCATCAGCTGGAACCGGGCTCAGGAATGTCCGTGTTGCTGCCCGGGCCCGTGTCTGGCTCCTCTGTTCCTGGCCTTTTGGAGCGACCCAAGAGCAGACGGTGCTCTGGGCCCTGGAGAGGAGACAGGTCATTAGCTAAGTCCGATGGGAGGAAACGGTCATCCAGCCAACCGGGGCAGCGTCAGACCAGGAAATGTCTGAATTGTGGCCTTTCTTTCCCTCTGTCCCTGCCCACAAGCAACCCCCTGCCTCAAATTCGGGCTGATTCCACATCTTCCAGTGTTGTGTCCCCCCACTTCCACCCCAGCAGCTCACCTGTAGCCAGAGAGCCTGAGGGTCAAGGTCCTGGCAGGGCGGTGGCAGTTGCAGCAAGGCCATCGGGCCCCTCGGAGCCTCCAGGAGGCAGGGGAGGGGCTGCAGCCACTGGTGAAATGTGCCCTCCACCCTCTGTCTCTGAGAACACGCTGAAGTCAGGGACCCCTGTCAGAGCTGCGGCACCCCGCCCCCCGCCTTTGGAGAAGAGCGTTTTCACTGTGTGGCCTCAGAGGGCTCTGACCATGGCCGGGAACACCGTCAGGCCTGCGAACATTTCGTCTCTGTCATGTTTTCTCGGCCCATTGCTGACGTCGCTGTTTCTCCGGCCCTGCTGGGGACCGGCAGCTCAGATCTGACCTTGTGTTCTGAGCCCGAGGATGCTGCCTCAGGGCCATGCATGCTGCCGAGAGTAGAGTGGTGGCCCTCTGGGGGATGGCCTGGATGGTGGCTGCTGATCTGCTTTAAGAGTCCCAGTTCTGTCCCGGTGGACAGATGGACAAGAAGGCTCCGTGTCCTTTAGTGCTTGGTGTCAAGAGCACTATCTCTGGGCAGGAAAATGCAAGCTTGTCACTCTTCCACGTCCACTCTCTTTTCTTCCTGTGCCCCCGGGGGCCTTGTTGGGCCACGCAGAGCAGTGCTGGACTCACTAAGGTGACCGACTTTTTAACATGGTAGACCTTCAAATAACGATGCCGGTCATGGTGGTCGAGGGCATGGTGGAGTCTGCCGCGTGGCACCTACTAGGTACCAGTTTCTGTTGTGTTTTGTATCTTAACTCGTGTGATGCTGGCGGCAGCTCCACGGACAGGACTGAGGACTGTTCTCATCCCCATTTTAGAGACCAGGAAACTAAGGCACAGAGAAGTGAAGGAGCTTTCTCAAGGTCACACGTACCCAGGCAGCCTGGAGTGTCTAGCCACACCGTGTTGGGGAAGCACAGGCAGCTCGATGCCTCTTGTCTCCTGGTGTCTGCGATGGGAGTGAGAACCTTCTCCAGCTCCCTCTGGGCCCAGAGTCCTTCAGTGGGAGTGAGGTTTCACCCACCAGGCTGTCGTGAGGCAGTTCAGCCTCGTGGTGAAGGCATGGCTGTGGAACCAGGTGGCCTGTGTGGAAGCCCGCTCTCCCACCCACAGGCTTTTGGCCTGGAGGACAGAGCTTAACCTCCCAGGGCCTCGGTGTCCTTCCATGCACAGTGGAGGGGACGGTAGTAATCCACCCATTCTAGAAGAATCTAGCAATGAGTCGAGACCGGCAGGTGTTTGTGGTGCTCCTGGCATAGGGCTGTGTGTGCGTGCCCGGGTCCACCTCTTCGTGGAAGGAGCCATGTTGTCCGCCTGTACGGCTTTCCACAGAGCGTAGCCCGTGCAGGCCTGCTGTGTTCTCAGCTCTAGCACGGGCCCCGTGTGTACCGAGGTGAGCAAGGCGGTCCCCCAGTCCCGTCAGGGGCGATTGGGTGCCAGTGGGGCACGAGCCCAGAGTTGGGAGCTTGTCTGAGAGACTGAGTGAAGCCTGTTTTGTCCAGAGTTTGGGAGTGGGGTGTGGTGGGATGTATCGGCAGGGCCTCCACCTGCCAAGCTTTCCCTCACCCCTGCCTCACCCTCTGCTCTGTGTGAGCAGTCAGGAGACAGCGTGAGGCCCATCCACTCTTAGGAAGTACCACTTCTCCTCTCACTTCCCCTCCCTCCCTCCCGTCCCCTCCTGTCCCCTCCCCTGCCCTCCTCTCTCCTCCCCTCCTCTCCCCTCAGGAGCATTCTGGGGAGGAATACCATCCCGGCCTGGCCCTGTGCCCATTGGCCTCCCGGTCCCTGCCTGGCTTGTGTGGTCAGGAACCTGGGTAGAAGGAGCCCTGGCTGGCCTTCCCTCACACCCACTGGCTCTTTGAGGTGTCAGGCCCTTCTTTCCCTCAGCTGCTCTGGGTGAGCTGCACAGATGAGTGGCACCCAGTCCTACTTGGGGAGGGCTTGCCCTGGGCTGCCTTTCAGGAAACCTGGTTTCCTGTGAGCCGCTCCCTGTCAGCCTTGATTGCCCCCTGGCTCCACTTGAGCTCCTCAGTGCCTGAGCCGTGTGAGTGGGGCCCTCCTTCCTCTCTCATCCCAGAGGGGGTGCCTGAAAAGGGCACCTGTGTCCTATGCTTAGGAGTCATGAGACAGTCCTAGCTTCTGAGGAGCCCCTAGCCCCATCGTAGGTTCAAAATGGGCCCCCAGGCTGTTGGCTGGACCTCAGTGAGTAAGGGGAGCAGACCCCACTTTGACCAGTGATCGCAGCAAAGCCGTATCTCATGCCTCTCATTGCATACCGCACACGGTCCCAGCATGGTGACTCACGGTGGCTTATTCAGCCCTCACAGTGGTCCTGTGTGTGGTCACTGCTGGTGTTATCCCCATCTTGCAGATGTGGAAACTGAGTCATGGAGAAGTGGCCCAGGATGAGACAGTGGACTTGCGATTGGAACCCAGGCACTTGGTCCACGACTGCCTATACCCGTAGCCTCCAAGGAGTCGTGAGGGTGAGGAGCTGCTTCTCCTGGGGCCGACCTGAAGCCCCGGCAGATTCCCAGGTGGTTTCCATGAGTCAGGCTCCCCGGTCCCCACATCCCCAGGGCACGCTGGCTTTGAGCGCTGCGACGGTCTTAAACAAAACAAAACATACTATTTTAGTTTAATCTCATCTGAGACTGTGAATGGGTCTGAAAATACGATGATGTCGCTGCTGTCCAATTGTTTCCACCCCTTTGAAGCCCAACACAAATCCCCCCAACAAATCCAAGGGGCCCTTGGGCTGCAGGGAGAAGTGAGTCACCTGCCGTAAATGGAATGCAGAATGAACTATGGAAGTAGGTGTTCAGGGACAGAGGGGACAGAGCAAGGGACGGTTCGTAGGTACAACTGGAGGGAGTCGGCAACAAGGAAGAATAGATTCTGACTCACTGGCGAGGGGTGGCAGGGTGGTTGGAGACCTGGGCAGTGAGGCTGTCCTGTGAGAGGACTCGCCCAGGAGAGCGAGGAGGTGAGGACCGAGCACTGCTGTGGGGAGGGCACATGCAGGTTGCTAAGACAGTGCTGGAGCCCTTCCTGGCCGGGCCGGGTGGACGGGACATTATGCTCTGGACAGCGGGAGCAGGGTGTCAGGCCGAGGATGGGGAATGCCCTCCGCAGGCCCAGGCCCAGGCCCGGCTCCAGATCAGAAACCAGTTCCCACTTCTATCTCCTCTCATCTGCGGGCCTGTCTTCTGGGCCCTTCCAGGTGTCCTGGCCCGGGCCTGAGGTGGCTTTCCCACCCCCACATGCCCGTAACTGGATGGTTCCACATTACAGGGTGGCTGCCATCATCATGAGCCAAAGAGCCATTTGGGTTCCCTTCACAGCTGCTGTCAGGCTGAAACTTGATTTACCCAGAACGCTCGGAACATCTTTCCCTGTCTGGGACTCAGGAGCACGTGGCCCCTGGCCCCTAACAGCTTAATGGCAGAGGGAAGGTGACTTTGGACAGTCGGACGCTACATGAGTCATGAACACTGGCTCTGCAGGCTGGCAGGCCAGGCTCTCAGGGCTTTACCCGTTCCAGTGCGACGCCGGTCATCAGGGCTGTGCCAGACCAGCAGCGCCACATGGCGGCTGGTCGAGGAGTTGCGGGCCACCCCCTTTCCCTGTGTTGGCCCCGAGCTCCCCCTTCTCTGTTGTTTCCAGTGCTCACAGCTCACTTGTATTCTGTCTCCCAGCTCATCCCACACGCACGCGCTTGCCAGAGAGGCATTTCTTACTGCCGCCTGCTGCCTCTGGGCAGTGCCGGACTGGGGGGGGTCCGGATCCCGACCCCAAGGAACATACTGCCTGCTGGCTGAGTCAGAACCCAAACATGTGGAAATTTAACAGGGTCTGAGAGAGGAGCAGTCAGACAAGGTAGCAGGGCAGGAGAGAGAGGGTGCTGCAACAAGCATGGCTGCCGGTGGAAGGTTCTGGGCGGGGTGCTGCTAGGAGGAGGCGGCGGCGGCGCAAGACCCCTTGTTCTGGAGAGCTTAGAGGTTGTTGCCGAGTGGTAGGAGGAGGGGCGTTCCCAGATTTGGGGCGGGGGGCGGGGGGTGGTGATGAGACCTCCGTGTGGAGCCAGGGTTTGGCTGGGAGGGATCTTGGGTTCTGTATTCCGGGAGGAGTTGGGAGGCGCATAGTTTGCTGGAGCTGCAGCAAAGCACCACAGACCTGGCTTAACAACAGACATTTACTGCTGGTGAGTGTTCATGGTTCTGGAGGCTGGAAGTCCAGGATCGAGGTGTCCGCAGGGCTGGTTTCTTCAGAGGCCTGTCTCCTCGGCTTGCAGATGGCTGCCGTGTCCCTGGGTCCTTGCGTGCTCTTCCCTCTGTGCGTGTCTGGGTCCTAATCTCTTCTCAGAAGGACACCGGTCAGATTGTGTCAGGGCCTGCCCCTCGGACCTCATTTTAACCTAATCACCTATTTAAAGGCTCTGTCTCCAGATATAGTCACATCCTAAGGAATTGGGGGTTGGGGCTTCAGCATGTGAATTTGGGGGGAACACAGTCCAGCCCGGAACAGGAAGTTAAGCAGGGTCAGGTTGCAGAAGCCTGGAAGGGCTTTGGACTTTGACTTGAGTCAGCCGTGGACAATTCTTGAGTTGAGAGCGGCCTCACTATGTAGGTGGGTGCTTTAGAAAGATGACCCAGGATCTAATACCGGTGTGTGGTTTGGATTAATTGGTGAATAAGGTGGGCAAGGCACCAGAAATCCGTGGTTTGTGGGTAGAGCGGATGTGGTGGGAAGAAGATGGTTATGGGGTGAGGCTACCAAGAAGGAGGTTCCTGGATTCCCAGACTCCAGCAGCATGTAGTCAGGCAGCTGGGAGAAGCCCCAGTGCTGGGCTACAGCATTTGTTTGGTCGGTGTCCCAGGAGGACTGGCTGAGGCCGCTGCAGCTGCCCAAATCCTGGGGCGGAGCTGCTGGTGGGCAGGTGGGTATTGGAGCCTCCCCTCCCAGAGGGATGGGGCTTGCAGAGGTGCCCTGAGGAGGCAGGAGGGTAGTGTGTCTGCAGAAACAGGGCTAACTCTGGTTCTCAAGTGTTTCCAAATGCCCTTCATGCATATGGTCTCACCAAGTCTCCTTAATAGCTCTGGGAGGTGGGCAGCATTGCTGTCCCATTTTACAGGTGAGAGAAAGGATCAGAGGGGATCAGTGGCCTGGCATGGTTGCAGGGACTGGGCTGGCTCTCGGCTTCAGAGTTGATACTCATTATCACTGCTGCGTTTTGCTTTCTGGGCTGCCATTTGTGGTGGCTGCCACCTCCAGGCAGTCTTCCATGACTCCCCTGGCCCTGGGTGTCATGGTGGACATGTTTGGGGTATGTATTTGGCAGTTGACCAGCCTCTCCTTCCCCAACACACCCCACTACACTTGGTGATCTGGGATTTAGCTGTATCAGCCAGTTTATTTCTTGTTAAATAAAAAAGGTCTGATGCAACTGTTGAAAAGTATGAACGTATATTCTGTATTTAAGGGCCATTTCGTGACTTAAAATATGTTTTCTGAATGTGCGGGCAGGGGGACAGCCCTGTGAGGTAGATAGTGTTGTCCTCATTTTCCAGTGGGGACACTGAGGCAGAGAGGTAAGGTTACTCGGCCAGAGCCACACAGCTCGCATGAGGTGGGGCTGGGATTCAAACCCAGGTAGCCTGTGTCCCCTGCAGACCCTCCAGGGGCACCCAGTCTAGGCAGAGGCTGCCACATCCTCAGCCACCAAGACGTGGTGAGCCAGCAGAAGGGACCTTTTCCTGGATGCGCAGGAAGGGGTGTTCAGGGGAGCCTCCCAGAGCAGGAAGGTGGCCTGACAAGGCTTGGAGGACAGGCGGGAGTTCATCAGGCCAAGAAGGGGCTAGAAAGAAGGGCTCGGCGGGCCGAGGGACAAGCATGTGCGAGGCTCCTGGCCTGAGACCTCCGGGCATGGGTGTTCCCCCAGCTCTCGGAAGACTGAGTGGGAACCTGACCTGCTGCCTCTGCGTCTGGTCCCGTGCCTGCTCTGTCACTCACACTCCTGCGTCACACCGTTTCCTGCTCGGGACAGCCCCTGGGAGTGGCGAATGGCCCAGGCAGGCAGGACAGAGCCCAGCTCCGGGTGGCCGCAGCTGGGGCTGGCGTGCGGGGCCCCTGGCCGAGATGCTCCAGGCTCCGTGGGAACTGCCATTTGACAGAGGCCGCTTCTCTCGGGCACGAGCAGTGGGAGCCCAGGCCAGGGTCTGCTTCGTTCCCTCATCCGCTCATTTGTTGGGGGCTGGGCCCTGAACGCGATGGAGAAGGTCCCTGCCCTCATGGAGCCTGCATCCTGCCGGAAGGCGGACCCCGTCCGCGCGGCTGCTCTGGCTAAGGCGAGAGGGTGTGTGCAGTGGCAGCTTCCTGCCTCTCCGGCGTCCACCGGCGTGGCCTCCTCCCGTGGGCCCTCCGGTCTTCCCAGGATGCAGAGCCACATGCTGGGGCCCCCCGGTCCGCTGGCTGCTACTCTGAGTCACACGCTCTCTCCCGGCCTTGCCTCCAGCATGCACGGGGTCGGGGTGCCCCTGTGGCCTCTGCTTCTGTCCCCGTCTGCTGTGGGGCGCAGCCAGGGCCCTGTGCCACCGCCTGGCTCGTGGTGACACCTGGGCCCGGAGCCTCCCTTGCTGAGTGAGGAGGGTGTGAGTGGATGGCAGTGGTCGTGACAGGGCCTTGCTGCCCTGAGGGGCTGGCTTCTTTATCTGGCCTTGTGCAGGCCCCATGGCACTTTTTGCTTGTCCTCGGTTCTCCCTGCAATGCCAGCTTGTCGACAGGGCTGGCTCAGTAGGACTCCCCATTCTGCCGGTCAGGAGCCCAGGGCCCAGCGGAGCTGTCGGAATCCGCACTGGTCTCCAGGCCCCAGTCCAGAGCTTTTGCTGGTAGTGACTCCCCACGCCAGCCTCGCTGTCTTCATGCCTCCCTCACTGTTGCAGGTGGCCCGCTGGCCCCAGAGGGACCGTATGTGGGCGATGGGGTTGTTCCCCACGGCACCCGCTGTCTTCCTTCCTGAGAGGACTGCCCGGGTTTCTGAACGTGGGGCTACCCAGGGCTGAGAAGGCACGGTCAGGACCGTCCAGTGCAGGTGCCTCAGCGACATCCTGCTGTCCTTTCGGAAACAGCGTGGCACCGGCAAGAACCCTAGAAACGTCGATTCCCGCGGACCCAGAAGTCACCTCTGGGAATTTGACGTGGACATGATTTGCCACACGCACAAAGCCTTACACACGAGGGGCGGTCATCGAAGCCCAGTCTGTCGGAGAAGAATTGGCACGAATGTAAATGCCTGACTCCAGGGAAATGTCACCGGTCGGGTAACCAGGATACGCAGAATCTTGGGAAGATACTGCCGGCGGGTGTTCAGTAAGGCTGGGATTCAAGTGGCGAGTCCAGTCACGATCGCACCAAAGTAGGCGAAGAGGATGCCTGCGCCGGCGAAGTCCCTCAGAGAGTGAAAGGCCAGGCCGAGCAGGGTCGTATGTGATTGCTTTCTTGTTTTTGAGTGGAACGAGTCCGGGGTGGAGGGGTGTGACCACATGGTGGTGCGAGGCCTGCGTGGCAGGCGAGGCCTGGAACGGGGTCCTTCGCGCCCAGACACGCTGACCACATGCCCTGCGTCTGTTCAGATGGGGCCCAGATGCCCGCGGAGCCAGCCTTCTGTGTTAGGCACTGTGGACCACTCAACGGGTCAGATCATGCACTCAGCAAGTGTTTGTTGGGGACCTACTGTGTGCCAGGCAGTGTTCTAGGCACTGGCCTACAGCTGTGAACAAAACCCAGCATCTTCCTCCTGCCCTCATGGAACTGACGTTCTAGAGAGGGAGACGAACCGGCACATGTAATACGTGCTTCTCCTGCACGTTCCCATGATGTCGTCCAGCTGCACAGGCTCCTGGCCGCCTGGGTCCCCTCCCTGGTCTGTCTTCTGCCTCTTCTAGCCTCTGCCCAGCCCTGACTCCTGGGTGTTGTTCGCTCCTGGGGCCCTGCCCATCACAGAGGCTTCAGAGCACTCCAGCCCTGCGTGTCCCCGGGGACTGCCCCTGCCCACGGGTCATCTTTTCATCAGATGCTGTCTGGGTGAAGAAATTAAACCTGTTCAAGAGAGGGGAGCTGAGGCAGGGTCCTGGTATAGCTGCTCCCGCGCTCTCCCCCCACCAGTGCCCTGCCCGGGCATCTCTCACAGCCACGAGGACGGCCTGCTCTGCTGGCGCCACGGATGGGGCCTGGCGCCCGACACACCCCAGGAAGTTAGATGTGACCAGTGGCCGCGATGCAGCGTCTGCCTGCTCCCCCGTGGGTGTCCCCAGCCCGCCTGGCCACTGTGGGGTACCTGTTACGTACCAGGCCTCCTGACTACCCTTCAGGGAGACATCGCTCCCATTTTACAGACGGGGAAAGTAAGGCCCAGCAGAGTTTGGTCACTTGCCAAAGGTTACAGCTGATAAGTAATTTATCACAGGTTCAAAGTCAGGCTTCAGAGTGCCATCTCTCTTTGTACCCCACTCCTAGCTGTACCTTTTCTTTTATCCACCTGTTCGTCGTTGGTCTTTTATCTTCTGGGGAGCTCTCCAGCAGCTGCCTGTAGTCAGATAAGGGCATGACCACCCGGCAGAGTGGGGGCAGTGTGACTCGAGACACCTGGGTTCTCCCCTTTCGCCTGCCAGTAACTTGCCTGTGGCCGTGAACTCTTCCGCTTCCCTCTCTGGACGTGTGGACGTATGGTTGGGACTTGCTCATCTCCGAGGGCCCCCAGCTTCCCATTCTGTGATGAGAGCAGCCCAGAGGGAAGACGGGGCCGGGGTTTCAGTTTCCCAGGGGCTAAGGTTTCAGCTCTTCACAGAACACAACCCACCATCCGACTAAAAAAAGCCTCTTTCCAACTCCCATCCAGAAATAAAGACGATAGATAAATAAGCAACAGTAGGCTTTTTCTGGGAACCATAAATAGCTCCCCGGGCTCCCAGTGCTGACTTAGAGAAAGAGTCTTCACTCTGTCTCTCTTCGGGGGGAAAGCTGCTGGCGATGTTGAGAGTTTCCCATGGGCGCGCCTGCGTTGCCGCCATCCCTCGTGCGGTGGGGCTGGCACGTCTGCTGCCACCAGGGCGCTGGCTCTTGTCACGGGAACCGGGTTCCTTCCCCGGCCCTCCCACCAGCCAGGAGGCCTCAGTGTCTGAGAGCTAGACGGATGTCCGCGTCCTCCTCCCAGAGGCTGGGGCTGGGTTGTGCAGAGGCCGCAGCACGTCCCTACGCAGAGCCTTTGCATGGTCTGTTCCCCCTGCTGGGAGCGTGCTGACCCCACACGCATCGCCTTGGCCGCCCGCTCGCTTTCCCTTGTCGTTGTCCCTCGAGCTGCTCCCTGACCTCACTCCCTTCTAGCTGTACGTTCTACTTGTCAGTCTGGTTTCTTGTTGGGGAACGTAAGCTCCGCGAGGGCAGGCTGTATCTCTAGCTCGTAGCATTTATTTATTTATTTTTTTTTTAAGATTTTATTTATTTATTCATGAGAGACAGAGAGCGAGAGAGGCAGAGAGAGAAGCAGGCTCCCAAGGAGCAGAGAGCCCGATGCGGGACTCGATCCCAGGACCCTGGGATCATGACCTGAGCCGAAGGCAGACGCTTAACCATCTGAGCCACCCAGGCGCCCTCTAGCTCGTAGCATTTAGCAGAGCCCCAACACATTTTTTTTTGCCATTGGTGGTGAATGGTTGTTGAAACCAAAATAGGAACAGGAGTCGTTTCTAATTTATTGTGATTTCACAGACAGGCAGGATGGTTTTGGCTCCAAGTAGCCAGAAAGTGGGTCAAGAAGTTAAGACATCATGGTCCAGAGTGGGGCAGGCCTGGGGCACGGAGTAGCCGTGGCCTGGTGAGGGACAGGGGTCCCTTCCCGTCTCTGCCGTGCAGGCCCGGGACCGCCTTCACCCAGTGCTGGCCTCTTGGGGGTGACTGAGCTTCAACTGTGGGCCCTTCCTGGCAGTGCGATGAGGCCAGTCTCCGTCCCGGCCCCCACCCCGGAGCGAGAGTGGGGGTAGGCAGCCAGTGGGGCCTTCTTCTCAGGGTGTGGTCAGCAGGCTCCAGGTTAGGAGGAAGGAGCAAGACGGTGACAGTGTGCATGTGCCCCACTTCCTTGGTGCACTTGGTTCTTCGCCACCTTAGTTCCGTGTTGGGCCCTGCTTCTTAACCAAAGCCTGGGATTTCAGAAAGGTGGGGTTGTCTGGCCTAATGCTAGATGTGGCCCATTCACTGGAAATGTCTCATCTCTGCTTCTTACCTGGACCCCAAGCATCTCTGGGGGGAGCACTCACCTTGTCCTTGTCCGAGTCCACCCTGGACAGGCGTGGGGACAAGCAACAGGACTCTGCAGGCTTGAAAGAGACACCGTACATGAAGCATTTGTTCAACCCAGTGTCCGCAGAGAGCCAGCACTTGAGGGATGACAGCTGTTGGTACTGCTGGGGGATTTTTCTTTCTTTCTTTTTTTTTAAGTTGATAAAATTCACATGCCATAAAATCCACCTTTTTCAAGTACACATACAGTTCAGTAGCTTTGAATGTATTCCCCAGATTGCTCAACCAACACCACTGTCTAAGTCCAGAACATTTTCATCACCCCAGAAAGAAAGAAACTCGTCTGTAGTCTGTCCCCGTCCCCCTGTCCCCTCGCCCCTGGCAACCAGTCTCCTTTCTGTTTCTCTGGCTTTGCCTATTCTGGACGTTTCATATAAATGAAGTCATACTATGTGGCTTTTGTGACTGGCTTCCTTAGCTTCGCTAAGCGTTCTGTTGTCCAGGTCATGTTATAGCGTGTCTCATTCCTTTTTCTGGCTGAAGAAGACTCTGTTGAATGGGCATATCACACTTTGTTTATCCACTCATCAGGGGATGGACATTTGGGTTGTTGCCACTTTGGGGCTCTTAGAAATAATGCTGCCATGGACATTGCTGGGCAGGTTTTTGTGTGGGCGTGTGTTTCCATCCCTTTGGTTTTATATCTAGGAGTGGAATTACTAGGTTGTATTGTAACTCTATATTTAACTGTTTGAGGAACTGCCAGATTCTTTCCCAAAGCAGCGGCACCATTTTACTTTACCACCAGCAATGACAGCACTTTTGTCTTTTTGATCATAGCCATCTCAGTAGGTATGAAATAATACCTCGTTGTGGTTTTGATGTGCATTTCCCTGATGGCTGATGATGTTGAGCATCTTTTCACACGCACTTGGGCCATTTGTAGGTCTTATTTTGAGAACTGTCTATTCAAATCCTTTGCCCAGGGATGCCTGGGTGGCTCAGTCAGTTAAGCGTCTGCCTTCGGCTCAGGTCATGATTCTGGGTCCTGGGATCGAGTCCCTCATCAGACTCCTTGCTCAGCAGGGAGCCTGCCTCTCCCCCTGCTTGTGCTCGCTTGCTCTCTCTCACTCTCTCTGCCTCTGACAAATAAATAAATAATATCTTAAAAAAAAACCCAAATCCTTTGCCCATTTTAAATTTGGGTTGTCTTTTTATTGTTTGTTAATAGTTCTTTATATGGTTTGGATACTAGACTCTTATCAGATGTATGATTTGCAAATATTTTTCCCCATTCTGTGGGTTGTCTTTTCACTTTCTTGATAATATCCTCTGAAGCACAAAAGTTTTTAATTTTGATGATATCAGATTTACCTATTTTTACTTTGGTTTCTTGTACTTTTAGTATCTAAGAAACCATTACCTGACTCAAGGTCATGAAGATTTACACCCATGTTGTCCTCTAAGAGTTTCACTGTTACTGATCTTATATTTAGATCATGATCCATTTTGAATCAATTCTTGTGTATGGTGTGAGGTAGGATTCCAGCTTCATTGTTTCACACATGGATATCTAGTTTTCCTACCACCATTTGTTGAAAAGACTGTCGTTTCCCCGCTCCCCTTGAATTATATTGGCACCCTGGTGGACAGTCCGTTGACTCCAGATGGATGGGTCTATTTCTGGTCTCTCAGTTGTATTCCATTGATCTGTAGGTCTGTTCTTGTACCACTACCATACTGCATGATTACTGTAGCTTTGTAGTAAGTTCTTAAATTGGGAAGTGTGAGTCTTCCAACTTTGTGCTTTTTCAAGATTTCCAGATTGGCTATCCTGGGTCCCTTGCATTTTTACATGAATTTAAGGATTAGCTTGTCAGTTCCCACTAAAAGAGAGCCGGGATTTTGATGGGGATTGCGCTGAATCCGTAGATCACCGTGGGAGTGTTGCCAGCTTCATATATTAAATGTCTTATTCATGAGCATGGGATGTCTTTCTATTTATTGAGATCTTCTTGAATGTTTTTCAGCCATATTTTATAGTTTTCAGCATTTAAGTCTTTGGTTAAATTTATTTCTTAAGTGTTTTTATTTTTTAATGCTACTGTAAGTAGAATTATTTTCTTAATTTCATATTCAGATTATTCTTTGCTAACATATAGAAGTACAATTGTTTTTGTGTGTGTGTGTATTGATCTTTTCTTTTGCAGTCTTACTGAACTTATTTATCTTAACAGGTTTTGGGTTTTTGTGTGTGTGGATTCCTTGGGATTTTCTGTAAACAGGATCACATCACCTGCATAGAGAAGCAGTTTTACATCCTCTTTCCTGTCTGGAGGCTTTTTATTTCATTCTCTCTCCTAATTACCCTGGCTAGAACCTCCACTACGGTGTTGAATAGAAGTGGCAAGAACAGACATCCTTGTCTTGTTCCTGGTCTTAAGGAGAAAGCGTCCAGTCTTTCACCCCAACGTAGAATGTTTCTGTGGTTTTTGTAGATGCTCTTTAATCAGATTGAAGAAGTTCCCTTCTATTCCTGGTTGGTTGTGTGTCTTTATCCAGAAGGACATTGGATTTTGCCCAGTGCTTTTTCTGAGTCTTCTGGAGATGATCATCTCAGTAAAAGCTTTGTCCTTTATCCTGCTGATATGAAGTGAGCACTTTATCTGCTAGGGAGCCAGCTCCCCAGGTCTGAGCTTCCCCAGCTACACCACATACTCACTGTGTAACTCTGGGCAGGGGACGTCGCCTGTAAACTGGGAGTGACTACTCTCTCATGCGGCTCTCGTGAGGGGGCTGGAGTTGCTTTGCAGACGGTGTTGTCTGGCACCTATCAAGTGCAGTTTACGGAGCACTTGGCTATGATTGGTGACGTGTGAAAGTGTGGGTGGGCTAGGGTGGGAGGGGTCACTGATGGGGGCATTGCAAGGCTAATGTAGGGCCAGGCTGATGCACCTGTTCTGAAACGTCTGCTCATGGGGAGTCCGGAAGCTGTCATGGGAAGTGGCCTGTCGGGCTCCAGTTGTCTCTGAACCTTCCTTTGGGAGGGGATGGGCCACGCCTGAGGCACAGGTGAGCACCTGTCTGCTGCAGGACCCTCCAGTTTGTTCAGGCCTTGCGTGTCACATTCGGTCAGGTCTGGGCTGCAGGGGCTGTGTGTTCGCAGCAACAAGCTTCCCCGCCTGGGCTCTGAGTCCAGGCTTAGGGGCGGGGCAGGAATGGGGCCTTGTCTAGATAGTGACTTACGGCTGAGAGCCAACACGTAGCCCCAGCTCCCCACCCTGACTTTCCTGACTTCTCTTTTCCTGGCCTCTCCTTTAACCTGGCTCCTCGTCCTGCCTCTGTCATTGACCATCATGTGACTTTCGGCAGACTGCTTGTTGGGGCCTGTTTTGGCCTCTGTCCACAGAGACACTGTCATAGCAGTTTGAGGATTAAATGAATGCTCTGTTTGGAGGGGCTGCAGCACCGTCTGCCAGGGCTCAGCAAACACTGTCCCCAGACCACCCTCCCGTGGTCCCCAAGAAGCCCTGCAACCCCTGAAACCTGCCAACACTTCTGCGCCTATATGGAGTTTGGATTTTACAGGTGGGTGGGGAGAGAGATAAAAACACTTTTAATATGCCCTGTGTAATTCTTGGCATTCATTTTTATGAGCTGTATGAGGCTGGATCTTACCTTGGTTTAATGTACTGACCTTCTAGCCAGCCAAGTAGCTCAAAGTTCCTGGAGACAGGCCACTTTGCTTCTTTACTTTCTGGTTTGTTTTCCAAGGTTTGGGGGAGGAGGGCACCTTACCAACACTGAGCCTTTCCCTGTCCCTATGCTCAGAAGTACAGGGTGGTCCCACCTCCTGAGGAGCTGCTGGTCTGATCTGAGAAGGGGCCTAGACAAGAAGCAGTAATAACAAGCCAGTAATGTAATTTAGCAAACGGTAGGGAGCATCAGAATACATGTGGTTATCCCACAGATCATCTGTTTTGCCCTAACTCGGTGCCTGGCACCAGGAGCATTCCGACAGCCAGAGCAGACTCAGCTCCCAGAGCTTTTCAGAAAAACCAGATGTACCGAGAACCCACTGGATGGGCGCCCCTCTGAAACCGGGGACTCAGGCAAGCCAGGGTGTGAGAAGGTGTAGGCAGCGGGGCAGGGCCAGGGCCAGAGTGTGTCTGCAGGAGGCTGGAGAAGGGCCGTGAGCGTGCTTGACAGAGGGAGGGAGGAAGGGAGGGAGGGAGGGAGTCAGGAGGCCACACCAGCAGGCAGTGGCTGATGAGATGTGTCCCCCCAGCCTCGGCTTCCTTCTCATAGGATTGTTCTGCAGACTTCAGACGTGCACGCAAAGCCCATAGCACAGTGCTAGACGCGCGGCCGGAGCTAACCGCGCAGCGTCAGTCAGTAAGGCGTGTGGTAGGAGAGGGCTTTATTGAACCAGATAATGTTCATAGTTCCCTGAGTGAGCATTTGGGTTCCCAGACAGTATCCGGTTGTAGAGTCCTGTGTGCGTACATGTGCACGGCCTCTAGGCTTGGTTGCGGTAGTAGTCATATCTGTGAGCGCATGTGGTTCTTTTCTTTGGTCTTCAAGTTTTATGCTTATCATACATTGGTTCTGTAATTACAGAAATGTTAATACAAAATGTAATTAAAGACCACGCCGCTGTTACTGTCGGTGTCTGTGCGCACGCTCGCGCCCTCGCGGAGTTGGGGTGTCCGCTCAGGAGAGCAGGGGTGCCGAGGGAGGCCCCGGGGAGGTGGGTGTGTCACAGGAAAGTGGACCTGGGGGCTAGCGGGCGGCCTGCTGACGTGGGCTTCTTCTCTGTCCACAGATGACAGGATCTGCTCGCCACCTTTCATGGAGCTCACGAGCCTGAGTGGAGACGACACTATGAGGCTCCTGGAGCAGAACGGCCTGGCGTTCCCCTTCAGTGCGTACCGCCCCGGGCCCCGCTGGGCAGGCTGGGCAGGCCTGGCAGGCCATGGGCCGGATGGCGGTGGGGGGCTGTCTGTGGCTCCCCGGGATGCACGAGGGCCTTGGCTGCCAGGGAGGACTGAGCCCCGCGTCCCGCTCCCACCTGCGCAGTGGAGACGGGTCCTCAGGTGGTGTGGGCCGGAGGTGCTCTTCTGCTGGCCCGGCAGCGTCTGTCCAGACCACCCTGAGTGCAGATGCTGGCCACCGTTGAGCCAGCCTGTCTCCCTAGCTCCCCACTGCCCCTTATCCCCACGGGCTGCAGGAGTTTCAGGAATTTCTCCCCATGTCTGCCAGGTCAGGCTTTGTGGGGAAGTCACCTCACTGATTTCTCTCTGCTTTTCTCTCCCTGCTCCATAGTTTGCAAAACCAGAGTGGCTCATGGCACCAACTCTCACGAGGTAAGCGGAAGCTTTGACTGCCCTCTTCCCCCACTTCCTCCCCCCGTGCCCCTGTCTTTCCAGCTCACAGTGTCCCTCTGGGATTCCGCAAGAGTCTATGTGCTAGATCCCACCCCTGCTGCTCCCGCTCCCTGTCTTGCCCCTGCTTGTGGCTCTGCACACTGTCGCCAGCCTCTGCCCATGCCTGGCCTGTCCCCAAGGGTGGGAGGCGTGTGCCAGGGGTCTGCCTGCCCCCTCTGAGCCCTTGCAGATCCTATTGCAGTTTGACCTGTCCGGCTTTACGACCTCTGGCTTGTCAGTGTGGGTCACTCCCTGGGCGCCCGCTCTGTGCCGGGCCCTGCGCCGGGCCCCTCTGCGTGCTGTGAGCTGGAAAGATGCTCTCACTGCCCCCACAGCACCTGCCCGCCAACCTCCCACCTGCCCCGTTCACTAGCACCCAGTCCCTCTGTGGGTCAGCGCCTTGCGCTTCTCTGACTGGCAGGGTGGCTCTAGTCACTATTAGCGTGGTTAGACCGTCCTGATGCAGAAAAGCTCAGCCTGCAGGAGAGGAACCACTTCTCTCTTCGTGAGAGAATTCTGGACTCATACAGACCTGGGAGCAGGTCTGGCTCTGTGCGCTGCCAACTGTGTGACTTTGGGCAGATCCCCCAGCCTCTCTGAGTGTCTGTCCGCACTTGGAAGTGGGGATGTGATGGTGGTTGTGGAGGAGGAGGGGCTTGCTGCCCGTGCTGCCGTGGGGCCTGGCACAGAAGGCGTTGGGTGCACTGTGAGGGAGCCAGGTATGGAGCCTGCCAGGTCACTGCAGGACGGTGGGGGTTCCGGATCCCAGTGAGCTCCCTCCTTGGCAGGAGTCTTGACCCTCACGTCTGGGGTCAGTGTGTTCAGGGGAGGCTTTCATCCCTTAGTCTAGCTGTTGGAATCTGGCTCCAAAATGTACACATGTGTGCATCCCTGTCTCTCCCGACCCACAGTGTGCTGTTTCAGGGAGGGGCTCTTCTTCTCCTGAGCGGGGGGGTTGGGAACGGAGCCTCCAGGATTGGAATCTGGAGGCTCCCAGGGAGTTGGTGTGTGCTGCAGGCCGCCTGCCTCCTGGGAGGCTTTCATGTCAGAGGGCTGCCCCCTCGGGTGGGGCGCCCCCCACAGCATGAGTCTGGAGGTTGGGGGGCAAGGCTCCTCACCTATTCTAGGGGTGCCTGGGGATGTTGAGTGCAGCGAGGATAGAGGACAGCTCTACGGACATGATTGGTTTTAGACAGGAAAGTGAGGCTTTCTGATTAGGGTCCTCACCTCTACTGAGGTCCCTCTGAGTCCCCCAGCCCCAAGCTCAGTGAAACCCAACTAGTTTGGCCAAACTACTCTCTTTTCGTTTTATGTTCACAGAGCTGTCTGGGTTTTTGTTTGGTTTTTAAACCAGTGCAAGCACACTGATTTGCTTAGAGTGAAATTACCAACCCCCCCTTCTGAGTTGAACCCCTGAGCCAGAAGCCCAAAGCACCTCTGAAGCTATCCTGTGGTAGTTACTGCTGCTGTTTTGTAAGTGGGGAGAATGGAGCAAGTTCCCCCCCGGCACTCTGGTGGCTGGGCGCTGGAGCTAGGACTTAAACCCAGAGCCCCCTGTGTTCTTTCCCTTCCTCGGCAGAAGGCTAAGGGGACGGTCCCTGTGGCGCGTGCACACACACACGTACATGCAGTGCGTGCACGGTCTGTTTCCCCGTGTGGCCTGCATCTCTGCTTCTGCCCCGTGCGGCTAAGCACCAGGAACGTTGGGGTGGTGCTCTATGACCGTGGATGCCAGGGGCGGCAGCCGGCGCAGGCAGCCAGCTGTCCAGGCTCCGACATTCCTGCCCCGAGTCCTGGGCATCTGGTGGCTCCTTCCTGGGGCCTGTGGGCTGCAAGGGATTAGCCGTGGCCCCAGACCGGCAGCTGACAGCCCAAGCAGAGATTTTTCTCCAGCTGCCCTTCTGCTCTCCCTGCTTTAGTGGCCTACCAGATCCTTCCAGGGGGGACCTTTGTCCTCAGACTGTCAGGGACTGGGAGCAGCATGTTCCTGTCCCTCAAGCCTCTGTGTAGCTTACTCTGCGTGTCAGAGGCCAAGGCTGCGTGCTGGGCAGACGCAGTCCCATCCTGGGCTCTGTCACTTTCCAACAAGCCACAGAGCTTTTTAGGGCCTCAGTTTCCTTGTCTGTAAAAGGTGCATGAGAATAGTGCCCCTCTCAGAGGTGCATTGTGAGGACAGCACCAGGTGACTCACATAAAGCGGTCGGAACAGGGCTGGGCATGTCGTGAGTGGGCAACCAGAGGCAGCCTTTGTCCACATACGGATTTTGACTCAAGGCCTCCCAACTCCCGATCCATTGCCTTCCACTTCCTGCCTCACCTGGATCTTTGTGGAGGAACCTCTAAGGAGGTCATAAAGAATGCGTAGTGTACAACTGGGGGTCCTATTTCCTGGATCACAGTGTGAATAGAGGAGTTGTGCAGTGCACAGCCAGCTCAACCCTACAGGGAGAGCCTGATGTTGCAGGATTTCTAAGCCCCCAGAGTAGGAGTGAATTGATCCCCAGGTGTTCTTCTCAAGTCTCACTCCACTCACCCTGGCTTGAGATTTTTCATGGAGAGTCCTCGGTTCACAGCGATGCTCCTTGGTAGCAGAGCTCTGGACTGGTGACGTGCCCCTGTGTCTAAGACTGAGTAGGTAGTGGACTCTGACAGCCCTTGGCCCCCTGTCTCCACAGATGGCCATCGTGTTCAACCAGGAGGGCCTGAGTGCCATCCAGCCACCCTGTGTGGTCCAGAACTTCATCAACCACAACGCCGTCCTGTACAAGGTGTTTGTGGTGGGCGAATCCTACACTGTGGTCCAGAGGCCCTCGCTGAAGAACTTCTCTGCGGGCACGTCAGGTAACCAAGCCTCCTGCCGTCTCGGGGGCCCAGCTGGGACAGGCATCAGCCATCGGTCCTACAGCATTTCCACTGCCACCCTGTGTTACTTTGGGGGGGGTGGCGGGGATGGGCTGATCTGAAGGTTGAAGGAGTTGCATGCAGTGGGTGAGGAGGTCTCGGAGAGCAAGGTGAAACCCCATCCCACCAGGTCATTGTAGGGTCTCCATCCATCTCAACCACCAGGATGCTTCCTGGGGCCCCACACAGAAATGAGACTCACGAGGAACATGCTAGAATGGATGATGGGCCCTTCAGGGAAGTGAGTTTGGGAAAGGGCCCCTCATATTTTGAGGGCCAGAGTGCTGACTGCTTTATCAGGTCCCCTTTTTCCAAGTGGGGAAACACTGAGTTACCAGCTGCTCCTGCAGCCGCTGAGGTGGCTCTGCGCTCCGTTCGACGTCCTGCAGGTTCATGGCGCTTCCTCGCTGTGGGACCTCCGGCAGGTACATGTGGGCAGTCACCCCCACCAGGCCCCCCCTTTGCAGGGGTGAGGACCGAGTCCGAGGGTTTCGGATTCCGGGTATCCCTCAGGTGTCACAGGGTGGCGGTATCTGCAGAATGCTGCTGTCATTGGAGGCTGAGGGGCTCCACAAACTCAACTTGTTTTTAGCTGCTCTCCTGACACCAGGTGGCCCTTGGCCCTTTCAAAAACAGACACTAAGATAAGGATTTGCTCGTGTTGGGGCTGCTCAAAAGAATGTCTGGGGGTTCTGAAGGCATCTCTAAGGCAAGTTCCAGAAACCTTTGGCACAGAGTAACAGTGTCTTTGAAATAAGCAGAGCTTTCTGAGAGGACCCCTTGGAGGATATTTGATTGCCCTCATGTGGTTTGCTCAAACACGCCGTACATTTATCTCTGCAAGGGAACCCTGCCATCACCAGATGTATTGAAATACCGGGCTGTTCTGTCTCCATCTGAGCAAACAGATGTATCTTCTTAAAAAGTCTCTCCTGCTGGGATTGCCTGTCACCATCCGCTCCTGGTGGCTTTAAGCCACTTCTCGAATGAAGTTCAGCTGTTCTTGTCTTCCTCTCTCAGCTGTTCTTCCCTGGACGGCTTTTTTCTTCCCATTAACACAACACAGAGAGCAGATACTTTGGAAATGTGCATCGATTTTTCACTTCCTTTCTGGGTGCAGGCAGCCTCCTCGTCGGGTGTGGGGCCCCAGGACTCGAGGCTGCAGTGTCAGGGTTTGGGACATCCCCATTGTCACCCTGGTCCCAGCCCCAGCACACTGGGATGATGGAATGATCTAGGGGTGAGAGGACTACGGACTGGGGTGGGGGTGGGGTCGTCTTTTTGTATGTGACTGGATACCAGCAAGAGGCATTCTTACAGATTGTGGGCTGGAAGAGTAGGCTGTATGCCCAGCATGGAGCCCAGCTTGGGGCTTGAACTCACAATCTTGTGATCAAGACGTGAGCGGAGATTAAGAGTCGGACGCTTAACCAACTGAGCCACCCAGGCTCCCCAAGAGACTTTAAAAAAAAAAAAAAATCCTCTATTATTTTCCTGATTTTTAAAAAATACATGTTTTAAGTCTTTGGAAAATGTATTAAATTAAGAGTGGTATATCTTATGTAGCTCCCTTTCTTTTCTTTTCTTTTTTTTTTTTCCTTTACCAAAATTCTGCCTGTAAAAGGAATTTATCACCAGGTTTTCTTCCTTTGAAGACAAAAAATATTCTTTTTTTTTCTCCTTTTCCTCCTGGTTGCAAAGTGCTGGGCCAGCTTCTGTCTCAGCACCAGGAGCCTTTCGCAGCAGGGTGTGGACACTCTGTCCTGTGTCTTGAGGGTGTGGGCTCCATGTCTGTGTGTCTTCTGACCATTTCCAGCTTGCCAGTTTTCCATAAAATGTCAGCTGGGGCCAAATCAATGAGTAGATAAGCACACAGAGCTGATGCCGAAATGTTTATTGTGCTCAGATAAGCTGACCTAACTTTCAGCGTGTTCGTCCATCCATCCCCAAAGCTGGTTTCATGTCTGCAGCCTTTGGGGCATCATGCCAGGGAGCTGGCTTGGGCTTTGTTCTCTTGATATGTGTGTGCTTTCCGGATCAGAACCATAAATCGACAGTGGTCCTTTAAGCTGGACCAATTGAGCAGGGGGGCTTTGGGGGCTCTGGGCTCTTTCTAGCCCCCACCCTGGCTTTCTGGTTCTCGTCCAGCACGGCAGGCCTGCAGCTTCCCCTGTCCATGCAGGGAGCTGTGGCTCCTTGAGTGGGATTCTTCAGGACCTCGAGGAGGGCAGCCAGGGACACTAGCCTTCGCTCCCTAACTGCCGTGCTCTGTTGATTCTCAGGGCCACTTTTCGTGTTTACTGGATGGCATCTCTGAAGTCAGGTGTGTCCTAGGGCCGGTGGCATCTCGCGCTTGCCTCGGCTGGAATGGAAGTCAGGTTCTCACTGAGAGGGTTGGTGTTGTCCTGCGCCAGCCACCAGGAACACACATTCTCTGCCTTTCCTTCACAGCTGGGGAGATTGCTCCCCTCTCTCTACCCAGGGCCAGGGTCCAGATGGGCACGTTTCTCTGCTCTCCCTTTTGTTCGGTGGATTTACTTCTGTTTCTTGACTCTGAGGACTAGTGCCTTTATTCTACTCTCCTTTCTGGGCCTTTTTTCCCTTGGGGTCCATAAAAGAACGGCATCACTTAGCACATACAGCTGGGCTCAGCAGACTTTTTCTGCAAAAGGCCAGATAGTAAGAATGTTCAGCTCTGTCGTAATTATGTACCTCTGCCCTTGGAGCATGAAAGCAGCTGTAGACAATGTAGAAGCAACTGGGCATGCTGTGGTCCCATAAAACTGTATTTACAAATGCAGGTGACAGGCCAGATTTGGCCTCCAGGCTCTGGTTTGCTGACCTGTCACCTACAGCCTCTCCGTAGATGCCGTATTTCCTTGAAGCTGCCACGTGCCCAGCCCTGTGCCAGGTACGGATCCAGAAGGGAACGAGATAGTCAGCCAAGCACCCTGCCCCTGTGTGCTCATATTCTAGTGGGAGAGAGCGCCCATGTGGAAAGAAATAATAAAAAGATGCATCATGGCATAGATGAAGGGCTCCAGAGGAAGCAGTGGGGTCCGGGGCCGCCAGTGGGTGAGGGAGCCCCTTGGACAGGGCAGCCAGGGCCGCCCCTCTGTGCGGCGGATACACGTATGGGACCTGGCAGAGCATCTGGGCCCCCGTCTGCAGTGCTGTGACCTGTTTCCCCGGCCCCGAGACCTGCGTGGAGATGAGGCAGACAGAGCAGAAGAGTGAGTGGCCGCTTCTCCTGACTACTGAGTTACTGCAGTATTGGGGTGTTAAGCTGGTCATGGACTCTCTTCTTTCTCATCTGTAAATTGGGGGCCACAGCACCCCTATTCCCTTCATTGCTCTCCCGCCCCCGCAGGGTGTTGGTGGGGCTTCTTCACTCAGGCTGTGTGTCTCAGGACCGCTGTGGACACGGGGGATGCCTGGGGCCCCCGATCCAGAGTGCTCCTGTGATTAGGGTGCCAGGGCATAGCCAGCTTCATCTTTAGAGGGACTGGGTCTCTTAAAGCTCCCTGAGGAGTTGGCATCAAAGGACGTGTGACCCATTCTGACCCGTCTCGGCTTCCCGGTCTCCAGGGTCGGGGAGTGGCTGGGAGCTGCCCACACGCTCTGTGGCCCCTGCTCAAGCCAGACACGCGTAGGATGTGAGCAGAGGATGGCTCCCCCTCCCCCACCGCCAGTGCTCACCGGTCCTCTGGCCAGAGCCCTCAGCTCAGAGTGAGCCAGGAGGAGAAGCGGTCTCCTTCGAAATGGTCCACGTGTGTGACTTGGTCTTCCTGCCGCAGGGAGCTCTTGGGTGACATGATCTGTCCAGTTCAGCAGGTGCTGGCTGTGCCCTTCTGAGTGCCCAGCTTCTTGCCTTCCTGGCATAAACACCCATGGTGTTGCCTTGTGGCTCCTGCAGGCTTCCCAGCCTCCCTGAACTTGGCTGTGTCTGCCTGCTCTGCGTGGCCCTTTACCACCCCCCCCCCCACCCTCAGGCTTGCTCTGCCACCCTTGGGGACCCTCGGGGTGGGTGGGAGGCACCCTGAGTTTGGTGGGGTTGGGCCAAGGTGGGCAGTGCCTACAGAAGGCCAGAATCCCCCACTCCAGCTGCCCGGTCCCCACTCTGTCCTCTGGCCCGCAGGGCTTGCCACCCCTCAGGGCTCACTCTTTTTGGCTGTCAGCGCCCAGGAGTAGAGATTGGTGGGGCTGCCTGGCGCAAGTCCTGCAGGGTGTTTATTTTCCCCAGGCTCCTCCCCAGGACCGTCTCTCGTGCCCCCCGTCTGGACTGGCTCTGGTCGGAGCGGTGGGAGGACTGTCGGGTACACCGGGGCGGCAAGGGGCCTGTGTGCCCCACTAGCGGGAAGGATGCCAGGTACATCTCAGCACCTGCCTGCTTGGCCTCCGCCTGAATCACTTTCTCATGCATGATTGTTGCAGCGCCGTAATCCTGGAGCTGGTGGGGGTCCTTGGCGATCAGAGCAGGTGCCCCCTGCAGCCTGGCCCCTCCACACCATGGTGCTCAACCAAGGCCCTTCTATCCTGCACTTAGGGGCCTGGGTCCCAGAGATGAGCAGTGTGTCCTGGGAACGGGAGCCATGATGCCCCGTCCTGGAGGGACTGAAGCAGAGGCTGCCAGGGCCACGTAGGGGCTCATGGCCCAGGATATCTCCATGTCATTCTTGGTGGGGGGGCATGGGGTGGTGAAGCTCGCGGTTTTGTGATTCTTGCATTCTTGTGCCCATGCTTCCAAGTGCTTGAGAACGTGTGACCGACCAACCTCACTCCATGGGATGGATGGACAAACCAGCTGCTTATTGCTCTCATTATTCTTGGGATCGGTCTGCCCATCTGGGTGGTGCCCCAATGGGACTGAGGGTATGGTGGGAGGCAGACATGGATCAGGAAGTATGGTGTGGGAGGAGGTGGAAGGTGTTTCAGGGGGGCTGTGCCAGCTTCCAAAGCCAAACAAATTGTTCTGTGTACTTTTCTTGGATGGATCCTATAAAAGCCCATGTTCCGATTTCCTGTTTTTTCCCCTGTGTATTTGGGAAACAGCAGAACCCTTTGTATTCTAAACACTCACGTGCCAGGTGGCTGCTTGGGCATTTCTCAAGTGCTATGCTGAAAAGGAGTTCCATGGTCACATACTGGGAGGGGCTGGAAATACTGGATTAAATAGCATTCACCAGACCTCTTGACTTCGGGCCTTTGATACTCCGATACACTGCGTTTCCCACTCACTCAGCCACCACGACATCCTCTTAGCCCCCTTTCTAGTGCCATGTCCGTAAGACACACTAGACACACTTTGGAATGGGGCCTTAGGTGTTGGGGAAAACCAGATAGGATCCTATAAGATGGTAGCAGAGGTAGGCTCATTAAGGCAATTATTTTTGTATGGGAAATGGGAGCCCTGAGTGGACATGTTTCCGGTCATGGTGCCATGTCTCCTTGGCGTGGGGGTGCCCGGCTCACTGGGGCCCCAGGTTGGCTGCTACTGGATGCCGAACCATAAGGCTACGGAGACTGTGGCTGGAGTGGTGCTGCCCCCTGGTGTCGGTTGGTGGAGTCACCTTCTCTGCCTTGAGCTAACTCTGGCTCCTTCCTGTCTTTGCTTTTTCAGACCGGGAGTCCATCTTCTTCAATAGCCACAACGTGTCGAAGCCAGAGTCCTCATCGGTCCTGACCGCGGTATGTTCCTCCTGCCGTAGTGGCCTTCCCTCCCGGCCCTGGGTATGCGGGTGCCGCTCGCGGTGGGGCCCAGGGCTGAGCTCCAGCAGAGCACTAGCTTACTCCCGAGGGAAGATTTTCTAACTCTTCTCCCAGAGTGAGGATCTCCCCACCCTCCTCCCAAGTCACGAGGAATTTGCAGACCTGCTTGCTAATCTGCCTTTTTCCTGATTTAAAAAAAAGGGGTGGGAGGCAACAGCACCGTCCGTCTTCCTTTCTCTTTCCATGTCCGCGTGAATCCAGTAGCGTTTGTTAAGGGCTGGCTGGTACCTCCGCGGGGGTGGCCCACGGGCTAGGCAGGCTTGGGGCGGGTTCCGGGAACGCTGCAGTGTGACAGGCACCATCCTAGACGCCCCGCGGCATCACGCCTGGGCCCCGACTCGCCCTTGCGGGAGCAGGGCACACAGTTCTGTTTTCCGGAGTGGGGAGGCTCATGCTCAGCAAGGTTGAGTGACTTCTCCAGACTCACAGGGCTCTTCACTCAGGGGCCGTGCTGGCCCATGACCCCAGATTGGTCTGATTCCAAAGCTGGGTCTCTCGGGAATTTAGGACTTTTTCCCTCACTGGTACCGGCAGAGCAGGGTTTGCCCAGAGCAGAGAGTTAGAAATTGTCACAGGGCAGCTTCTGCCGTCCCTCTCAAGTCCAGCGGGCCGGCGGTCTCCTCTGCCCCTTCCCCTGACCTTGGAGCCCTGGGCTGCGTCTCCTGAGTCATGGCCGTGCTGGCCAATCTGGGAGGATTTGCCTGTGTCCTCCTCCTTGTCCTAGGCTGTTCTCACCAACAGCATCCACTGTAGGCCCCTGCCCCTGGGCCTTACTCCGCTCCTTCCTGCACTGGGGGCATGCACTTGCCTATCGCCTCCTGCGCACTCCCCACCCCCCCGGGCCGCCTGTTCATGTCTCGGGTCTGGTTCCTCTGAGGAGACAGCTGGGTGCTGAGGGTTTGACAGAGCACAGGCGTGGACGGGGACCGGGAGGGAGCACCAGTGTCCCTCAAGATGTTGAGAGACGTTCCCCAGGAACAAGTGCTGTGGTCAGGGAAGCTTGGAGAACAACCAGATTTTTTTTTTTTTTTTAAAGATTTTATTTATTTGACACAGAGAGACATAGTGAGAGAGGGAACACAAGCAGGGAGGGCGGGAGAGGGAGAAGCAGGCTTCCCGCGGAGCAGGGAGCCCGATGCGGGGCTAGATCCCAGGACCCTGGGATCATGACCTGAGCCGAAGGCAGACGCTTAATGACTGAGCCACCCAGGCGCTCCGAGAACAACCAGATTTTAAGCCAGAATCTCTCAGCGCCTGGCTGTGTGCACGTAAGATACAAAAAGCTGTTTTGTGCAAGCAAAGGGGTGCTGGTCTTCTAACCTTCAGAGACTTTAGACTGACCCAGTTCCACAGGGCTTCTTCCCTGAGAGGGTCTCAGACCTTGTTTGGCTGGTGGCTTTGTGGGGGGGCGGGGTGGCATTCCACAGACTTCCCGGGACACTGCCCCTGCCAGTCCCTGTGTGGCTCTAGCAGCCCCTGGGGCAGTTCACTGATGCCAGAGGGTCCCAGGTAACCTTCTTAGATAATCACCTGTCTGCGGCTCAGCCTGTTGCTTCATCTGTGAAATAGGAAAGCTGAGAAGCTTCGAGAGAGTTCTAGGCCTTCTTTCGACCTGTAGGGTCCGCCCTCATTTCCTCCTTCCCTTCAGCTCCTGACTGCCCTTCAGGAAGCCCCCAGGACTGACACCACATAAAACAAGACAAGAGAGGTGGCGCCTGGGTGGCTCAGTCGTTAAGCGTCTGCCTTCGGCTCAGGTCATGATCCCAGGGTCCTGGGATCGAGCCCCGCATCAGGCTCTCTGCTTAGCGGGAAGCCTGCTTCTCCCTCTCCCACTCCCTCTGCTGTGTCTCTCTCTGTCAAATAAATAAAATCTTTAAAAAAACAGAACAAGAGAAGTGCACTCAGCCATGCCCTTTTCTGTGGGAGACGTAAGCCCCTCCTGCCTTCCTCCCTCCCACCAGGGGTCCCTCCAGTCCCCATCAGGGCCTCCTGGCCTGGCCTTGAAGCCCCGCCTTCCTCCCCCTCTGGAGGCCGCTGAAGGTGAACCCCACTCCCACACCTAACTTACAGGCCCCCACACGCTGCTATCCTAGGGTAGTGGTGAAGAGTGTGGACCCTGACGAGACTAGGTGGCCTCAGCCCCGAGCTCCACCAGGTTTCAGATGTGTGGCCTGGGAGTCACATTGCCTCGCTGAGCCTCTGTTTCCCCCTTCTGCCCCGCAGGCTGGTCAGGGCATTCGGGGAGTTAGTGACCTCCTCTATCGCCTCCCCATTTCCCAGAGCATCGTCATTGCCTTCGTGTTCACAACCCAGGGGCAGGATCTCTGTGCCTTTATCTTGTCCTAGGATGGCTATTTAGTTTAAGATCATCGAACAGCTTCAGAAGGATTTCTGAGATGCCTTAGCTGAGCTGAGAAGGTGCTTTTCTGAGCAGTGTGTTAGGAGACTTGGTGATAATACAGCAGCTGGAGTCCCCCTCGCCAGCACGCCTGGGTGCAAGCCTCTTGGCTCCTACGTCCTGCGGTGCACGTGGTTTTATCACCCCATTTCTTGGAGCGACAAAACAAGGCCCAGAAGTGTACATGATGCCTCAGGGCCTGCAGGGGCGAGTGGGCTGAGCCAGGGCGTCTGCCTGGCTCTCTCTGACTTGGGGAGGACCCCGGGCCACAGGTCCAGTGGCCGAGCTGCCGCGCCGGGCTGAGCCTCTGACTGGCAAGAGTGACCTCGAGGCGGGTCCAGGCTTGGGCAGGTGCTCAGCGACAAGGGCTTGTCACAGCCAGGCCGGTACTGCCCCTTACGAGGTGTTTCCTCTGCTAGGACGCCGAGGCAGCAGGGTCGTGGGCTCGGGGGCCCTGCTGACTGCGCAGAGCCCGCGGGCATGGCTTTCACAGCGGACTGCTGATGGTGCCCTGGTGTGGGCTCCTTGCTCTCTATGTGTCTGCAGGTTCCCCATCGGCCGTTCTAGCTACCTGTGCTGGGGTAAGGGCCATTTGTGCCCAGGGCTCTGTCCTCAGCCCTCCTGACTTGACTTTATTTTTATTTATTTATTTATTTTTTTGATTGAGTGATAGTCACATAAGATACAATGTAGCCATTCTCAAGTGAATAGTTCAGTGACGTTCAGTCTGTTCACCTTGTGCAATCACCCCCTTCTATCATGTTCCAAAACATTTTCACGACCTCGGAAGAAAACTCTGTACCCATTAAGCAGTCACCCCTTGGCAACCTCTTCCTCTCAACCCCTGGTAACCACGCATCTGCTTTTCATCTCGATGAACTCGTCTGTTCTGGACCTTTCATATGAGTAGTGTTACACAGTGTGCGTGACCTATTGTGTTTGGCTTCTTACGCTTGGCCTGATGTTTTGAGGGTTCACCCACTCTGTGCCATTGTGTAGCCGAATAACGTTTCATCCTGTGGAAAACACAGTTTGTGTGTCTGTCCGTGTGTTGATGGACATTTGGGTTGTTTCCACCTTTAGCTGTTGCGAGTACTGCTGTGAACGTTGGCATAGTACCTGTTCTCAGTCTGTTGGGTACATACCCAGGAGAGGAATTGCTGGTCACGTGGTAATTCTGTGTGTCAGTTTTTGACCCAGCTTCACTTTTATTTCTGATGAGTCGACCACCTTTCTTCCCCTTTGGCCCCTGAGCCCCACGGCCCCCAGGACTCAGGAGTCCAGTATTTATGGGGCACCTCCTATAACCTTCCCCTGACGGACTCAGAGGCAACACAGGGCCCTCCCTGCCCTAAATGCAGGTGTAGAACCTCCTTCCGACCAGGCCGATACTGTTCCCACCACGTCAGTGACCAGCAGAGGAGAGAGGCCTCGTTGGTCCTGTTTTGCACATGAGCAAACTGAGGCACAGTGAGGCTGAGTACTTTTCCCTAGGACCCCAGAGCTAGTAGAAAGTCACTGTTAGGATTCAAATCCCTATCCTCCCGATCCGCAATCCTTCCCGAGGTTCCCCTTCCTCGGCGGCCCTTCCAGGGGCCAAGTTTGAGTCTGTGTGCCTGTCCCAGGCTGGCTGGGACTAGAGCGGGAGACCAGCAGTGTGGGGCCGTCCTTCTGGGTTGTTACAGGGACTAGACACTTAGTACCTGCCCAGAAGCTGGTGGGACTTGGGGAGTGGCTGTGTGAGTGCTGCCCTCCAGGGGTCTGTCCTGCCCCCTTCCAGAGGGGAAGGCCAGGCTTTGGGGCACCTGAGCAGGGTCTCTGTGTGTGGTATGGTGTTGCACCTCCCCACCCGTGGCCTGACTTGACTTCCGTTTGTGTGTGTGTGTGTGCACACAGCTGGACAAGATCGAGGGCGTGTTCGAGCGGCCGAGCGACGAGGTCATCCGGGAGCTGTCCCGGGCCCTTCGGCAGGCACTGGGTGTGTCACTCTTCGGGATTGACATCATCATCAACAACCAGACCGGGCAGCACGCGGTCATCGACATCAACGCCTTCCCAGGTGAGCGTTGGAGCCAGGAACCCCCTTCGTCGGTCTGTAGACCAGTGTCCTTGGGTGATGGGGCAGGCGGGTCGGGTTGACCAGCTCCCTACCTCCCTGGGGTTAGTGCAGTCCTGCTAGGCCTCAGCGCCACCTGCAAAATGGGTTTATAGCGTGGGGTGAAGTTGGCAAACGAGGTCGGTGCATCCAGCCAGGGAGAGCACAGGGCGCTTAGTGGGCCCACACTAAATACCTTTCACCTTCCTCACCTGACCCTGTGCCGGCAGCATTAGCCTTTGTTGGCCACACCTCAGCTAATCTGTTGGGTCCTTCTGGATTTAGCGAGTTGAAAGTACTCCAGAGCAAGTACACCCTCCACAGCTTGCCTGTGGGGAACTGAGTCTCCTAGGGAGGGAGAAATTATCCCAGGTCGCAGGACAGGTTGGCGGCTGGGCCGTGCTCCTGCCTGGGCCCTGAGCTGTGGTGCTGGGGACAGGCCTTGGAGCCGGCCAGCTCCCCGTTGCTGCGGCGCCGGCTTCCTGCTGTCTGCCAGAGCCCTGAGCAGGACGCATGTCCCGGGGCCCTCAGGGCTGCTGCCACAGCCTGGATCTGCCGTGCTCCACTCGTCTCAACGCAGCAAGGGGCTCGGTGGGAGATAGCACCCAACGAACCCTCAGTGGGACCGTTAGCCTGCAGGGATGATGGCCATGACGTCCCCAGTTGGCGTTGGTGGAATGAGCCCGCTTTGCATGGGAGTGCCCCGAGCCTGGCTCGTCCCCCCTCCCAGCTGGCTTTGACTTTCAGCTTTATTAAGTAGCTGCAGTGGAGGTTAAGTCGGTGTCACTGCTCAGTGGGTGTAAAAACACTCAGGAAATGGTTCCTACCCTCAAGGAGGTTAGCATCTCGTGGGAGAGCCCAAGCATGGCATGTATGGAGTGCTCAGGGGGTGTGTGCAGGGCACAGGGTAAGGCCTTTTGCACGGGGCATGGAGTGCGACCGCGGGCTGAGCAGCTCCTGGGCATCAGGCTGGGTGCTTGACGCGTGTCCCCTGACTCAGCATGCAGCCAGGCCCAGCCACCATCACAAGTCACAGCCATGGAAACCGAGGCTGGGAGGACACCACCGGCTCTTTCCGCCATTCAGTCGAGGGCCTACTGTGTGTCCCAGCTGGTCCAGACACGCGGGTGCGGCGTGATCACAGCTCAGAGGAAGGGAAGGAGCTACCCCTGAGGCCTCTGGGAAGGGCTGGGACAAGGAGGCCAGAGGCGTGGTGAGAACGTGGGGTTTCACTCTGAGCTAGGTAAGAGTGAGGCACTGAGGCCGGTGTAGGGACAATGGCCTGTGTTTCTCCGGTCACCCTGGGTGTAGCCTGCATGGAGACCTGGGTGTTGGCAGAGGTGGGGTTTTGATGAGTAAGTGATGGAATGAGAGAGTCCAAGGGAATCCAGGGCGTGTCAGGGGAAACAATGAAAATAAATGAGAGGATCTAAAGCAGGGAGGACACGGTTAGTGGTGGCCAAGTGTGAGGATTGGTGGGACAAGGAGGGGGCGATGCAGGGCTGTCAGGGTAGAAGTTCTAGAAAGATGGAGATGGGAGATGGTGAGAGCATGGAGCTCTGCACTTGAGCTTTGGCTTTGTGCAAGGTCTTGAGCCGGCCCCCTCCCAGCCTGTGCAGTTTGGGCTGGGCATCACGAGGGCATCCTGGGTGCTCAGAGGAGGGACAGTGACTATGAGCCAATGTGGGCGGAGAGGCTTCTACCCAGAGGAGCCCAGAGAAGGGCCACCCGGGTGGGGCCAGGCATGGAGGTGGGGTCTGAGGCGGCTGGAGCGCTGAGGCCGAGCCCAGCAGAGACTGCCTGAGGGAGCACGCTGCTGGGAGCGTCTCCCCAGGAGATGGCTGCTCCCTGGCCTCTCCCAGCTTGGTTGGCAAGCACTCGTGGGCCCGTCCTGAGGAGTGCATGCCAGGGGAGGCCACATCGGGCCCTGGGTGGGCAGTAGCATCCCTGTCGAGGGGGCTGCATGCCAGGCTCGGGAAGTAGTAAGAGCAGCAGCTCTTGGCAGCACACCAGGCCTGCTCTGAGAGCCCTTTCCCCCCTTTTGTCGACACCACAGCACAGCGTGCAGTGGGCTGTTAAGATCTCCCTTCAGCCAAGGGAACGTGGTGGCGGGCTGGCTGCCTCGCTCAGTCCTGCAGCCACCACGTGGTGGACCTGGGAGCGGCACTATGCCCTCCTGACCGCAAGGCTTCCTGCCTCTCAGCCGAAGGCCAGGGTTCAGATCCCGGCCTGCCCTTCCAGGCTGTGACGGGACAAGCCACGGAGGTGGACACTTCTGCCCATGGGGACAGAGCTTCCCACCATGCAGAGACAGAGGCGGGGACGTTGGCACAGTGCCCGACCCCGAGCTGGGGCCCGCAGCACTCGTTCACGCTCCGTCTGCTCTCCCTAGCCATCGGGGCGCCGGCTGTGTGGCTTTTAGCCGGGTCAGGCTGACCTTAGGGGCGTCCGCCAGCCTCCAGTTCAGCCTCGGGTCTCCATACCACCCCAGGAAGCGCACATGCCCTGCCCTGGGCCTCTTCTGGGGACCGCAGAGTGGTCGCCGAGGGAACAGCCTGACTGTTCTCCAGCCCTCCGCCCTCTGCCTGCGTCTCTGCCCCGGGATCCCAGCAGCGCAGCTGCGCCTCCCTGCCCATCCTCCCCGGCCTCCCCCAGGCCTCGGCGGGCCACCCAGGACACAGGACAGTCAAGGCACAGGTGGCACCGAAGCGCTGATTGAGGTCCTGGCTCTGTCACTTGGGAGCCTTGTGTCCTCCTCCGTAAAACGAGGCGAATCCGTGGGTCCCCGTCCCCAGCGGCTGTGAAGAGGCCCGGAGGCCGGCACTTCCTGAGCCTGGTGAACAGCAGCTGGGGGTGTCCACACCCTCACTGACGGGCCCGTGTCAGTCCCCCTGTCCATGGGGCCCGTCACTTAACTCTCTGTGCCTCTGTCTCCTTATCTGCAAAGTGGGGACAGCATTGTGAAGAATGACATTGGTGCTCATCAGCTGTTTTACCCGTTGCTGTGGGCACTTCTCCCCCCTCAGCCTCGGGCGCCTCAAAGCCATAGCTGTTGTTTGCTGGGCAAGTAAGATTGTGGACAAATGAGGCCGCCCCTGCCGCGAGGCCGCCCCTGCCGCCTGGCCCCGTCGTGGGCTGCGCCCTGCTCACTTCTGAGGCTCATTCCCAGCCAGGCTGTGCTGGCGGCTGTGAGGGCCCTCCTGGAGGACGTGCGAGGGTCCTGGACCCTCTGAGCACCGGCCTCACGTTGCTGATGGAGGCCACGTTCGTGCGGGCGGTCGGCAGTGCCTGGAGCCCCTCCCGGGGCGGGCACACGCTCTCTGTCCTGGTCTTGGAGCTGTGTGCCCAGCCCTCCGGCCTCCAGGGTGGCTCAGCGTGGGGGGAGGGCGCCCACTCATATTGAATTTCTACCAAAGCAGTGTTTTGGGAGTCAGCAGAATCCTTGCCCTAGATCACAAACCGGCTCGGTGGGTAGCTCCTGGGGACGTGTTTGCTGACATTTGCCTTCGTATCTGTGTTAGGAAATAAATGTGGGCTGTGGGCAGCCCCAGGCCCCGCTCTGTTAGAGGCACGGGTGTGGGGGTGCAGTGCCCCATTGGGGGCACCCAGTCTCTGTCCTTTGGCTTTGATGCTCCGAGCACGTGGTACAGAGGGCCTCCCGCGGGTATTTTGGGGGTGAGGAGGCAGCAGGCTCTGTTCCAGGAGCGGCCACTGTCGATCCCGCGTCCCCTCGGGCGTGCCCACAGCAGCCTCCAAACCGAGACCTCTCGGTTTACACAGGAGGAAGCTGAGGCTGGGCCACGTGGAGTAGAGGGCTGTTTGTGATCGAGAACGTGAGGAGTGGGCCTTTGGTACCGCCCCGCCCTGCCCCGCCATTCCTCTTCCCCACGTGCATCTTAGCACACTGGGTGGGTGAGTTCATGAGACACTGAATGTGCGTGAGAGGGACAGGGTGCAGGGCGTCTGCCTGTCCCGAGCGTGACAGCTCCTCACACCCTCGGGACAGCTGAATTCAAGGACTAACCCTTTGGGGCCGCCCACACCCAACTTTGAGTCTAGGCTTGGTGGCTTCGATGTGTGTCCCCTTATTTACTGAGCCTCGGTTTTCTTGAAATCCTGAGCGTGCCCTCCTCGAGTTCTGCGAGCCCTGTGGTCAGCCCGCGCCCCGCTCTGCCCCGCGCCTGCGGCCCGTCTCCGCCGCAGCCTGGCTCAGCGCCCCGTGCTGTCTGTCTTTGCCACCCGCAGGCTACGAGGGCGTCACCGAGTTCTTCACAGACCTCCTGAACCATGTGGCCACCGTCCTGCAGGGCCAGAGCGCGGCCACGGCAGCCGCGGGGGACGTGGCCCCGCTGAGGCACAGCAGGCTCCTGGCGGAGCAGGCGGGCGGCCTGGCGGGCGAGCGGACGTGCAGCGCCGGCCCCGGCTGCTGCAGCAGCATGATGGGCCCGGACCCCCCCTGGACGTCGGAGGCCGACGCGGGCGGCGTGGGCCCAGGCGGCACCACCAAGCTCCCGCACCAGAGACTCGGCTGCACCGCCGCCGTGTCCCCCAGCTTCCAGCAGCACTGCGTGGCCTCGCTGGCCACGAAGGCCTCCTCCCAGTAGCCATGGAGCCCGGGACCCAGAGGGCGGCGCGGGCCGCAGAGTGCACCTGCTGGGTCAGCCCCTCCCAGCAGTGACGCTCCTACTAAGAATTCCCAGCGATCTGATTCTTCTTCTTCTTCTTCTTCTTCTTCTTCTTCTTCTTCTTCTTCTTCTTCTTCTTCTTCTTCTTTTTTTAATTTTTAACCTGATTTTCTGATGTCATGATTGAAATAAGGGGTGGTGGAGGGGGAGATGGAAAGGAACCCTAAGTGGTCCAGCCTCAGGGCAGGTGGACGTCCCGCCTGGTACCTGCTGCGCAGAGGTCTTCACTGGGTTTACACTTGCTGTGTCTTCAACACTAGTTCTGAATGTGAGGTGGTGTGTGTGTGTGTGTGTGTGTGTGTGTGTGTGTGAGTGTGTGTGCACATCCACGTCTGTTCGTCTCGATGGCTGCTGTGGATCAGGCCTCGGGGACCCCAGAGGGGGGCAGGCTTTTGGCGGCTGAGCAGAGCGAGTGAGGGGTTCCTTCTCTCTCTCTTTTCTCCAAGCCCTCTGCACCTGGGCTGGGCCCCCTCGCTGTCACCCTCCGACTGGCCGCCTCCACAGCCTTGTGCGGGACGGGGCCTAAAGCCCCAACCAGGTGTGCAGCTGTCCCTCCCAAGAGCAAGAGCCAGAGGGAGTGAGAGGTGCACCTGTTTCCTTGGGGGATTCCATGCAGGGGGTCTGGGCTGTGGGCCACCTGTTGCCTGCCCACAAAAGGGAAGAAGGAAGGCCTTGAGTTGGCTTCTCCTTTCCACGTCCAGCTCCCTGGGGTCCACCAGGCCCTTCAGCATGGGTCCCGTGCAGCCCTGCAGGGGTGCCTCCCTCCCTGACCAGGCGCTGCTCCCCAGGACCCAGGAGGAGACTGCCTGGTTGGGAGCCCCCGGGCTGATCCCGCCTGTGCCAAGGATTTGTGCCGTGACTTTGGACAAATCACCCCCGGAGCTGCTGGGCCTCTGTGTCCTCATCTCCGATGAGTGGTTGAGCCCAGAGCACTCTGAAGGGCAGGCTTGATGCCCGAGCCCCTGCGCTGCGGTGCGGCCTGCTTCTCTGAGAAGTCAACCTGCTGCGCCCCCGCTTGGCATCGAGGCGCTCGGGGGCCCTCTTCCCCGGGCCGGGGCGGCTGCTTGTACGCTTCACGTCTTTTCACACCCGCCCAGCGGGCCCGCCCCACCCTTCTCCCATACTCACTGTAAGCCCTGAGCACTAAGCCAGCCAAGTGTGAAGGGAGCTGATCCCCAGAGGGGAGGAAGCCGTTACCCCCTCCTCCATGAGCGTCACCCCGGCCCCTGATGGCAACAGATCCCACCAGCCGATCGGTCCGTTCCCACAGTGCAGCGGGCAGCCCACCTGCCCCTCCACAGAGAAGGGGGCCAGCGAGAGGCCATGTCAGCCCTGGGACAAGGTGAACCTGGGTTTGATGCATAGGACCCCCTGAGCATGATCTTGTGTCTTCAGATATCCGTTCACTTTGAGAAAGCGGGAAGGGCCTCTGGGCTGCCCTGCAAGGTCCAGTGAGGGTGGCCCCAGAGAGGCTGCTGACCTGGGCGCTCGGAGGGAACTTCAGGCCTGGCTCAGCGGGGGCGTGGGGGTCGCCCACCTTCCGGAAAGGAAGGGCTGGGTGGTGGCCGCCATCGAGCGGGGCTGGGCCTGGGGTGAGGGCTGGTGCCATCGGAACTGCCCGGCTGTCCTGGAACCCGAGGGCCCACCGACTAACCGCGTTTACACGACTTGAGTGTTGAACCCCGATTATAATGTCTGTACGGCGCCTTTCCTAGTCCAACCCTGAGCCCCGGGGAAGCAGGAAAGCGCGGCTGGCCTCTTGCACTGCTTTGTCTCCAAAATAAACTACTGAAATCAAACTGCATTTCACACGTGTTTACAAATGTTGCTGAAAGCTTGTGTCGTTCTGGTCTGTTAATGAAATTCCAATCCCGATCTGCCTCAAGAACAGGTGGGGGGAGGGTGCGGGTGACCCCCGATGCTGGGCTGGGGCTCCTGGCCATATTGTGTTCCTGTGTAACTTAGGTCCACCCCCAGGGTCACACGTGCTCAGGTCCAGGGCCCACAGGTCCAGTAACAGTTCCCCACTGGCCTCGATGCAGGTGGCCAGCAAGGTGACTACTGCCTCTGGGAGCCAAAACTGAGCGGGGGTGGTTTTCACCTCTTAAAGACCTGGGAGCAGCAGGTGCAGGGAGAGGGAAGGCCCAGTGTGGGAGCAAGCAGGCCACTCCTGGCCCGGCTGGTGATCACCATCCAGCAAACACTGGCCATTCTGATCGAGGGGTTTCAGGAGCAGAGACGAGGAGAGGGGCCATCGGTGGGGAGGAGGCACCAGCCAGCGACCTCCACTCCGGTGTTGGCTGGGTGCACACCGACGGCACTGGATCCCGGGACACTCAGAGTTCATTTCCCCTGAGGCCCTGTGGTGTCTCCATCAGGGAAGGGCCCACTAAAATGCACCTCGCCTTAGCAGCCCCTTCCCCAGAGGCTTGCTGCTGCCCCCCTGGATCAGGGCCCCAGGGCAGGGTCTGCTGCGGTGTGCATGTGTATCACTTGGAGCCGGCCCCACCAGAATCAGGAGGGCAGTTAGGACTCTTAATTCCCAAGCGTCTGTTTGCCGGGTGGTGGGCATGGTGGGGTCCGTGGCCCTGCGGCACCTGTCTGGGTGGCGGTCAGCAGCCAGGGCTGCTGGAGGCACTCCTGATGTCAAGGGCTCCAGGAGCATTTTGGCTGAGGCCCTGGGTAGGTCCAGAGGGTCACTTGCAAGATCTCTGCCCTGGGCAGCCTGGAGCGGAGGCCTGGGGCTCAGTTCTGCTTACAGATGCTTTGATTCTAGAATGCTGTGATTCCAGAGACATTAGGCCCCGACTGAGTGCAGGCTCTTGGTATCTAACCTCTTCCAGAGGGCCCGGAGGAGTGTCCCGGGGTAGCGCCCTTGCCGTTGGCATTCACGGAGGTGTCTTGGTGTGCCACGCATGGTGGGCGGGGCCTGAAGCCGCCCTGCGTCACTGGGAGGAGGCAGACCCAGCTGGAACCCCAGGGGGTTCTCCGGTGCATCCTTAAAGTGGGCCTCCATCAATAACGGAGAGAACAACTTTGAAAGAGTTCCTCTCTACCCAGAAGCCTGCCCAGCGGGCCTCATGGAAGGTTGAAGGCCCACCAGAAACGAGCTTTCCAGCCAGCGGGGATACGCACCCATTGCCTGCCACGTGGCCACTCTGAGACCCAGGGAGACGGCATGTCCTCGTCCTAGTCTAGAAGCTGTCCTCGGCTCGGGCACTCACACCGGCCACCGGCCACACAGCTGACGAATGGCTTCACTCGTGACCCTGGGGTCTGCATCGGCCTCTCCTCTGTGCCCTAGAAAGTGATCATCCGGTGGCATCCCTGACAGCCCCTCGTCCTCCACAGGCCCTGGCCCGGAGCTACAGAGACCTTGCGCTGCGTGCTGGCTGTCCTGAAGGCGACAGCCCCTCCGCGTGGCTTACCGCGGGGCAGAGAAGTGCCCCGATCCTTGACCTTCCTCCTCGGCCAGCCTGGCCACGCCCTGATGCCGCACACCTCGCCCTGCCCTGCCCTGCCCGAGTCTGACGTGATGTGGCTGAGGCCCCAGACCCGCGATGCTTCCACTGGTCCTGCCCTCCACGAGGAAGGGCCTGGGCCTCTGCCCCTTCTCTCTGCGCAGCGTCGCCAATGTGATCTCGGAGCGACTCCCCCTGCCCCCCAAACAGACTGTTCACAGGACAGCGCGGTTGGACCTGGGCACTCTTCCTTCTGGTTCTGACCACCTGGCCCCGCCCACACCGCCTGGGGCCTTTTCCAGAAACGGTTGCATTTCCCCTTTACTTCCAGGCTTATCCGTGACCCGACGGCTCGGAGGGGCTGTCTCGTCCCCCACAGCCTGGCTGACCTCTTCCTCCAGGGCTGTCTGTGGGATCACACCTCTTCGACATCTGTTTTCCCTCAAAAAGCTTCTCCCATGGTGACTTTACTCAAAGTCTGGTGGTTCTAGTGCTGGTGACACCTGTGCCTTGTGACAAGTGCTGACGCTCTGACCCCGTTCACACACGCGACAGCATTAACCAGACCCCCAAGCTGCCGTGTACTTGATTGTGTACATCCAAGCACACACTGTTTCTGTGCGTACGCAGACTGTATATAAAAATCACTGCTTCTGGAAAAGCCAGGAAACGTCCATTGGCTCTTTCGATTGGGCGTTGTGTTCTGCGTGATTTTATTTAAAGATTTTATTTATTTTTCAGAGACAGAAGGAGAGAGAGGGAGCGCACAAGCAGGGGCAGAGGGAGAAGCAGGCTCCCCGCTGAGCATGGAGCCCGATGCGGGGCTCGATCCCAGGACCCTGGGATCATGACCCGAGCTGAAGGCAGACGCTTAACGGCTGAGCCCCCCAGGCGCCCCTGTGTTCCGCATGATTATGACACCACAGGTGGCCATCTTTGGGATGGGTTATTTCGGGGACAAGGTGACCCCATGTTCTCTTTGTCAACTAGTCATGGTAGTGGATGTTTTGGTATCTGACCGCCTCGTGGAATACAGTTTGGTGTTGTGTGTGTTATTTCTGTAATTGTCACGGATGGACTGCACCCTTGAAACATGTGAAGAAATAAACGCCTTACGGCACTAGCTTTGGAGGGCGTTCCTCCGTGCCTCGGGATGGTTAGTGACAGTGGTGGGCAGCCCGTCACCAGCCTCATAGGCGAGGCCTAGACCTGCCAGGACCCTTCCTTCAAAGGACTCGTATCATCATCATAATGGTTTTATGGTCCAGGCTGCCCGGGCCCTTCGAATCCTCCTCATCATCTGATGATGGAAATAATACGTATTCTCCCCATTTTACAGATGAAGAAATTGATGTCCAGAGATGCAAAGTCACTTACCCCGAGTCCCATGACTAAAAAGTAGCCCAGAAAGGAGTTGCTCCAGGGAAATAAACTTCCCCTTGTCCCTTTGCCCGAACCCACCCCACCCCCACCCCACTCTTGAGTCAAGGGGGGAGACATCCAAAGAAACCAGAAAGCCCAGAGCAGATTTATTTTTCCTTAGATAAATTCTGTACAGAATATATTACAGTCAGGAGTTCTCAGCTTTCACCAAAAGGTCAGAAGTTATTGCAGTTGTGCCCAATGGCTCTGATGGTGGAAAGGAAACTTCTAGAAAGCTGCCTGTGTCCAGAGAGAAAAGATTACCATTTAAAGTCTGGGGGGGGGGTCCGCCCTGCAGAGGGGCGCACGAGGGCAGGAGTCAAGAGCAGGAGGAAAGGAGCAAGGGGGTGACAGGGTGGCCTGGGCTTGGGCAGGCTGGGAGCAGCCTCTCTACCAGAAGCAGCGCCCGGGCCGTCTGGCCAGGGCCCGCAAAGGGGACAACAGAGCCAGGACCACTGGCTGCCTCGGGGCCCTGGCTGGGGGGGCCGGCCGGCATGTCAGCCCCGCCGCAGCGCCTGCAGCTGGTGGGCCACCTTCTCCAGCTCCGCCTCGATGGCCGACAGGCTCTCCAGCTCCTGGTCCTAGGAAGGAACATCAAGGCTCCTGCAGGGACTGGGCCGGCCGTGTGGACGGTGGTCTGCCAGACTGGTTGTGCTGCTGCCTAGCTGTGTGCTCTCAGACAGGTGGCTTTGCCTCTCTGAGCCTTAGGGCCCTCATTCATACCATGGGGACAGAGACGCTGCCCTGCTGGGATTACTGAGGGTTACTGTGCGCAAGAAACGGAGGGGGACCAGGGGCCCTGAACCCACTCCACCCCTGGTGGCCTCAGATCCAGACCCGCCTCCTCCTGAACGGCTCTGGGCAGACACGTGGAAAACGAAGCCTCATTGCCCTCTAGTGCTCCTCCCAGGCCCCTCTCCCAAGGCCTGGACTGTGACAGTGGCCCCGAGGGCGAGGACAGTCTTCCCTGCCTGAGGGGCCGTGGGCCTTTGGCACAGGCTTGAGGGGGCGAGAGCTGCCCTGCTTCTCCCTGCTGAGGGCTGGGCCTGGCTCCTTAGTCCTCATCATAGGGGTGCCCAGCTCTGGCTGCCAGGGTGGTTCAGGGCAGAGGACCCTTCTGGGAGTCCTGCTCTGTGCCCCAGCCTCAGGAAGCTTCCAGGACCCCCCGAGCCAGGACTGATGTCTACAAGCCCATGCCCTGGGACTCAGAGCAGGAGTCAGGGAAGGCCATGCCCCCACACCCGGTCTTGACCTGGGGAGGGTGGTCTTTGCGGGGTCCCTGCTGGATGCCAGGTGGTGGAGGACACCCACTGGGGCCACTTGGAACAGACAGACGTGGTTGTCATGGAAGTAGGGGCCCTAGAGCCTTCTGTCTTGGAGTAGCCCCGGGGGCATGAACTCTGTGATGCTGGAGCATTTCTGAGAAGACCCTCGGGCTGGGTGGAGGAGGCCCCTGCCCTGTCCTGTCCACATGGCTCTGAGGCCCGCATTCCTCCGCCCTGCAGTCCAGGCTCTCTCTGCCCGTGGAGAACGGAAGCTGGCAGACACCTCAGGGCACCTTGCTCTCTCCAGCCTCTGTGGGTGGGGGAGGAGGTGATCAAAGGTGCCCGGGCTTGTCCTGGTCCAAAGCTAGGGCTGGAGGGCGGTCTCCTGGGGACATTGACAGATGACCTCTCCTAGCTCCAGCTGCCCAGGAGTCTTCTTCCTCTCAGGCTGCCAAGAACTGGTCCCAGCGTGGAGGGAGGGTTGGGACCCGAGGAAGGGGCCACATCCTTCTCTGGGTGGGCAGAGAGCACCAGGGCCATGGAGAGGTCCCAGCCCCCACGGGGCCCTGATTCCTATCTGGGCACTGAGGCCTGGACCACAGACCCCTAAGGCCTCCTCCAGCTCCAAGGTGCTGTTGCCAGCCTGCCTCCCAGGGACCCCAACTTTCACCTCCTCACCTCTGGGGCTATGTCCCAGCACCCCACTGAGCTAACCAAGTATCCCTGGACATGGCCAGGTTTTGGAAAGGTCATGTGTGTTCTGACCATAATAATAAGGTAATCAGAAAGGACTCTTTACCCCTATTTCTCAATTGGGGGAAACAAAGAGGCTCAGAGGAGGGCAGTAACCCACCCAAGGTCACACAGCTAGGAAGAGGCAGAACCCAGGTCTTCTGGTGCATCTGTGCCTCCCTCACCCGTTCACCACCAGGCGCCAAGGTCCCGCTGGTCCTGACCCTGCCCCAGGTGGGGGAGGCCGGGTCTGAACCTAGGAGGAGGGTGTGCCTGGAGGCCAGGATAGGATGCTGCTGGATCAACCTGCCCGCTGGGGCTTCCCAGGATGCCACCTGTTCTTTCACAACCCCTCCTCCCAGGCCCTCGTGGCTCTCAGGGCCAGTGGGACACCCCCCCCCAAGACCATACCCTGCCAGGTCCTTTCCTTTCCAAGCTCCCTCTGTCCACAGCTCCATTCTTGCTCCACCCCCAAACCTGCAGAGCCTATCACCTCCGGGACAGAGACCCAGAGACCCCAGGGATCGGCTTCCCTACCTCTCCTGCTCCCATGACCTGTTCTGAACATTTCCCTCTCCTGCCTGCCTGTGAGCCAGGCTGCGCTCACACCCCTGCCCTGACCTGCCCTTGCCCCTGCCCCTGCCCCAGCTCTGCCCTGCTCCCGAGAGCACCCCCGTCTGTGTGCTTCTCCGGTCTCAGACCCTCAGGATCTGACTGTGTGCCCTCGGTGGGGGCAGGGGCTGCACGTCTAGCTGGGCCCACATCCTGGAGGCCTGGCCTGGGGCCAGCACCCGCCCCATACCAACCTCTGGTCTGCGGTTGGCGCTGCCCTCCTCCTCCTTCTTCTCCTCGGGGTAGCCGCGCACCTGGAGGGGCAGGCCCGCCTCCACGCTGTCCTCCCGGGAGGACGGCCTCCAGCCTCGGCGCAGCTGCAGCCCAGGGCCCCTGAAGTCGTAGGCCCGGGCCCGGAAGGAGAGTTTCATGGAGCGGTCAGGGTCATCCTCCTCGTCCTCCCCCTCCAGCCGCTTCTTGGCCGTCAGCTCCTTGGCCAGCTGGTCCATCCTGCTCCATCGCTTGGCCTCCTCCCACTCCTTGGAGAGCTGTTCCTCCTCCTGTTCCGGCTCTAGCTCCCTGTTCTTCCCACCCCGGAAGGGGCCTTGAGGGGCCTCGGCTATCTCCTCCTCCTCCTCCTGCCGGGAGTGCTCCCGCTCGCCCTTCCCCTCGGGGGGCTGAGCCTCCTCAGCCCCAGTCTTCCCGGCTCCATCCACAGCCAGAGCCTCGGACCAACCTGGAGGAACTGGTGGACAAGAGCGGGAGAATGAAGGAGGGACCACCGCTTTCCCGGTCCCTGCCACTCCCTGGAGGCTCTCTGTGGCCATCGCTGTGACCACAGACCACACTTAGGGTCCATGATTCCACTTGGAGGAAAAAGCCATCTTGATAGCGTGCTTTGCAAGACCCTCCAAGCTCAGAGGGGTGGGTTGGCCGGAGCTTGTCTCTTCTGCGGGCCCTCTCTCCCCGAGAAGCCCCTGACCCAGGAACCACCCAGCTGGGGAGGGAGGAAAGACCCTGACAAGGCCCTCATGAGGAGCCAGGGGCTCTCCTAAACCCTGGGTGAAGCTGAGACTGTCCCCAGACCAGCCTGTTTGCACCTGTCATGCCGTCGTCCCTCTGTTCCTGAAGCCCACCCACCCTGCAAAGCCCCTCTCGGTCTCCTGGGTTGGAGGGGAGGGGCTATGAGGAATAGTGGGAGATGCAGGGTTTTGGAGTCAGACAAACCTGGGTTGGAATCTCAGCTTTTACTATAAATTAGCTGTGTGACCTTGGGCAAATTACTTAACCTCTCTGAGCCTCAGTTTTTCCATCTGGAAAATGGAGATAATACCTACCTTTCAGGGTTGTTGTGAAGGTGGGATGCAACTGTGGATGTGGTCCTCCTTCCCACCCTCCCCCTCTCCCGGACACACTTGTTAAGGTGGCAGACATTGTACGTACTCTCACCCCTCTGGATCTCCTTGTAACCAAGGCTTGGGTGGGGGTTAAATGCCTCGGTGGGGCTTTCTTCTTCAAGGACAGCCTTCTCTCCAGCCTCTGTGGCCTCCTCCTCTTCCTCCTCCTCTTCTCGCTTGGCCTGCTGCCCTCGCTCCGCACCCACGCCCTTCTCTCTGTCCGCCAGGCCCTGGGGGAGGCTCTTGCTGTCCTCCTCGGCCTGTGGGCCTGGGTGTTTCTGGCTGGGAAGGTTGTCTGGGGGGTCGGTGTTGGCGACCTCCTGCTCCCCCGGGGCCTGGCTGTCCTCCTCAACCTTGGACCCCTGGCCAGGCTCCGGGGAGGCCTGGGGCCTGACTCCATCTGTGTCTCCACCCTTCTCTGTGTCTTTAGAATCCTCTCTTTTCTCCGCAGCATCCTTGGGGGACGCCTCGCCCGTCACCTCTGTGGAAACAACAGTCAGGCCCTGAGGACCAGGCTGCACACGGGGTCTCCTGAGAGCCCGATTTCAGAACTTGGTCATTGTATCTTTAGGCTTCCATCCAGTCTGGCCCATGATACTCATGACAGAATTAGTGTCACCTGCTCTGTGTCTGGGTTTGACCTGAGCACAACTGGCTTATGTTTCTGTCTTTGGGATTCTACTTCTTAAAGCAGGAAGTGATTTAAAAAAAACAAAACAAAACACCTTGAAAGTGACCTCAGAATTGAAAATTAGGACATCAGCTGAATTGCTGTGTGAGCTTGGGCAAGCACCTTAACCTCTCTGTGTAAGAGGCACCATTACTGCAATTTCATTCTCTCCTCCACGTGGGGCTTGAGTGTCTTGTGGAAGTGCTCAATTCCTATCTGTACGGTTTCATTAAAAAGCATTTTCTGGTGGCTGCCTTTTCACAGTAAAAATCCCTCCTGACCCTAGAATGAGTACTGTTGGACCAAGCACTATCAAGTACATTCCACCGTTTGTCTAGGACCCCGGGTGAAAGTGTTCCCATCCCGTCTACAGAAGCTCTCCCTGACCCTCAGGCAGGTCAGGTGACCTGTCCATGCTCACAGCCTGTAAGCAGCAGGGCCTTGAATCCAAGTCTCCAAATGCCAAGTACAGGGTGCTCTTTGTGCTGACGCATAGCTACCTCTCCCATTAAAGCTTCCAGGTGCCCCAGATGGAAGTCCACTGAGATCCCTGATCCTAGAAGCTGGCCTATCCACCCACCTTCCACACGGAAATAGCAGGCCCTGCGGGGGCAGTTTGTGGCTGTTTCCAGGCAGGGGGATGAGTACTAGGGCATCCCTTTGACCTAAGCCATGATCTCTTTGACCTTTAGAAGCTCTCTGGCTTCAAGAAAGATGATCCAGGTTCATTTAGTGTTTGAGACCTATTCTTCCAGGATCTTCCTACAACAAGACTCTGCTGAGGCACCACCAAATCCCAGGAGGACAGGTGCTGCGTGGTGGGGGTGGGGGGTCTCTGCTGCAGTGGCCTCTGGGAAGATCCAGCGTTGAACCTGCCCCGAGTGTGAGCCCCTGCGGTGGGCAGGCAGGACCACCCTAGGGCTCTGTAGTGAGATAGACCCGGATTCCCATCTCTAGTTATGCTGCTTACCTTGGACAAGGTACTTAAATCTCTCTGGACCTCAGTTTCCCCATTTGTACAGGGAAGATCGAAATGATAGCTAGGTACCTTACAGTGCCTAAAGGAGGGGCTCCTTGACCCCTAGGAATCTTTGATCTTGTAACTACTGTTCTTATCTCCTCGCTCCCCAGCCTCTGGCTAGACTGGCCGGCACTGACCTTTCAGCTCCGCCTGGTCATTCTGCTTCTCAAGAGCGTCTGAGAGTCCATCCTCAAAACTGCTGTGTTTCTTCTGATGTGCCCTCTCCTTGGCACCTGGTATGAGAAAAGGGGTGGGGGGGGAAGAAAGAAAGAAAGAAGAAAGAAAGAAAGAAAGAAAAGAAAGAAAAAGAAAAGGAGAGAAAGTCCTATTTGGCCAAGCCCAGCCCTGGCATATTTGTGAGCATGAAGGCTTCCATTTCCTTATCTGTAAACTGGGCATGTCATGTTCCAAGCCTGCCGAACAAGACATCGAAGGGGGCAAGAGCTCCAGGTTGCGGGGGGGGTGCTGGCTCCCCCTGCCCTCTCCCAGCCGGGGCCCATCAGGCAGCCACTGCACCTCTCCACGCTCACGTTTCTCACCTGGGAAATGCGAACAAGCCTTACCTGCTGCCTTGGACAGCAACAGAGACTCAGATGGAGCAGAGGGTCCCAGGGGTGGGAGCAGAGTGGGGGCCCTCTGCACCTGGCTGGTAGCTAGGGGGACCCTGCAGCAGGAGATCACGGTGACTGCTCGTCTGTCCCCTCATGGGGGACCTTGAACCAGGCAAGCCCTGCTCCCCTGGACCCCGTAAGTCTAGGTCTTTGGGAGAAGGTCCAGCAGGTGCCTGAGCTCCACCTGCTGCTGTGATCCATGCATCCCTCTCCCTGCACTGGCCCCGGACTGCTGCTACCTCCCCCGACTGTCCCCATCCGTGCCTGGTTCCAGACGATGGCCTCTCAGCCAGGCCAACTCTGCAGACGCTGCTGCGGTTTTCCCCACGCTGGGAATTTCTGGGGTGGCTAGAGGCACCTACCACGGCGGCACCTGCCCGGACTTGACCCCAAGCAGACCTCGGCTCACACCTCCTGGTCATTCTTCGCTATGTGATCTTGGGTAACCCAAGCTCTCCGAGCTGAGGGTGCTCACCCACAGGACAGAGTTGCTGCTTGGGAAGCGCCAAGACAGATGTATGCAGAAGTCACTCTGAGAGTGCAGAAGAGGGAGTGGACGGATGGCTGGGTGGGTGGACGGACAGACAGACACATAGCTATGTCCCGTATTCTTTTAATAGAAAACAGTAATATGGTCGCGTATTGAAAACTGCTCCTATCGGATACACACGCATCTGTGTGTATGCGGACATTTCAGGACACATCTTCCTATAACAGTCTCTGTTGACACTGTATTTAATTATTTAAATGTAATACATTAGTCATTCAGTATGTAATTTTTAAATTATCATATTGCAATAAAATATTTAATGTTTAGCTAAAAAAAACCCCACCAGGGTCAACGAAGATGAAATGAATAAGACAGGCAGTGATAGTTATGGCCCCAGCCAGCACCCACTCCGTGCCAGGCACGCACCTCACACTCCCAGCACCCATTCTCACAGGTGGCCTGGTCCGTCCCAAGGGCCTCAGAGTGGGGCTGCCCCCGAGCTGGAGCAGCTTTTGTGCCTCCCACCCCACCCCACCCGAGACTGAAGCCCAGCCCTGAAGACAGGCCCTCACTTCCTTGGGAAGCCGATGTGCGATTCCTGGCAGAGGGCCCGTGCCCAGGGAGAGGCCCAGGGCCAGGGGCCTGCCCCCAGATAAGCAGCCGCTTCCCACAGGGCATCAGCGTGGGGCGGATGCAGGGCCAGAACCCATTTTTTCCCAACTCCCCAGGGAGTCTGTCTCTGTGCCTCCCATGAATCCACGAAGGAATCTGGGGGTGGGCATCTGTGGGATGACATCAGCCTAACTCTCCATCCCAGACTCCTGTCCAGGCTCTGTTTGAACATCCTCAGTGACAAGGAGCTCACTACCTCACAAAGTCACTCCATTCCCAAGAGTATCAGTGGATTTCTTAATCTCTTAGAGAAAGACCTATTTTATTCTAAAACATGCTGAAAATCTGGTCTGTGTTTTGGGGGCAACCAAGACCTTGCTTCCCCCATCTACCCCTTGAGAAGAAGCTCACAAGGGGAAAGGGGCCCCTCCTCTCTCCTGGAGACCAGTTTGCTCTTCAGTTAACAGAAGAAAGAGATCCTCTCTGCAACCTAGTCTTAAAAGTGCCTCCACTTAAATGACTGATCGCTAGAGATGGCGGGGTATTAGGCGAGCTGCATCTGGTCTTGGCATGTCCTTAACTTACTGTGTGACCTTGGACAAGTCACTCAACCTCTCTGGGCCTTAATCTATTTAACTGTATCAATGACAAATCGGACCAGGTGGGAGGGAGGAGCCCACCTTTCTATAATTGGAAGGAAATAACCAAATCAGAGAGAACTAGGACCTTGCTCAAACTTCCACCCTGGTTTTCTCTCAGTTACTGGAATTTACCCAGATTCCTATTCAGGGACTGGAAAATACCTTGGAGAGCAAGGTCTTGGAGCTCTTTCAGCAAATTCTGATGTCGCAGGATTGAGAGGATCCGCTCATCTGCAGTGAAGGAGAGTCGTTATGGGTGGTTTCCAGAGAAGAGCCGAGAAAGAGATTACCATCAATATTTTCAGCTGAGCACAAGGAATTTATTTTGGAAACTCAAAACCTGGGTAGCAGCTGCAAGATCAGGTCTTGAGATACCACTTTGGAGGTGGCCTCCTTCCCAAGGAGCCGACGCTTCCTACAGCCTCAGAAAGTCAGCTGCCGGCCCGGCCCCCAGACCTCACCTGAGAGATGGCAGGCCCTCAGGAGAGGGAGGGGTGTCTCTGCCCCACATTTTCCCATCTCCGTGTCTGCTCAAGGGTCTACTCCACCTGGACTACTCTTTCTTGATTTTTTCTATTGATTTTCAACTTTTCTCTGAAAGTCCAACCCCAGTGCTAATGGTGGAGCCCTCCAACGGCTAGGCAAAGCTTGACTGCTTGGTTGGAAACACTTTGTCCTTGCCATGCCCACCTACGATGCTCCTTTAGTCATCACAAGCCTATAGATTGTCTGCCAGGTGCCGGCAGCTTTCCTGGGCTCTGGGGATATAGCAACACAACATCTCTGTCCACAGGGTGGACAAGGTGGCTTGCTGTTCCAGCCCTGGTTTCATCCTGCCCAGAATTCTAGTTAACTGTGTTCCTATCTGCTCCGTCTGCTAGTCTGTAAGCTCCAGGAGCACGGGGCTGTGACCCCCTCATCTCTCTACCACCCTGACACTAGCACAGACCTGGCCAGGGCAGGTGCTTGATCACTGGATTCTGCGCAAAGCCACACACCCATATCCTCACCTCCCGGCCCCACAGACAGTAGCCGCCTCCCCCATCCCCCCGCCCACCAGCCTAGCCCGTACCTCCTCGGAGTGTCTCGAAACACTCCTGGCTGACAGGCATGGGGCTGGGCTTGGAGAGCGTGTCAGAGATGACCTCCACGATGCACTTCATCACCTAGGGAGAGAGTGGGGGCAGGTTGGGCTTGGCTTGTGTATGGGGCTCAGCCCCTGAGACTCCAGGGCAAATTTCTAATGAGAATATAGGGGCATTTGCTTTTGTCTTCAGGAGCCCATGGATTCCTGTCTCAGGGGCACAGCTCTGCATTCTTAGCCAGACAAAAATAGCGATCATAGAATGGTATTTGCCACATGCCAGGTGCTCTAATCATCTGGCCAGCAGCTGCCCCTCTAAGGTGGGACATGGTGGGGTGAGTACCTGGTACCAGGTACCAAGTGGTTCTCTAAAGATGGGGGAGCCACTCCTGGGCATTAAGGTATGTCTTGCAGGAGTACTTTAGTCTTACAGATGCCCCAAAAGTCAACTATCTCCAGGAAGTATTTCTGGACTGCCCAGAGAACAAAGACCTTCCCTGGCTCTACCCTGCCTGAAAACAGGACTTGGATCACTGTCTCCCAAAACCCATGATGTTGTCACATGCAGGGAGTGACAGCCTCACGGTCTGGCTGTGTTCCCCCATGGGATGAATCCTGTGGCTGGATGTGGGCACACATCAGCTACCTCTGGGTGTCCATCCCAGGCCAACAGAAGTCAGATCTCTGAAAGTTTTGTCCAGTGCCCAGCAAGGTGCTGTGGATAACCAGGCAGCTGATAAATGGATCTTTGAAGGTAGTGCCCACTGCAGTGCAGTATCCTAGCTGAGTGACCTTGGACACATGACTTGACCTCTCTGAGCCTCAATTTGCTCATTTGTACAATGAGAGCGAGAAGACTTTCCCAACTCCCCTCCCAGGGTGATCAGAAACAGATGGGAAAACACTCTACAAAGCGCGAAGTGCCACACACGCCAAGGGAGGGATTCACAGCTTCCAACCTGCTTCAGCTGCTAGAGCAGGACAGGAAACCGGGAGGTGTCAGACATGCACCAGGCAGTGCTGGTGGGGACTGAGGGGGTGGCAGGCCGCGTCGGTGGGATGCCAAAGCAACCCATCCAAAAACTCAGGGTGGCAAACTGGCAAACAGGCTCGACAGTAGTCACAGCATCGTAGGATGGAACATCTATGTCTTCACCAGATGTGACGGTGCTCCCGACCCCGGCTGCTGGGTAGAGCATGGGGACCGAAGTGTCTCCCATAAAGGATCTGGTAAGAAGGACCCTGCAGCCTGTACCCTGCATCCCCCTGCATCCGTGGACCTTACACTGGGAATGTCAGATAACCACCAGTCCGTGAGGACAGATTTGGGAGAGAGGAACTGGATATGGATAATAATAAGGATAATAAGGAGCTCTGAAGGGAAACCCTAAGGTGCCCATTAACTGAGGACCTGCTATTTGCCAGGTGCCTTACATCTATGATTCCTACTCTCACAACTTCCCTCAAGGGAAATACTGTAGATGGGAAGAGGGGAAGCTCAGAGAAGTTAAGGAATTTTACTAAGACCGCACAGTATGAGAGCGGTAGAGACTTCTCTACAGGCTTGTCTGCAAGTAAAACACAGGAAACATAATTGAGCAACAGAGGTTGGAATTGCTTTGATGTTTTGGGTTGAACCATAGCCTCTCCAGAATGGAAGAAAACAGCTCCTGAGAAGGTGACGGGTAGAAATTTCTCTGGGTCGCAAGTGGGGGTATCTGCAAGCACCAGAGACTGGAATAACAGCCCCAGCCCAGACATGAATGAATTCCAAGTATACACCCAACAGAGAGTGTCTCGCTGGCTGCAGAGCCCCCCACTAGTATCTCCTAAGGCCCTTTCCTGAGGGACATCCACCATCAGCCCTAAATGGCCAGGACCCTGGGTATAGAAGCCGTGATCAAGAGTGTTTTCATTGTGACCCTTTGGGAGATCGAGGGCTCGAGTGCCTAGGGGGTGGGCGTTGCTAGCAGAGCCTTGGGAGGAGGGGAAGATCAAAGAGGGAGGCCAGAGCCAGAGAAGTGAAGACCGTCCTTGCAGATCTGTGGCAGCCACAACCCACAACCACAGGAAGCGCCCCCCAGCAGCTCAGCCTGGGCCTGCCAGATTTGGAGCGTTCAAGGCTATAGCCTGACACCTTGGCCCAGTAGCTAAGGCACAGGCCCCATCGGCAGCATACCCAGCTCGGAGGAAGCTGGGGAAGTCCCCACAGCAGGATGGCAGGGAAATCTAGCAATCTTTGATATCTTCTTTTGCAAGCTGTCCCCAGGCTCGGCAGCCGCAGTGCTGGCTCTTGGCTTTATGCCAGACTCACTCCTGCAGCTGCCCAAAACCTGGCTGTGAGATGTCCACTGGAGCCTCCTACCCACCATCCCGGGGCATCCCCGTATCCCTTCTTACCTCGGTGTCTCCTTTATTCATAGGGCTGTTCACAGGAAGGGCAATGACTGGGAAGAAAAAGAGAGTGCTGGGGTGACTCCTCTGCTCCGAGGGGCGAGTGCAGTCCTTCCCTGGCTTGGGTTTATAGGGGGTCCATTCACCCCAGTGCCCCCCCTCAAAACTGCCCCCACCCAATGAGATGCTGGGGTTGATTTTGTTTCCCTTCCCTGGTGGCTGCCTCCACGGGGATGGTCCCCAGAGGCTGCACTGAGCTCCCTAACGCTTCCCTTTGGGAGAGCTCCTGATGGGGGGGGCGGGGAGCTGAAGGCTAGTGCTATGAAAACAAGGCCAGCGACTGAGTGGGATTGGGGTGAAGGAAGCAGGGAGAGGAAGAGAGACCCCAGAGGTGTGGGGAAAGAGACGAGGAGGAGGAGGAGGATTGTGAGAGATGATACGGAGAGATAGAAGGCAAGGGCGGAAAGATGGGGAGAGCAAGAGGAGAGAAGAGAAAGAGAGGCTAGAGTGGGAGCCAGCAAGGGTTCTCCCATCTCCCCCAGTGACCTTGGCCAGCCATGGCACGGGGCCAGAACTGGCCCAGATGCAGTCGAGATGTCGAGCCCAGATATGGGGTGGGGGCGCCAGGGGGTCCTGCCCCGCGGGGTCAGGAGTCAGGCCCAAAGCATCCGGTCTGCGGGTTTGGGGGTCAGCAGGGAGGCGGAGGCGCTGTCCGCGGTGCTGAAAACTCGCCGCGCGGGAGGGGAGGGACGAGGGACGAGGGGCGCTCGGCGCTGCGCGGGGCCTGGACCTCAAGGCACGCAGGGGCGCCGAGGACCCTCTCCCACGAGACCCCGCGCTCGCTCACCTTGCCCGGCGCAGAACAGAAGCGCCAGGACAGCGGCGGAGCGCATGGCGATCCCGAGGCGCCGAGCAGCTGGCGGTCTGGGGCCGGGCACGGCAGGCACCCTGGCGAGGGCTGGCTGGACGGGCGGCCTGGGGGCGGGTTGTGGCGGCGCTGGCGCGGATTGGGGGCGGAGGTCTCAGCTTTCCAGGCTGCGTCCGTCTGTCTGTCCACCCACCAGCCTCTCTTCACTGGGCTCTGGTACTGCAGGAATTTATAAACCCCCGGCCCCGGAAATGACGTCATCGGGACCGCCCCTGCCCCCTTTTTCCCACCCCTCTGGGGTCCGGCCGCAGCTCGCTCCGCCCTTAGTCTCACGCCTCTCGCTTCTGGTCTCCGCCTCTCAGCGCTCTTGGGTCTGGCTGCGTGGCGGTTATCTGGCTTCCAGAAGGTGGCAAGGGGCCTCGGCTGACCCTCCACCCCTCGAAGTTTCCACCGACTTGCTGTCTGTGGGCAAATCATTCTCAGTCTCTGGGCCGCGTGTTCCTCCGATGTACACTGAGGTCCCGACCAGCTCTAGAGCGCCACTTCATGCTCCTGAGGTTCCCTCTGCGGGGACGCCCCTCCCCTGATAAAAGTCTGGAGGCTTGCTCACCGCTCAGGGCTCCCTCAAACATCTCGGGAGTCCTAGAGAGGCCTCCCGACCCCCTGTTTGAGGAAGGCCTTCCTCTCTCTGACAACCCAGTTTTGTGCCTTCACAATTTATAATGGTGTATGTATGTATTTATTTGAAAATGTTTGGTCACCATTGCTTTCACAGCGCTGAGTTCGGCAGCTGGCAGAGTAAACACGTTTAATAGAGAACTGTTGAAGGAACTGACAGAGAGGCCAAGCCAGGGATGGATGAGTGAATCCTGGGCTCTGGCCCTTGTTGGACAGCTCTCATGGGAGTGGGGCTGGGGCGAGGCAGGAATGGGGGACAGCTCTTGGTATCAACCCAAAATAGGAGTTGTAACTTGGACTCATTGGCCCTAGTTCAGTCTGGTAGGATCACCTTCTTGCTGCTGGTAATCCACTGTGTTTCACGTCTCTTTGAGTGTTCTCAACATCTGGGTGTTTTGTGTGTCAGGTTGGTTTCTTGGTTTGTGTCCCTCTGCGCTGGGGCCACATTGCTGCTCCCAACCTGGATGACACATTGGAAGCCCTTTGCCACCTGACCCCAGTGTCATAGTGAACCTGGTATCTGGGCTAGAGTTTGGCACCAGTTGGCATTGTCCAGAGCCTCCTTCTTCCTGCGACGCTCTCCCCACATCGGCTCCTGCTATTCCCTACTTCCTGCCCCACCCTGTGCCCACTCCTGCCCCCAAAGGAAGACCTGACAGGAGCTCAGAGGACACTGAAATGATCCTTTTCATGTATTTATTCTTTCATTCAGCCACTATTTGTTTAGCACCTACTATGTGCTTAGAACATCCTAGAACAGCACTCAGCTATGCTAGGTGCTGAGGATACACCAGTGAACAGACAAAGGTCTGATCCTTATGGAGTTTACATTCTAAAGGGCGAAGACAGGCGATGAATAAGTAAAGAGGTGAAATACACAGTTGTCAGGTGGGGACAAGCGCTATGGACAAAAATGAAGCAGGGAAGGGGGGTGGGTGTGTTGGGAGGGGCAGGGCTATGTTTTAAATGGGGTGGGTCTGAGAAGTCTTGACCAAGGAGGTGATGTTTCAGCAAAGATCTGGAGGTGATGAGGAAGGAGGTTGCACGCGTCCAGGGGCAGGGGGCTCCAGGTAGAGGGAATGGCAAGTGCAAATGTCTGGTGGAGGGAATGTGTCTGGCACGTTCAAGGAGTAGCAAGGAGATAGGGTGAAAGGGACCTGGAAAATATAGCTGAATAGTAACATACAGTCCATCTCAAAAACTTGGAAAATGCACAGAAATGCAGGAAAATGCCATACTGGCACCCCCCAGCGATAAGCATCAATGATTTTAAAGTATATACAGTATTCTATAGTCTTTGTTGAGGTGGCTCCCTTGGTAAAGGGCAGTTCCCAGCAAAAGACCTCAGCTGGGCATTGACAGATTACATGCACCAGGCCCTTCTGATGTGGGGTCACCCTGAATGGGCGGCAGATTCCTCTCCAGAGTCCAATCATACAGACTGAGTATAGCCGTCCACCACAATCTATTGTTCGACTAATTTGTTTGACTAATGTACAGATAGATTTCCTGGTTTGCTTGTTTGTTTGTTTTTGTTTCTGTTCTTGCTATTTTAAAGAACAATTGTATACACATACCCTGAGGCCTAAAGTAGAACAGAAGTGTTGTTTGGTTTTTTTTTTTTTAAAAGATTTTATTTATTTATTTGAGAGAGAGCGAGCAAGAGCACAAATGGGGGAAGAGGCAGAGGGAGAGGGAGAAGCAGACTCCCTGCTAAGCAGGGAGCCCTACGTGGGACTCGATCCCAGGACCCCGGGATCTTGACCTGAGCCAAAGGCAGATGACGCTTAACTGGCTGAGCCACCCAGGTGCCCCGAACGGAAGCTTTGATCCTACTTTGCAGATTTGGAAAAGGAGACCCCAGATGTTAAAGTGAACCTACCAAGTGAATGGTAAAGTTGGGCCTAGAGCTTGTTTTGCCCAAATGCCCATGATTCCCCCTGTCTCATGATTTCTCACGTACTGTTAGGTCTCCCTGGAATGCCTCCCAATTACCACCCCCCTCCCTCCTCTATGGCCTGACAAACTCTTCCTTACCTTTTAGGACCTGAAGTAATTTCTCCCTCCTCTCTGCCTCCACAACACTTACCACAGAAGGCTGACATTTTTGTCTTTAGATCCTTCCGTCTCATTGCACTTTGAGCTCCGTGGTGTTTGGTCTGCATCCTGCTCATCTGCGATGTCAGTTCCTGGGCTAGTGGCGGATGTGTGGTAGGCACAACGAAGAATTAAAGAAGGAAAAAACTCCCATCCCTTGATCTCATCTTTGGGCTTTGGGCTGGATTAGTTAGGTAAGGATACGCTGCTGGAAAAAAAAGGACCCTAAAATACAGCGGAGTAAAATGGGATCTCGTTTCTCTCACATACAACAGCCCAGAAGTACACAGTGGTGTGGTTCTGCCATTCTCAATGTGAGATTTCCGTCTTTGATACCAAGGTAGCTACTTCAGTTCCCGATATCTCTCTACCGTGGCAAAGGGGGCAAAGGGTAGATGGAGGCCAAGCAGCTTCTTTGTAAGGATATGATACAGAACTTGCCTGATCACTTCTCACAACCCCATTGGCTAGACCTTAGGCACATGGACATACCTTGTTGAAAGGGAGGCTGGGGAGCCATTGGGAGTGGTTCTGATTACTAAAAGAAGAGGGAATACTGGAGGACAATGAATATTCTGTACTACACAACCCAGGGGGATGATGACAAAAACTAACCCTTGTAGAAAACTTGCTAAGAACCAGGCACTGTCCTAACAGTGTTACATTAACAGCCCTATGAGGTAGGTGCCATTATTATACTTGCTTACAGATGGAGTTCTGTAGGAGAAGTAAGCCTGTCTACAGGTAACCTCCAAGGTGGCCCGAGGGGACATAGGTGGGACACTGACATCTGCTACAGGGCTTTATATGTGTTATTTCATTTCATCTTTACAATAAACTTGTGGCTTAATTATCAGTATCTCTCTTTGTCATATGCAGAGGCCAAAGCTCGGAGAAATGGAGTGACTCAAGGTCACACAGCTAGGAAATGGGAGTCTGGGGGCCAGCCATCTGTCTCTTGTCACTCTCTGCTCCCCTTCCTAGGCCCCAACCTTCTACTAGCCTATTTTAACAGATCCCCATCAACAACCCCCACCAAAAAAAAAAAAAATATTACCTTCAGGTTTTCTTGGACTTCTCATTGTTTGAGAAAGACAATAGATGTTTTTGCAACTTTAAGTGGATGAAGTTCGGAGAAAGCCTATTTTTATTGCTGTAAGGGTATACATACAATCTCCATCAAAGTCATGTCCTTGCTTTGTATATTCAGCTTTGGACAAGTTCCTAGCCCCCATTTCTAATCAGGTCACTGCCCCTGAGCTCCTTTTATCTTGACATTCTGGAGCTGCCTCTGGTTATAACAAATACCTCTCCTCCAGTACTCATGGTCAGGTCCTTATTTTTTCCCCCAGACAAATGTTCTTACTGTGACTTACTCCTACTGAAATGCAAAGGCCTGGGACAGAAAACCAAGATGTGGTTAACTCTTCATTAATTATGCAGGAAGAGGGAATCAGAAGAATATGATATGCTCCAAAGGTGGGCTTAGCAGCCCATCTTAGAATCACGTTTGAGCTCCAATGGTTTGGGCACATACTCACTGCTCACTGGTTCCCCTTGACAGTTTCCCAGATCTGCTGCCAAATTTTGATTCATGCATAAAATATGTTTTGGTTATAGCTAAGTATATACAGGCATACCTTGGAGCTATTGTGGGTCAGTTCCAGACCACTACAATAAAGTGAGTCAATGAAGTTTTTGGTTTTCCAGTGCATATAAAAGCTATGCTTGCGCTATACTGTAGTCGTTCAATAGCATTCTGTCTAAAAAAAACCCCCCATGTATATAACTTAATTAAAAAGTACTTCATTGCTAAAAAGTGCTGACCATCATCTGAGCTTTCAGCAAGCAGTGGAGGGTCTTGCCTTGATGTCGATGCCTATGACTGATTAAGGTAGTGGTTGCTGAAGGTTGGGGTGGCTGGGGTGATTTCTTAAAATAAGAGTGAAGTTTGTATCATCTATTGACTCTTCCTTTCAGGAATAATTTCTCTGTAGCATGTGATGCTGTCTGGTAGCATTTTACCCACAGTAGAACTTCTTTCAAAATTGGATTCAATCCTCTCAAACCCTGCCACTGCTTTATCAACTAAATTTACGTAATATTCTAAATCTGTTGTTGTCATTTCAACAATCTTCACAGCCTCTTCACCAGGAGTACATTCCATTGCAAAAAAAATCACTTTCTTGGGCACCTGGCTGGCTCAGTTGGAGAAGCATGCCACTCTTGATCTCTGGGTTGTAAGTTTGAGCCCCATGTTGGGTGTAGAGATTTCTAAAAAATAAATAAACTTTTAAAAATTACTTTCTTTGCTCTTCTGTAAGAATCAACTCCTCATCTGTTACAGTTTTATCATGAGATTGAAGTAAGTCAAGTTCCACTTTTAATTCTAATTCTCTTGCTCTTCTTGTCACATCTGCAGTTTCTTTCTCCACTGAGGTCTTGAACCCCTCAAAATCATCCATGAGGTTTGGAATCCACTTTTTCCAAACTCCTGTGAATGTTGATATTTTGATCTCTTCTGGTGAATCATGAATGTTCTTTTTTTTTTTTTAAAGATTTTATTTATTTATTTGAGAGAGAGAGAATGAGAGAGAACACATGAGAGGGGGGAGGGTCAGAGGCAGAAGCAGACTCCCTGCCGAGCAGGGAGCCCGATGCGGGACTCGATCCAGGGACTCCAGGATCATGACCTGAGCCGAAGGCAGTCGCTTAACCAACTGAGCCACCCAGGCGCCCGATCATGAATGTTCTTAATGGCATCTCAAATGGTGAATCCTTTCTGGAAGGTTTTCAATTTACTTTGCACCAATCCATCAGTGGAATCCCTATCTATGGCAACTCTAGCCTTCTGTCATGTATTTCTTAAATAATAAGACTTGAAAGTCAAAATTACTCCTTGATCCATGGGCTACAGAATAGATGCTATGTTAGCAGGCATGAAAACAACATTCATCTCATTGCACACCTCCATCAGAGCTGTGGGTGACCAGGTGCATTGTCAATGAGCAGTAATATTTTGAAAACAACAACAACAACTTTTTTTTTCCTGAGCAGTGAGTCTCAACAATAGGCTTAAAATATTCAGTAACACCTTGTTGTAAAGAGATGTGCTGTCTCCTAGGCTTTGCTGTTCCATTTATAAAGCACAAGCAGAGCAGATTTAGCATGATTCTTAAGGGCCCTATGATTTTTGGAATGGTACGTAAACATTGACTTCAACTTAAAGTCATCTCTTGCGTTAGCCCTTAACAAGAGTCAGCCTGTCTTTTGAAGCTTTGAAGCCAGCAATTGACTTCTCTTATCTAGCTATGAAAGCCCCAGATGTCATCTTCTTCCAGTAAAGGCTGTTTCATCTACATTGAAAATCTGTTGTTTAGTGTAGCCACCCTCATTAATTATTATAGCTAGATCTTCTGGATAACTTGCTGCAGCTTCTACATTAGCACTTGCTGCTTCACCTTGTACTTTTATGTTATAGAGATGGCTTCTTTCCTTAAACCTCATGAACCAACCTCTGCTAGCTTCAGACTTTTCTTCTGTAACTGCCTCACCTCTCTGAGACTTCACAGAATTGAAGAGAGTTAGGGCCTTGCTGTGGATCAGGCTTTGGCTTAAAGGAATGTTGTGGCTGCTTTGATCTTCCACCCAGACCACTAAAACTTTCTCCATATCAGCAATAGACTGATTTTGCTGTCTCATCATTCATGTGTTCACTGAAGTAGCACTTTTAATTTCCTTCAATAACTTTTCCTTTGCATTTCTAACTTGGCTATTTGGCACAAGAGACCTAGCTTTGGTCTATCTCAGCTTTTGACGTGACTTCCTCACTGAGCTTAATCATTTCTAGCTTTTGATTTAAAGTGAGTCACGTGCAATGCTTCCTTTCACTTGAACACTTAGAGGCCATTGTAGGGTTCGTAATTGGCTATTGGTTAGCAATTAGTTTCAATATTGTTGTGCATCTCAAAGAATAGGGAGGCCTGAGGAGAGGGAGAGAGATGGGGGAATGGCTGGTCAGAGGAGCAGTAGAACACACAGCATTTATGCACCCAGTTTGCCGTCTTGTGTGGGTGTGGTTTGTGGTGCCCCCAAACAATTACTATAGAAACACGAAAGATACTGATCACAGATGACCATAACAAATATAATAGTAACGGAAAAGCTTGAAATATTGCAAAAATTACCAAAAAGTGACACAGAGACGTGAAGTGAGCCAATGTTGCTGAAAAATTGTGTCAGTAGACTTGCTTGACATTGTAGGTTTGCCACAAAGCTTCAATCTGTAAAATATGCAGTATCCGCAGAAGTGCAATAACGCAGAGCACAATAAAACCAGATGTGTCTGTACAGTGTCTTGGTATTGTATGTCAGGTGAAGCATTGTGCTGTGGGTGGTGGGAGCTGCAGCTCACTGAGAGGAGGAAGTGAGGGGCAGAACAGAGTCAGGAAGTCTTTGCCTTTTGAAGACAGCATGGATTAGATTGCTCGACATCCATCCCAACCCTCTTTCTGGTGGGCAGAAGTGGGAAAGCGAAAAACTACATTTCCCAGACTGCCTTGCAGCTAAGGACCTGGAAGTGATTTTGATTCCACTAATCAGAGGTACTTGCACAGGAACTGGAGTTGGAGTCATGTGTGGAGAGAGAGAAGGTGCAGAGGAATCATGTTACCAGTGTGGACATGGGAGAGGTGGGTGGGTCTGGTGACAGCGTCCCTGTTGGCAGGCAGTTTCATGATCCTGGCAGGAGCTGCAGTACCGGTGGCAGCTCAGTTCTGAGGTGTGGCTTTGCAAGCTGTTTCTGGAAACAGCTGACCAAAGTTGATCCTCTACGGTCAACTTCTTCAGTTCTCCCAACGATCGTGTAAGCCATTTAACATTCTGTTTACTGCAGCCGAACCCCAACTGAAACAAGGAAGTGTCCTGTGAGGGCAGTGAGCACTTCTGACAGTAAACAGCAACACCGGGGTGAGCGTGGCCAGGTGTATTTACAGACCCTCTTGTCACTATGTCAAAGGAAAGGGACTGGTCAATGCCAGGCACTATTTGTTTCCATAACCCAGACAACACTGTTCAAATTCATTCAAACTGGGGCACCTGGGTGGCTCACTGAGCGTCTGACTCTTGATTTCGGCTCAGGTCATGATCTCAGGGTCATGAGATTGAGCCCAGGGTCAGGCTCTGTGCTCAGCGTGGAGTCTGCTTAGGGTTCTCTCTGCCTCTTCCCTTCCCCCACTCGCTCTCTCTCTCTCTCTCTCTCTATATATATATATATAAATTAATTAATTAAATCTTTTTTAAAAAGGGGCGCCTGGGTGGCTTAGTCGTTAAGCGCCTGCCTTTGGCTCTGGTCATGATCCTGGAGTCCTGGGATCGAGCCCCGCGTCGGGCTCCCTGCTCTGCAGGAAGCCTGCTTCTACCTCTCCCACTTCCCCTACTTGTGTGTTCCCTCTCTGGCTGTGTCTCTCTGTCAAATAAATAAAATCTTAAAAAAAAAAATCTTAAAAAAACCCCCACAAATTCATTCAAACTACAGGCTTTATAAAGGATGCCAGCCCTTCAGGATGTCATCATGGGGGTAGAAATCTCCTGGTTAATGGGGAGTTGTTTGAATAACTGCCTTAGAATGATCAATTTCCCAGTCTGTAAGAAACTCAGTGAATGACACCGGTGTAGCCAAGAATCTAGTACCATTCGTGAGGTTCAGAGATGGCAAGGGACTTACCCAAGGTCACACAGCAAGTTGTAAGAGCCAGAACTGGTTCTCTGATTCTAACCGAAAGTTTCCACTGCTCCAGCGAATGCCAAAGGAATGCAGAAACGGATGACAGAGGTATGGGACCGGCAGCCAAAATAGTACCCCTGACTCCAGAGTCCAAGGGCCAATCTGGGGGTGGGGGCAGAGAGGGAAGAGTGGAGAAGGTAGATTTGGACAGTGTAAACCACGCTGAAATGCTTTTTATTTTTTTTTAAATTTAAATTTAGTTAGCCAACATATAGTTCGTCATTAATTTCAGATGTAGAGTTCACTTATTCATCAGTTACATATAACACCCAGTGCTCATCAACGCTTTTAAAAAAAAATCACTCTTTGGTCAAATGCACAGAGACAAAAAACAGAATGGCGGTTTCCAGGAGGAGTGGGGAGGGGTGAATGGGGAGTTATTGCTTAATGGGACCAGCATTTCTGCTGGGGAAGATGAAAAGGTTCTGGGGTTGGATGGTGGTGATCTTTGCACAACAATGTACTTAATACCTCTGAGCTATATGCTAAAAAATGCTTGAAATGGTAAATTTAGGTTATGTATATTTTACCACAATTTTTTTAAAAAGCACTCTCTCTGCCCACTAACATGTGATGGTGTTGGCTGCAGAAGGCTGTCTGCTAGCCTGAAGGGTGGAGAGCAGGGGACAGAACAGTGTCCCGGTCTCACCGTGGGACAGAGGCTGTCCATGAAGCTGGCATACGTGGGAGCACTCCAGGCATTAAGCCGGGACAATAGGAGTCCCGCTGGGGGTGCACACCAGGGAGGGCCACCAGAGTCTCCCCCAGAGCTGCTCTCCCAGGACGCTAAAGGTGGTTCCCACGGACATGTGGCTCCCGGAGTGCTGATACTGAGAGAGACCCCAGAGGAAGCCCCATCTATGCCCCCTGGGGACTGCAGGCTCAGAGCTGGCCGGAGCCCCTGGCCGCTTCCCAAGCGAGCCGCGTCCAACTAGGAGGCACGGCCTGAGTTCTGCCTGTGTCTCTGGGACCTTTCATGGTCCTGGCCCACCTCCCACCCCTCCTGCTGCCAGGATCTACCCAAAGCCTTTTAACAGAAACTCCGAAGGCTTCTCTGCTCACATTCACCAGAAGCCGAAAGCTCAGGGGTTTGTCCTCTGCCACCCAGTGTCAGATGTTCATTTAGAAATACCCCCACTTCCTCATCCCTGGGTGGGATCATTCTGAGGAGAGGTTTCTGGTACCATTTCCCTGTGGCTCCCTGAGGAATGAAGCTCTGTTCTCATAGCGGTGTCTGGCTTAATCTCCCACACTTTATTAACTTCATCTTTCCTCCTCTCCCCTCCTCCTTCCATCCCATATTCCTCCCCCCACCCCCAACCAGGGATTCCTGGTAAACCATGTGTTCTCACATCCTTGATTGAGGGAACCCAAGCCAAGAAGCTGGCCCCCCCTGGCTCTGTCTGGGGTGTGGGTGGTCCCACAGCATCCAGATCTCTCTATGGTCCTTAGTCCTAAGCCACATGGAGCTCAGTGCCTCCCAAGCCTCGCCCCTTCCTGGGCCTTGATAGATTTTCCTCCATGTCTGGTTCTGGGGCTTGATCCTTCTCTGCGTTAATTTGCGAGGTGGCTCTTTAGACTCCTGTCCTAGTTGGGAAGTGTCTTGGCAATTCTAGGCCACGTCAGGGCCTCTGGCCAGGTGAGGCCCAAATGGTGAGGATGGGCCAAGGCCAGATCCACCGGGTTGGGGAAATCACTGCAGCAATGGAATGAGGAGGTGGGGAGAGCCCCGGGCTCCAGGGTCAATGAGACAGAGAGTACCCTGGAGCTACCATTGACTTGCTGAGTGACCCTGGCTAGCCACTTTTCCACTCTGTGCCTCAGTGTCCCCACCTGAAACCTGGCTCTGAGGACACAGGGCACAGCTGTGCTCAAAGAGTATAAATTAAATCTGAACCATAGTAGCGGACCCTTTGGCATATATTGACTGTTTTACCCTTCACAGAGGTGTGACACATTTGCTATCATTATCCTCATCAATAGATTGGGAGGCAGAGGTTCAGAGAGGTTGCCTAAACTGCCTAATGCCACACAGCCTAATCAATGGCAGAGTTAGAATCTGACCTCAGGCTATAGTGTGAAAAGCCATAATGTGGCAGTTTATTGATTTTAGATGAAGAGGGTAAATACTAATATTGTCTGACAAAAGACGAATTTGAGACTCAGAGATGAACGGTGGCTTGTCCCGAGTCGCACGGGAGGGCTATGTGGGAGCCAAGCTCTCCTGGTACCCAGCTTTGGGTTCCTGGACAAGGCTGCTTTCCTCTGGCGGTCCCCCGTAGTGGGGCTGTAGGGGGATGGCTGCCCCAGGCCTTTCCCGGGGGGCTCAGTTACCCCGCGCAGGCACATTCTGGCGTCTCTGGACCCAGCCTCTTTCCTACCAGTTCCACCAGACTTGTCAGGGGGAGGCATTGGGAAGGCGAGACATTCCTCCATCCGACGTTTATTGAGTGCCTCCTGCATTCCAGGTTCTGTTGTCAGTGCTCAGAACATGCCAGTGAAGAAAACAGGAAAGACCCTTGCTTTCTTGGAGCTTGCGCTCTAGGCTCGGGAGCAACAAACAATACGCCGTAATAAACAAGTACATTATATAGTAGGTTAGAAGGTGCTGATGCTGTGGGAAAAAAGGGGGAGCAGAGCAGGGTAAGGGGCTTGGGAGTAGTAGGGTGCGAGCGTGTGGCCTCAGCAAACAGGTGGCCAGGGTAGGCCTCAATGACGTGATAACTTGAGTAAGGATTTGAAGGGGTTGAGGGAGAGAGCCATTGAATATCTGGGAGAAGAACATTCCAGGTGAATGAACAGCCAGTGCAAGGCCCTGGGGCAGGAGTATACCGGACAGGTCTGAGGCAGATCAAAAAAGCCAAGGTGGCTGAAAGAGAGTGAGTAAGCAGAGGGTAGTTGGGAATGAGACAATATTGGGCCAGATGATACAGGGCCTTGTGGGACTTGGTGAAGACTTTGGCCTTTACTTTGAGGAAAACAGGAGTCGCTGGGAGAACATAGGAGGTGGTGGGATGCTCAAGGGCATTGTATGGTTGTGTGCATCAAACCTAGCTAGCTCCCAGCAGCCCCAACACCCCACTCCATCCCAGGGGCCCTGCAGACATGCTTCTGAGCCAGGCGGAGAAGAGAAAGCCATCGCCATCACTTGCCCATGGTGGCCAGACACGTCCCTGTTGATGAGCACCAGCTCCCCGGGAGGGACCGGCTGCTCCTCTGGCTAGTGCTCAGGACATCTCCATTTGGAAAGTCCCTGACAGGGGGTCCTTGGGAGTAGCTTTCTGCCTGTACTTCCAGGAAAGTGGCAGCTGCTTATCTGATGGGGGTGCCCAGGGCACTGGACAGCAGAGTCAACACACCCTCGGCCCTGCTTACAAAATCACATTTTCTAAACACACAGCTCCTCCAAGCCCCTTATCAGGCCTCCAGGTGGCAAAGCCCTGTTGCTGGGCAATGTTGTTTTATCTGCAAGGTCTGCGCAGAGGCCAGTACGAGGTGATTTCATTAGATCCTCTCCCATCTGTCTCTGCAAACATCCCCAGGGGCCTCCAATTAAGGTATTGCTTTTCTTCTTTGGCAGATGTTTGTTTTAATCTAATAAAGCGGTTTACAGGCCTTAGTGTGTGGATGAAGGCCTCGGTGGGCCCCAGCCCGGGAGGTGGTGGGAGAGGTGAAGGGAGGGTGTGTGGGCACCAAGCCCTGGACGCCGAGGCTAGCTCACTCGGAGCATGAGGCACAGCAGGATGGAAAGAAGGACCAGGCCTGGCCAAACTCAGATGCAAGAGGTCTTCACTGTGGTCCACCTCCTTCCCAGGGCCATCTTGCCACAGGAGTCCCACGGGGTGCCACACTCCTGAGCACAATGTCTTCTAGGGAGACACCCTGGGGTCAGAAAATACTGTATCCAAGAGGGACATCACCGGGGAGGTGGGCCTGCAGAGGCTCCACAGAAAAGGTGCTCTGCAAGAATTACTTAGTTATGTGCAAGCTCCAAGGCCATGCCGAGCAGACCAGGGCATTGGGAACTAGGCTTTGGGGGGAGAGAAGGCTGAGGGTGAAGCCCAGGGCAGAGGAGAGGACAGGGGCTGGTCTGACTGCTTGGCCAAGGCATTGGGGAAGACAGGAGGTAGAAGGCACCCCTGCCCTAAGAACAGGGTCAAAGCAACACAGTGGGGCTTCTAGGATGGGGCCAGGTAGCCAGGACTCAGAGAGAGAGAGGACCCCTTGCCCAGGCACCCTCCCAGCCCCCAAAAGCCTGGCTTTCAGGGGCTTCCAGGGAAGAGTCATCAGGTGATTTCAGGGTGATCCTTGTCCCCAGAGCCCCTCGCCTCTCGCCAGCTGGGAGAAGCAGCTCAGGCTGGTTGGAGGAGCTGCCCTTCACACCAAGAAGACCTGGGCTCCGATCCTGACTTTACCCTGTGCCTCTGTGTCACCTTGCAACGGCACTTAACCTTTCTGAGCTTGTTTCTTAGTTTATTAAATGACCAAAAATAATCCGTGCAATTTCTATGAAGTTAACTGAGAGAATTCATTCGCCAACTGTTGTCAGCACTTATTATGGCTGGGGCAGCTCAGGGGCGCTGATAAAAGGACAGAAAGCCCAGCACAGTTCCTGGGTGCTCAGCATGTGTGACCATCCCTCCCATGTCCCAGGTGGCTGTCAGAGCTCCCTCCCTTCCCTCTCTCCTCCCTCAGGCTCTGTCCTCTGGTGAAGCACTTGTTTGTGTGGTTTCATGTTGCAGCTGACTGGCTGACCGAAGCCTCAGCATCATCAGGGCTGGGAAGCTCGACTTCCGGGGGAGTCTCAGTTTTCCCATCTGTAAAATGGTGATGTTGGTAATACCTACTTCCTAGGGCTCTTGTGAGGGTTCATGGAGTTTCTTTGTCAGGTGTTTTCACACAGGGCCTGACCTAAAGTGAGTGCCAAGTCGATGTCAGCACCTACTTGTTATCATAGAAACTTTAGGATGTGCTTTTCCTTCAGGAAAAGATTGAGTATCTCCAATGTCCAGGGCAGTGGAGCTCCCCACACCTGTGTCTAGGGTCCTACAAAGTTGAACCCTGGAAAAGGGATATTGTGGTGTGTGTGTAGGGTGCCCTGGAGACCTGAGGGCATGCTGATTCTGCTTCCACAGGGGGGCAGGTAGTGAGCTGATCCCCCCACCCTCAGACACATGACCCGTCGGGGGCACAGGCCAAGGTGTCTTTCGGGGAGCTCTGGCCTAGAGGGATAAAGAGGGAGATCCTACATGTGTGGATCCTGCAAGGCAGCACGTGAGTTTCTTACCTTCTCCAAATGCATGGCTCAGTTGGCTGAGCAGCCTTCTCCCCTAGAGAACAGGCTGTTCTCTTACCCAGCTCAGAGACTGCGCAGAACCGTTTCTCCTCGTGCCTTCCCATCCTGCAGGAGCCCAGGGAATCCCGGGCCACATGGGGCTTAATTATGGACCTTCCTCCTTACCAAGACCTAAGATGCTCCAGGTGCTGACTGGTGTCCTCAGCTTCGTTCACCTGCAAGGAGACTTCTCTTCCTTCCCCATCTGAATTCCATTATCAGTCCTCCATCCTTGTGGTCAAAGCTCTGCTCCCTCCGCCTTTACCCCCAGCAGGAGGTGCCAGGCATTGGGCTTTCTCGGCCATTTACTCTGCAGTACGGGGGGTGGGGTGGGATCCATGCCAGTAGGGTGACAGGTACCAAGCACACACAGAGTTGAGGAGGTATTACTCAGGGGAAAAGGAACTACGAAAAAGATATGAGGTTCTGCCACAGTTTTACCTTCCAGAAAAGTGAGGAATTCACACTCTCAGAATGGCCCCTTCATATTTCTTTGGTTTTTCTCTCTTATTCCACTCCCATCCCCCCACCGCTGACTGCTTCAGCCACAACAGTCCTGACACCTGCCCACCTCCCCTGTGTCATATGTAGGTGTCATGCATACTGTTGCCTCCATACCTGTTTTATACATACCCTTTCCAAGAATGCTTTTTCTTGCCTCTTGGTCTTCCCCAGCCTTTAAGGCTCAGATCAACTCCACTCAATGCCTTTCACCCCAGGAAGTGTTTTTGACCAGCCCCACCCACCCAGATCTCTATCCACAGAGATCTTTTAGCCTATACTATCAGCAACAGTGCTTGACCATTATCAAATATTATCCTGGGCATTAACCTTAATGTAAATATTCTGTCTGCTCAACTAGATTTCAAGGCTTTTGAGGAGAAGAACATTGCTTCAAACCATCCCCAACCCTGCATTCATAGGAACAAGATCTATGTTTTTTCATGGAGGTGAAAATAGCTTAACCTAAACATGAGGAAGCTGGCAGAATTTCTGACAAAGTAGAAGACTGGTCGGGGAGACATTTGGGGAGATAGGTGCTTCCTGGACCCCATATCTGTGTGTGTTGCACTGTGAATAGTATTCACCCTGGATCCTCACGTACAGGCAGGTGAATTCAAATGATGTTTCACAAACTCTCTGGTTTATTGACCGCTGTGGACGGGAAGCAGTGCCAACCAAGCTCAGAGGCACAGATGGTAAGGTCAAGTGCTGCTGTCCGTGGTCCTGAACCATCACCTCCACCAGAAATCCCAGGATGCTGGTTAGAGAACTTGTCCAACATGTCCTAGGGGTCATAGCTGAAAGATCTTTTTTTTTTTTTTTCAAGCTTACTTAAACTTTTTATATCATTACAAAATAATTGGAATCATGGCTGTGTTTATCAATCGATGAAGTTGATTTATCTCATGGCATTTTACCTTATTTCTAACGGTTAGATGCTTTCTACGTCTGAGAAGATGGAGGGTGGGGGAGTCATGTGTCTACTGCACCAAGTCTCTCAAAATTATATTTTTGAGATTAAGGATGCTCATTATTCATGGGAACTAATGCACTCCCACCTTTTTGCTTCCTTTTAGAGACATTGTTTCAGCTCTACCTCATACTCACTGACCTTGGGCAGGTCAATTCACCTATCTGGACCTCAGTTTTTTTCCTTTACAAATAGTTGAAGTGATGAGGGGGTTGGAATTGATTATATGAGAGATACCTTCCTTTGTTGAAATGATGGCTCCTGAGTCACTGGCCCTGTCTCTCACATCTCTGTGAACCCTTCTTCTCAAGCCCTTTAAAATAAACAAGAAGATCTAGGACATTTCCCACATCAAACCCAAAAGACAGTTTTTTGTGGGTGGACTCACTTCCCATTGCTAAGACTAATATGAAGGCTCGTCCAATGATACCATCTTAGAAGGACATCCAAAACACCCAGTCTTCTGTTCTTATATTGAAGTGACTTTAACAATATCTCAGCTTCCTCTGGTGGAAATCATGTGGTGAGAAAGATTTGGACCCTAATGTAAATGATGCACTTTATTCTGTGTGTGCTAGCTCTTCCAGAGAAGATCTGTGCCTACATAGGAGGTTTTAGAGACAAAAAAAAAAAAAAAAAAGCTTACTGTTTTGGCCTCCAAACCAGAGAACCTCCCAGCTTAGAGTGAGGGTCTCAGAGGCCTTCAGCTGCTGTCATACCCCTGATAAGGGCATCTGAAGAAGCCAAGCACCTCTGCTCCCAGTCCTCTTGGCTCCTGTCTCCAGGAGAAGTGGTTCAGGACAGTGGTTACACGATGCTCTCTCAGGTCTGGACCATCTCTACTTAACCACCTCAACCCTAGAGATCTTATTCTTGAGGCATTGAATGCTAATAAATATTAAATGCCAAAGGGGACACAGGACAATGATACTGAGAAGCTACAGAATGTTTACCAGAGGTGATAGCTGAGGCTCAAATGCATTTGTCCCAGAATCACAGGCTGCAAATGTCCTTGGGATGTCACCTTGTGTCCCCCACAGCCTCTCTGATAGCAGAAAGGGAGAACAAATGATGCACACAGAGAACTTCAGGGGTCTCCAAGCCCTGCCTTGCCTCCTAACTGAGAAAGAAACCCTGGTGCTGGACAGGGGGCCTGGGAGCCTAGGTGCTTCTCTGAGCAGAGTTCACTATGCAATGAGATATCACCACACACCTACTAGAATGTCTAGGATTAGAAAGACTAATGGTACCAAGTGTTTGTGACAAGGTGGAGGAACTTGAACTCATACATGGCTGCTGGGAATGTAAAATGATACAATTACTTTGGAAACAACTTGTCCGTTTTTTCAAAAATTAAACGTAAACCTACCATATGATCCAGCCAATCCACTTCTAGGTATTTACTCCAGAGAAATGAAAGCATTCAACACTTGTATGTGAATATTCATAGCAGCTTTATTTGTAATAGCCCCAAACTGGAAACAACCCAAATATCTACCAACATATAAATGAATAAAAGAGTTGTACTGTATCCATATCAAGGGCTATGACTTAGCAATAAAAAGAAATAAACTATTGTCATACCAACAATATGGATGGATGAATCTCAAAATAGAAGCCAGACAAAAAGAGTACATGCTATATAATTTCATTTATATAAAATTCTAGGGCATGCAAATGAATCTATAGTGACAGAAGGCAGATTAGTGGTTTTCTGGATTGGGGAGGAGGGAACATGAAGGAGATGAGGGGGAGGGCAGATCACAAAGGGTCAAGAGGAAATTTGGGGAGGTGATGGATGTGGTCACTATCTTCATTGTGCGGATGGCATCATGGGTGTATGCATATGTCAAAACTCACCAGATCGTATATTCTAAATATGTGTAAATGTATGTCAATAAAACTGTTTTTTAAAAAGAAGCTGCCATAAGAGTACAGAACGCATGGAGACTACATGGAGCTGTGGATGTCTTCCAGTCCCAAGCTGGCTTGATTTTCATGGGGACAAGAGTTATTGTCCTCATCTGACAGGAGGAGCCCAGTGAAGAGCCTGGGACCCAGAGAGGTTAAATGCTGGGACTGAGGTCATGCAGCAAGTCCGGGATGGACACCTCCCTCTGGCCCCCCTTCCTCTTCCAGATCCAGTGCTTTTGTGCGGGGCACTGGCTGTGCTCCTGGTTTAGCATGCCCTGAGCCGAGGGACAGTGTGTACCTGCCACCTGAAGATATAATCTCCCCTCCCCACCACGCTCCTCCCCTGATAGCTGTCCCTTGGCTTGGCTTGCGCTTGCAGCCAGGAGACTGGCTTAATTTGCAGGGAGAGGCCATGGTTACAGCATCTCCCCAGGGAAGTAATAAAGAGGAGCGTGTGATAAGGGACAAATGCAGTTACTTAATGACGCTGTTATCGGTGGCAGAGAAGGACACAGGCCAGGCTGGTGATTCCTGCCACTGTTTCAGTATCCTGGAGAGGCTGACAGGGCCCCGCAGCCCAGGAGAGTGCCCCGGGGTGGAAGGGTTGGGGGTGGGTAGGTGTCAGGGGTGGAGGTGGGGATGGGGTTGCCAGGCTGGGCCAAGCACCCATTTGGTTTCTGTCCCTGTGTTCTCCCCTGACCCTGAGGACCCACACAGTGCTTGGGGTCAGAGCCGGAGAGGGATCCTGAAAGAGCTGAAATAGCATCAGCTTTGTGCATGGACAGACCTGGACGCAAAGCCTGGTGTTTGCCGGGCTTCAGTGATCCCACCTGTGAAATGGGGGTAACAGTGGTCCCTGCCTCACGCAATAATAGCTTGTCCTGTAAGGCTGGGTCACCGTGCTTCCCCCTCCCTTGCTGTCATTCTGGTTTATTTTCTCCTCATACTGTGCACAACAAAGATAGGACAGCTGAGAAAGAAGGAGTTCCCGGCCCTTGAGAGTGGGAGCCCGAGGTTGCAGAGAAATTCGGGAGGACACATTTGAGGAGAGCTTACTGCGTCCCAGACACTGGCCTGAGCACCTCACAGGCTTGATCCCATTTAATCCCCACAATGAGCCCATGAAATATTTACTGTCACACCACATCCCCAACAAGGACATCGAGACCTCTCTAGATTGTCCCTTGCCCAAGGTCACAGAAAGTAGAAAGAGGCATTGGTGGCCCTCGAGCTCTGACTCTCAAGTTTATGGCCTTGTGGATGAAGTTTGCAACTGGGTTTCTGGGGTCTTCCCTTTTCTGACTTCTGCCCTCCTGGGACAGGAGGTGGCTGGGAGAGTGGCCCTGGCAAGGGTCCAGGTTCGGGTGCTCTCTGCCCGTCTTCATGACCTCGGGTATGCGCACCGCACACTACAGTTTACAAACTCTCCCATCACTTACACCATCAGTGCTTTGATGCCCCTAGGAGAGGAGAGGGCTGCTATCATCCCCACTCCCTAGAATCTTTGATGAGATGGTGTGGCTCCCTTCCCAGGGGCAAATGGCTATATACACATTGGACCACTTTTATTGTACAACAGCCCTGCAAGGTAAATATCATTAGGCTCAATTAATAGGGGCTGAAACTGAGTTCCAGAGAAATTAAATAACTTGCCTAAGTTCACAAAGCTAGGGAGTGGCTGGGCTGATATCTCCCCCCAGGTTTGATGGACCCCCAAATCCAAGCTCTTCATCACTTTGAACTTGAATTTGAATGGGGCCCAATTCTGTTTCAGTGAACAGTGTTAATCATCCTGGCATCTAATCTAGTCCAATCTAAGAGGTGATCTTTTTTTTTAAAGATTTTATTTATTTGACAGAGAGAGACACAGCGAGAGAGGGAGCACAAGCAGGGGGAGCAGGAGAGGGAGAAGCAGGCTTCCCGCCGAGCAGAGAGCCCGATGCGGAGCTCGATGCGGGGCTCGATGCGGGGCTCGATCCCAGGACCCGAGGATCACGACCTGAGCCGAAGGCAGACGCTTAACGACTGAGCCACCCAGGCGCCCCTAAGAGGTGATCATTAACTCCTGCTTTCCCCAGCCCCGCTGGGAGGTGGGGAGGCTCTGAGGTTCTTTAATAAAGGCCCAGTCCTGCCATTTTCTGAGCCAATCAGACAACGTTCATTCATCTGTTCCTTTAGCAAAATGCATGAGATCTTGTGTCCCAGCCACCACGTCGACGCTGGTTTCTGAGCGCCCTCATGTCATGGGCCCTGCTTGGAAGAGTTCAGTGCCTGGTGAGGGGGGAGATGAACAATGGGGGTGAGGAACCTGCCCTCCTTGTGGGTTGCAAAGTGCCACGTGGACCTTTGTGTACTCAGTGCAGAGGAAAACTGCCTCATCTGAGCCTTGCCATTCAGCAGTTTCCATGGATACCGGATCATAATAACTAATTAGACCAAATCAAGTGCAAATCGAGTGCCTATTTCAATCCTTGATGTCATCTCCTTCCAACCTTTTATCCACTTGCATTGATTTCAGTCATTCATTCAGCACTGACCGAATACCTGTGAGGTTCTATGCCTGAACAAATGAGTTAATAATAATCATAGCAACCACCACCCAAAATCACTAGCCCTCCCTGAGCCTTTCTCACATGCTAGGCACTGTTCTAAGTACTTCACATGTATTTTTTTTTTCATTAGAGATGAGGATGGCATGATGTATTTTATTTTATTTTAATTCCAATATAGTTAGTGTTATATTAGTTTCAGCACTTCACATGCATTAATTCATTTCCCCCACAACAGCCCGATGAGGAAGGCACTGTTACGATCCCTTGTACAGGATGAGGAGACAGACAGAAAGGGTAAGGATCTTGCCCAGTAAGAATGGCATTGGGCAGATATGTCATTGTAGGATTTCTGGGTGATCCGAATATAACCAGATCTGAGAGTTAAGACCCTCCCCCAGGGCAGGCCACCTCTTCTTCTCCGAGGTCCCGGATTCTAGCATCAATCTTCACATCCTTGTGCCTTTTGTATACAGCTCTATGAAAATAAGCACAGGCCCACAGGCTGCCTCCGAGGCACAGGCTAGTGGCACTAAACACTCAGAATCGAGGTGTGCGGGCCTTGCCCCGTGGCTCTTAGGATAGGAGGAGATCTCTGAGAAACTTTGGGGGTGGACATGTGACTCCTTCCCCCCCTCCCCGCCCTGGTCTCTACCCACACCCAGCACACCTCTTCCCTCATATGGAAGGTAGGAGCTGGGCCACATGGGGATGTCATGGGATTTGAGCAGGACAGGGAGCCACGAGAGCCCATTTCTCATCCAGAGGTAGTAGAAGTTAGGGCATGGAGCAGGAAGGTCCTCACCGCTGAAGTAAGGGTGGGCTAGATGCATCTGTTACAGTATCACTATGCCCTGGGGACAAGAAGGTCTTTCCCCCCCACCTGTCCAACCCCAGGGGTCAGCTCCCTTCCGAAGCCTGCCCTAACTCTGCAGCCTTCACTGACCTCTCAGACCTTGTTGACCATAATGTCACAGACTCCAAAGGAACCCCACAGATCACCTTGATGGGAAAAGCAAGATCAGCCTAAGGGCCCTTTGGCCCTGACTTTCACTCCCTGGCTCCTTTGGATACCCTACAAACCTTCTGCACTTTTCCAGGGACACGTCCTGGTCATGTGGTCACTCCACCTGCCTGCTTTTTTCCTGTTCCTTCATATGCTCATGGGGCCATATTGAGAGAGTAGAGGTCTTTCTATGGGTGTCCCCAACTGGAGAGCTGCTTTTGGGTTTCTTCCAGAAATATGGGATCAGAGGAACTTTGGACTAAGAGGGCCCTGCTCCAAGTCTGGGGTCCAGTGCTTTGCAGGGCAAGACCAAGAACTTACCTCTGAGTTTAGGTACAGTGGCCGCTGAGCCTAGCTCTGGCGAGGTAAGGGTCACGGACAATCCCTACTGCTGCTCTGGGCGCAGCACCAACAGTGTTCTGGTGTCTATGTCAACCTTGGCCCATGTGCAGTGAATGGTGGCGCCAAGACCTGAACTCAGAGCATCTGCTTCCAAGACTGGGACTATTGCCTCTGCACCCAATTGCCTCTTGCCATGGAAAGTTCTTGGAGAGACTGGAGGCTTTAAAGACAGGCGTGGTGTCTTCTCTCTCTCCCGAAAGTCCTGGACAGGCTGACCACAGGTGCTGCTCTAAGAGACCTGTTTCTGCGTCACACTTTCCAGGCTTCCCATGCCAGTGAGGAGCCCGCCTCCCTGGTACCTCTGGCTGCCCGCCTTCCTGTTCCCGCTCCCGAGTCAGTTGGCACCACAGTGCTGTTGTTTTCCCTCATTGTCCCCCTGTGGAGGAGTTACCTCCTTCCAGATCGGGAAAGGAGGTTAGAAGAAAATAGCTCAGCAGCCATCCCGAGACGTGCTCGCCTCCGTTCTTGGGCCAATGCAGGGCTGTTTGTGCCGATGGCTCTTCCTTCAGCATCAATGGTGGATGCTACTGGTGTCCTCAGTCCCTCTGTCCCCATCAGACAGCAGCTGCAGCCCTGTCCCCGGTGAACTGTGGGAAACTCATTTCTCCAGGAACCGCCCTCCATCAGCGGGGGACAGCGGTCAGTGGCTACGTGCTCTAGCCTCCCGTCATGTAGGACGGTTCCAAGGTGCGTTTGACACCATTCCTCAGGGGGTCCCTGGCGGGATGGAGCCCCAGTTGCCCATGCTCGTGACTGACTCACTAGTGCACATATGGCTGGCATTCCCTGCTTCCTTGTCTTGCTCTCTTGCTCTCTCACTGTGGCCCCTTGGGCTCACCACCAAGTAAACCTTCTGCACCCAAGTCCTTGTCTCAGGCTCTGCTTGACAGAGAAGCCAAACTTAGACCAAAATGTGAGCCAGGCTGGTGGAGGGCATGAGAAGGAAGGCCAAGCCCTGGCTTAGGAGCTAGGAGACCCGATTCTGATCCTACATCACTGCTAGTGGGTTGGACACGTAAATGAAGGAGTGAAGGAATAATGTGGGTATCACTTCGCCGACTTGGCCGATTTGGAAACATGGTTGGCGTTTGTAGAGCGCACCATTCTGGATATACACCGTCATCCTCTGATGATACCAGCCCTGCTCTTGGATTAAGTGTGACCGTGTGACTTTCTTTGCTCAATGAAATGGGAGCAGGGAGCAGAAGTGATGTGTTTTACCTCTGGATGAAAGCAGTTCAGAGCCAGAGATTCCCTGTTTCCTTCCCTGCTCGGGCCAACCCTGAAGCCATGTGTTGAGAAGGGATTGCCTGAAGATTCAAGCAGCTTGATTATGGAGTCACCTCATGGGGGACAGTGACCCTGGAGGAGCCCAGACTGGAAATGGATTGTGTGTGTGTATGTGCGTATGTGTGTGTGTGTGAAATAAACTTTGGTAGATTTTGAGGATACTTGTTACTGCAGCATGACCTAGCTCATCCGGACTGACATGACCACGCCCCAAGGGCACTGATGGCAGAGCTGGGGGCCTGGAACCCAGACACTTCCTCTCCGTCCAGGCAACTCTTGTCCCCGGTAGAGGCCTCTACTCATTTCCCCACTTCTGGAAGCAAGGCAGTGTGGCCAAAGAGGTGGCCACTTCCATTCTATTCCCCTTGGCCAATCTCAAGTGAGCCCCTTAAAGGTTCTGTTCCTAATCTGCCACCTGGCCTCGGGTTCCCCTTTTATACTGAGAAGAGATGGGATGAGGTCAGCAGCTCAGAAGCTCTTCTGCAGAGCCCCTGCGCCCACAGAAATGTTGAGAGTTGGGGCTGGTGGATGGTGGCAGTCCTCCCTGTCTTCCTCCTTCAAACAGAACAGTTCCTGTCATGTCTGTTTTGCATTTGGGGGTTTTCACATTAGAGAGAATCCATTTCACCAGCAGACGTCTGAATTTGTCAATTCCCACCCAACTCTCCAAATGAGAAATTCCAGGCCCCTCATCCCTGACTCCCAGCCATCCCATAAATGCTTAGCTCTCTGGTGTGAACAATCCAAAGAAGACACTTTCTGTGGACCCAGCCTGTGTGTCCAGGGTGTGTGAGCCGCCGGATCCCCGCATGGCTCCTGGTGGGTCAGCCAAACACAGAGCTTCGCTTTGGGCTGTCGGCCCCACCCCCTCACCACCTGCAGCGTCAAGAACTCTGGGACCAGGGGTCTGGAGACCTGGTTTCTACCCCAGCTTCATCACCCTCTTACTGAGCGACTCAGTTTCCTTTTCTGTAAAAGAAAATAGCCAACAGTCCCGAGCCAGGCCAGCACTGTGCTCAGCAGGTGGCATGCCAGGGTCAGGAATGTGCCTCGGGAGGGTGGAAGAGGGAAGGATGGGGCCTGTGCCTGCAGGGGAAAGTCAGAGGGCAGGACAGAGCTGGCTTCAAAACTCCATGAGACTCTAGCAGGGAGGATGGGGGAGACGTCATTTTCCATCATGGCCATTACCATTACAGTACAATGTTGTCTGTTTATCTAGAATGTCAGCCCCATACGGACAGGCGGGTACCTTGTCCGTCTTGTTCACTGCCATGGTGAGAGCAGAAGTGGTACATTCAATGTTTACTGAATGATTAAACTTGTCCAGTGTGGCTTCCAAAGGCTGAAAGTTCCAGGGAAGCCACTGATTCCTCTCTGCCTCCCCACGGCCAACAGCCCTGTTCATCCCTCCCTCCTGTGCCCTGAATCAGCCACTTCCTCTCTAATTGGAGTCCGAGTCAGACTTCCTGCTGCTCAGGGTGGCAGCTTAGATGCATCTAATCAGGGCCGACGGAAAGTGGGTGATTAATTAGCCGGAGAGGCTGGAAGTGGGTGGATGCTGAGCTGGGCTGAGCAGAGAACAAAAGAAATTTATCCCCAGGAAAGGAACAACTCCCCCATCCCGTTCCATACCCTTCATCCAGCTCGATGAGCTCTGAGCTGTTGGCTGTGGCAATCCTTATGTTGACACCAGCAGGAGGTGGGGGTGAAGTAGGACTCGCTGCAATTATAAGATAAATTCAAGGTAGGACATGGAGTGTGCTCTCAGGCTAGGGGAAGGTTTTCCCACTTTGACCGAGAGGTAAGCAATACTGGACTGATTCCACAACTGGGAGGAGGAAACTCCAAAGCCACAGCCATCTATGGTTGTATTACTAGAAGTCTATCACCCACACAAGAGACGGGATAGTCCAGGATGGGTCGGGCTAACCAAGCCCTTGCTTTACTCCCCCCCTGGGGACTGGAGACATGGTCCCAAGCCTAGGACCTTCCAGCTGGATCTGCATAGAATCAGTGTGCCAGGGCCAAAAGGCTTTGCAGTCTGGCGGGCATGGTGTTCAGATCCTGCCCCTATCCCTCATAGCTGTCTGACACTTCTTGAATTTTACTTTCTAAATGTGTAAAAATGTTGCCAGTAATACTGCTTGTTGCAAAGATTAAGTGAGGTACTATAGATAGATAAAGAGTCTAGCCTGGTGCCTGGCATTTGCTCCGCAAATGTCCGTTGCCTCCCCCAACCCTGCCATTCTGTGCCAGCCTCACTCCCCACCCACAGCCTGCCTGCTATCCTCCACCGAATGGCCTTGAAGGGCCCATCCATAAGATGGATCCCGAGTCAGGATGGAATTCATCATGTCCACAGACTTAATCTCATTTGACCCTCCCACTAGCACCGAGGTAGGAATTATCTGCAATTTATAGATGCAGAGAGTGTGGTTCTGCTTTGCCTAAGATCCTACAGCTGGTGAGTGGTGGGGCTGGGATCCTATTTCTGACTCAGGAGACTATATTTACAGCTGCACTGCAAACCTGTGTGTGGAAGGTTCAGCGAAGTACCGTGGAGGGTATTATTAGCTCTGGAGCATCCAGGAGGACTTCTTGGAGGAGGTGACACTTGAGCAGAGATCTAAAGAATAAAGGGGAGTTCAGTTGGCAGATGAGATTGAGAAATTAAATTTCCATTGGAGTGCACAGCCCCAGTCCAGTGGCGGAGTAGAAGTAGGAAGGGGCAGAATGCTGGGTGCCAGGCAGAGGAGGGGAGACTGGTAGCAGGCAGATCACTTGGGAGCCCGTTACCATAATCTGGAGAGAAGGGATGATGGCTTGGAGCAGGGTGGAGGTGGTGAAACGGAGAGTCGTAGAGGATCTGGGGGCTTGTTGGGGGTCAGGGTATGGATAGAATTGTTGGGAGGGGTAGGGAGGATTGGGGGATGAAATAGGATTCAGACTCAGGTGACTGAGTGGATGGTGCTGCTATTGCTGCAATGGAAAAGGCTTGGGATAAAATGAGGGCAGTGTTGGCCACAGCGAGGTACGGGCCAGTGGCCCTGCCAGGTGGGGATGTCCAGAGGTGCCGGATGAGCACTCACAAGATATTGATGCTAAAGGCAAGTGGGGGGTGGAGGAGGATGGAAGCTGGAGGACACTGAGGTATGAGGGATGGGGGAGGACAGCCCCACAGGTATGTTGGGCCCCTCTGCTCTCCTGACCCCGCAGATACATCTCTGGCACCGACATTCCTTCCTATTCAGAGTCCAGAGGATGCGGGAGACCCCGGTCCTGCTGACTCTCAGCTCCTCTCCCCTGAGCACCCCCCTGACTCATGATTCTGCACTTTTGGGAGCCTGGGATTATGTAAACCCCAATCGTCCCATGCCAACAGCCAACTCCACCCCATCCTTCCAAGTCACATGACCTAATTATAGGCTAAGTCCTCCCTTAGATTTTTTTCATTTGCTTCAGCTCACGAGTTAAGTTTCTGTCTTTCGTAGCAGGATTCTCACTAATACATTCCCTAAGCCTGATGTCTCTTGGGTGTCATTCTTGAGTCATAATGCGAGAGCTTTGTTTGTTTTAAAGATTTTTCCAGAATCACTCAGGCACTTACAGTCCTCAAGCTACCCTAGTTTTCCTGGGTGTATTTTGTTAGTACTAGTTATTTATAACTGTATAACTAATTACCTTGAAATGTAGGGAGGCTTAAAACAATCATAAATGTTTATTATCTCACAATTCCTGAGGGTGAGGAAATCTGAATATTAGCTGCATGGTTTTGGCTCAGGCACTCTTGTGAGGTTGCAGGCAAGATGTGGACCAGGGTTGCAGCCTCCTCCAAAGGCTCGAATGGGGTGGAGGGGCCCCTCCAAGGTGGCTCACTCACAGTAGTGGAAGATTGGTCCTGGCTGTTGGCAAGAGGCTTCAGTGCCTTACTCCATGGGCTTCTCCATAGGGCTGTTTGAGTGTCCTCATGACACAGTAGCTGGCTTCCCCCAGAGAGAATGATCCAAGACCATGCCAGGTCGATAATATCTTTTTTTTTTTTTTTAGATTTTATTTATTTATTTGATAGAGACACAGCGAGAGAGGGAACACAAGCAGGGGGAGTGGGAGAGGGAGAAGCAGGCTTCCCGCCGAGCGGGGAGCCCGATGTGGGGCTCGATCCCAGGACCCTGGGACCATGACCTGAGCCGAAGGCAGACGCTTAACGACTGAGCCACCCAGGCGCCCCCTCGATAATATCTTTTATGACCTGGCCTCAGAACTCCCTCCCTGTCACTTCTGCAGTATCCTATTGGCCACCGAGGTCAGCCTTAGGTATCATAGGGAGGACTACACAAGGGTGTGAATGCTGGGAGGCAAGGATTTGGGGGAGCTACCTTGAAGGGTGCAGAACTGGGCCACCTGTGGCTGTGCCTAGGGCACCTTCCTAGCAGCCCTGCCATCCAGGAGAGAAAGGTTCAGCCACCCTACTCTGCAGGAGTCAGTCTCATCCAGAGGGAAGTAACTGCCATGGGGGGGGGGGTTCCCTCAACTCCTCCCCCAGAGCTAGGGGCCAGCAGGACCCTGAGAAGAGACACCCTCAGGCCCACCAGCCCAAACCACACCACGCTGATGGCTCATCTGCTTCTCTTCTGCATTCCTGTGTGCAGAAGGCTTGGTGATGCCATCGAGGGAGTATTACTGTAACGGCGGCGAGTTCTTTGATTTTCTTCTCTGGCAGAGGTGTCATGAGTGACGACAGGTGTCCAACCAGAGGGGTGGGGTTGGAGTCACATGTGATGGGACATGGGCCAAAGTCACTCTTTCTAACCCAGAGCTACTCTTACCAACAAAGGTGAAGGACCCAGGACTGTTTTAAAAACCTCATTAAAAAAAAAAGTGGTGTAGGAGGGAATAGGGACTGTAGAGCAGACAGGTTCAAAACTTGGCTTTGGGGCGCCTGGGTGGCTCAGTTGGTTGGGCGACTGCCTTCGGCTCAGGTCATGATCCTGGAGTCCCTGGATCGAGTCCCGCATCGGGCTCCCTGCTCGGCGGGGAGTCTGCTTCTCCCTCTGACCCTCCCCCCTCTCATGTGCTTTCTCTCTCATTCTCTCTCTGTCAAATAAATAAATAAAATCTTAAAAAAAAAAAAAAACTTGGCTTTGACACTGGTGGGCAGATGTTCGTGGTCAGCAGAAATGCATAGTCTGATCCTCAGTTTCTGCATCTGTAAAATGGGGATAATAGTAGTGCTTGCTTCTAGTCAAATGAGAAGATGTGTGTGAAAGTCCCCACACACGCCTGACACCTAGGTGATTTCCTTATACGGACGGTTGTTACGCTTATGTCCATGAGAAGGACAGGGAGTTTGAATCCTACATAGCAGGGAGGGCAGGATGGGAACTCAGTGAAGGCATTCTGCTGATGGGCTTCCTCCCCTCTCCTGTGCACACCCAGGGGCTGCAGGGTTGGGGGGGTCCTTGTCTCCTCCCTCAGTGCCCCCCATCCCACCACATGCTGCCCACTCCATCTCTGCAGCCTCCTGGGTCTCTCTGCTCTTTCCTACGCCCCTCCAGAGCCCATGCAGGCCCTCGAGTCCCTCTCTCCAGTGGGTGCCAGGGCTCCCGGCCCGCCAACAGTCCTTCTACTTTGTGGAGGGACAGGTGCTAAATTACAGATTTTTTTTTTCTTCCTGCTTTTCCCCTGCTCAAAATCCTTCAATGTCTCCTCCTGGTGGAAGGCAAGCCTCTCCCTGGGGAAGCTGTACCAAATTCCCAGGCTGTGGGGTGGAGGAGGGCGGGTTGGGGCCTTTTTCAAACTCCACCTGCCCCTCAGAGATTCTGATCTTCCACATACCTGTCCTCTTGATACCCTAGTACTAGTTGGAACGGGTCCTGTATACATTATAGATAAACTGTACGGAGTAACACTCTCAAATTCCTAAGCCTCTTGCTCAAGAATGCGTGAGATTCACCCCAGGCTGGGACATGGGCTCCTCTATGCATCTCTGCTGCCCTGCTTGTTACAGCCTGGCGCAGCGGACCTTTCTAGCAAATGCTTGCTGACGGCCTGGAGTAGCTTTGGAAGGGAATCCTAGAAAGGCTGAGTCCTTGGTTTCCATTTCTCTGGGCAGTCAGGACAGGAGGCTGGGCTGGAGGAAACCAGGGGGGCTCTGTCCTCAGAACAGGTTGGGGTGGGGGTGTTGCTCGGGCTGGGGTCTTTGGGGACAGCGGGGGGGTTGGGCGAGGCTTGTTACCTAGACCCAGGGCCTGAGCGGCTCTGGGCTCCCCGGGGTGGGGTGGAGGCTGCTGTTTGCTCTGGCCTCCACTGATTCCCCGCTCACAGGTTGCCTGGCAACCATTGTTCATTTCGTCGCCATTGACTTTGAAAATAAAAATCAATTTCCTTCATGACGTGAACCAGAGGGCCGTATTAACCCACAAGTTCAAACAGTGCAATTTTATTGCTCAGAGATTTATGAATACGGATGTACACAGAGCATCATTTATAATAAGAAAAGTGTTTTGGAGGGGCTGAACCTAAATGTCTGTCAGAGGGGTGTGATTCAATTAAAGCCCCTTCTCACCACTGAATATTCTTCAGCTAATAAAAAGCAGTGATGGGGATGTTGGTGCGCCAACAGGGGAATATTCTCACAGTGTAAGGGAGAAATAGCGAGCTGGTTCCAGAACAGTGTGTGGTGTATTGCCATTTCTATTGAACAAAAAAGTGTGTGTGGGCGCACACAGGTGCCCATCAATGAAAACATTCTGGGAAGGATACACAGCAAAATGTAAACAACGATTTTCTCTGGGGAATAGGATTGTAAGTAATTTTAATTTTCTTTCTATCTTTCTGTATTATTTGATTTAAAAAATAAAAAAAGCGTGGGTTACTTTTTCAATTTGCAAAAACACGAATATCATTTCTTTTTCAAATAGAGAATTCCAACTCTGGGAGCCAGGGGCCAGGCGGGGGCCCAGCAGGAGAGCAGGAAGAAGGAAGGAGACCCACACTTCCCCGGGGGCAACAAGAGTCCTCCCAAGTAGTGAGCTCCCCTCTCTGGTCTCTGGGGCAGCTCAGGTGGAAGCTGGATGATGAGGAGGGGACCCCCTGTGATGGGGGTGGCTGCACCAGGTGCCTTCTAGGTTCTAGGAGGTGGGGAAGATTGTATGCCCTCGCTGTGAAGGAGGGAGAGGCAGAGCGTAGACATCAGGCTGAGACCAGCCGGACCAGGGGCAGGGGCAGCAGAGGGGCCCACCTCCTGTGACCACTCCTCTTTCTCACCCTCTCTCCAGGCTGGTGTCCCCTCAGACTCCCTCTTAGCTTCACCCTTTACATCCTTCCAGATGTTCTCATTCATGCCCATGGCTTCAAACACCTCCTGGACACAGACCACGCCCTCCTCTCTACACCTGAGCCCATCCTCCAGGCCGTCCCCTCTTCTTCTTTTTTTTTTTTTTAATATTTTATTTTATTTATTAGAGAGAACGAGAGAGAGAGAGAGAGCATGAGAGGGGGGAGGGTCAGAGGGAGAAGCAGACTCCCCGCAGAGCAGGGAGCCTGATATGGGACTCGATCCTGGGACTCCAGGATCATGACCCGAGCCGAAGGCAGTCACTTAACCGACTGAGCCACCCAGGCTCCCCAACCGTCCCCTCTTCTTAAAAGCTATGCTTGATCATGTCACCCTCTTGTCAATAGCTTTCCCTGGCCTCCTCCCGTCTGCAAAGAAGGGATGCAGGTCCTATAAACGTGGTTCCAGTGCAAGCTCTTCCCACTTCCATGCATCTTTGCCTTTGCCTAAGATTCCTCCCGCTCTTGCCATGGGCCACCCTTCCTTTGTCTACAAGGCAAACTCTTATTTTTCCTTTAAGACCCAGCCCAGATACCAACGTCCCTAGGAAGCCTTCCTAAATTCTCTAGGCATTCCATATTGTTTGCTCTCATACTTATTTGTACATTCCCGGTGACAGTACTTTCACCATGCCACCATTACTGATATTGACTTATCTGGGTCCTATTATTAGCTTGTGAGCCCTTGAGGTCAGATGGCTTTTCTGTCCCAGGTCCCAGCTCTGGATTAGCACATGGGGACCCTCAGGAAGTGCTGGTGGGATGGACAGGTTGGTGCAAGGGAGGGAGGATGGATGGATGGATGGATGGATAGACGGGGTGGGTGGGTGGATGGATGGGTGAATGGGTGGGTGGATGGATGGATGGATGGATGGGTGGGTGGGTGGGTGGATGGTTCAGTGGATGGGTGGGTGGGTGAATGGATGGATGGATGGATAGATGGGTGGGTGGGTGGGTGGATGAATGGGTGGATGTGTGGGTGGATGGATGGATGGATGGATGGGTGAATGGATGGGTGGAGGGATGGATGGGTGGATGGATGGGTGGATGAGTGGGTAGGTGAGTGGATGGACTGATGGATGAGTGGGTGGATGGATGGTTGGTAGGTGGATGGTTGGATGGTGGGTGAGTATGTGAGTGCATGGGTGAGTAGGTGAGTGGGTGGTAGGATATATAATGATTGCATTGTTCCTTTCAATATATGAACATAATTTCTCCCATCTTGAAAACAAAATCTCAAAAAAAAAATACAAAATTCTCCCTCAATCCCATCCTCCGTCCATCCACCTTGACTTCTTTCTCTCCCCTTCTCTCACCTACATCCACTTGCCAGAATCCCATTGGCTCTACCTTCAGAACATATTTAGAATCCAGCCACGATGTCTTACCTTCTCCACAGCCACTCTGACTCAAGGCATCCCCAGCTCTTGCATTGTGACCCTTCCTCCCACTATAGTCCTTAACCCTTCCTGTCTATTCTCAACCCAACAGCCAAAGTGATTCTCTTAAAACTTAACTCAGATCATGTCATTTCTCTCTGCAAAACCTTTCAATGACCTCTTATCTCTTTCAAAGCTGAGGTCCTCACAATGGCCTTCAAAGTGCTGTGTGATCTGTGCCTCCCCCACCCCCATTACTTCTCTGACCTCATCCTTCTAGACTTTCCTTGCTGCCTCCATACAGCTCCCCAAACATGTCAGGTTCACTCCTGATCACAGAATTTGCACTTATATCTCCTTCTGCCTGGAATACAATGTTCCCAGATACCCACCCGCTCATTCCTTCACCTCTTTAGGTCTGACTCAAATATTACCTTCTTAGTGAGGCCTTTCCTGGTCACCCTTAATACTGAAGCCCTCCCCACCCCTTCCCTGCATCACTGTTCTCTATAGCACTGACCACAGCTGTCACACTTTATAGCTTACTCACCTATTTATATATTGCTATCTCCCTCCATTAGAATATTAGCTTCACGAGGGTAAAGGGTTGGAGTTTTTGCTCCCTTCTGCATCTTTGGTGCCTAGAACTGGACACAGCACACAGTAGGCTCCTTACAAATGTGACTGAATGAATAATCTTTTGGATGAGGAAGCAGAAGTACAGCCAGCTCATCAGTGGTCACCCCAGTCCAACATGATAATATGAAATGATGTTTGGGGGTGAATGTTCTCTAAACTATAAATATTGATGACTGTCATTTTCCCCTCACTCTTAAGAATTAACATCCCAGGGGCGCCTCGGTGGCTCAGTCAGTTAAGCATTTGACTCTTGATTTTGGCTCAAGTCATGATCTCAGGGTCGTGAGATTGAGCCCTGTGTGGGGCTCTGGGCGTGGAGCTTGCTTAGGATTCTTTTTCCCTCTCCCTCTGCCTCTCCTACCCCCCCCCCCCACCCCTGTGTGAGCGCACATGCTCTCTTTCTTTCTTTAAAAAAACAGAAAGAGGGCGCCTGGGTGGCTCAGATGGTTAAGGGTCTGCCTTCGGCTCAGGTCATGATCCCAGGGTCCTGGGATCGAGTCCCACATCGGGCTCCCTGCTCCGCGGGGAGCCTGCTTCTCTCTCTCTCTCTCTCTCTGTCTCTCATGAATAAATAAATAAAATCTTTAAAAAAATAATAAAAAAAATAAAAAAACAGAAAGAAAGAAAAAGAAAAAAGAATTAACATCCCAGAGGGCAGGAACTGAAATGAAGACCTTAGAGATCAGCTAGTCTGACTCATTACTTTACAGGTGAAAGATGAGAGATACTTATGTTTTGGAATCCTGAGTCACTTCCAGGCTCATTATTGGATGGCTTTGGACAAAACAGTTTGGGTTAACCTCTCACACACTGGCACCTCCCTGTAAGGAGCAGAGTCAGCAAGGCATCCTCCCGTCTTTCAAACCCTGCATCTTTCCACCCCTCCATTCATCCCTCCATCCACCCATCCTTGCAAACATCACTCATCTTTCTGTCCATTTTTCTTCCTTCTCTCCATCTATACATTCTTCCTTCCATCCATCTATCCTTTCAACCATCACTCATCTTTCCGTCCATTATCCACCCATCCTTTTATTCTGTATCTGTTTGTCCTTTTTTCTTTCCATCTCCAGCTCATCCATCCTTCCCTGCGTCTACTTATCCTCCATACTTTTATTCACCCATTTCCCAAAGCATTCATCCAAAATCCACTCCTTTTCCCAACTGTTCATCCTTCCATACATCCATCAGTCCACACAGATTCGTCTCCTAAGGGTCTGCCATGCGCCTGGCCCGAGGTTTGCAGTTGGGGACACAGAGATCAACAAAACATCTCGTCTCCTGGAGCTGCTGAGAGCCTTGAGGAAGGGGGAGTAGAGAGAGTGTGGGAAAGCACCCAGCAGAGCTCTCGGTATGTGTCAGTACTTAGAATCTGGAGCTCTGTCTGTGAATAAGTATCTCACTGGAGGTCTCTCACTGGTAAGTCAGGGAGCTGGCCCCAGCACCCAAGCTTTGAGTGTTCTTTTCACCACCCCCATGCTATCTCTTTCTTGAGACTAGCCTGACCATTGTCAGCTGTGGGGAGAAAATGCTAAGGGGGGAAATGCCAGGGCCAAGGCCTCATGCAGTGAGGACACCATGCTGGCCATCTTCACGGTGACCCATGACATCAGTGAGCTCCGCCCAGGGAACAGTCAGGGGGGCAGGACAGCAGGCTGGGTGCCAGCAGGCAGGAGGCTCCACAGTGGGAGGGAACAGATAATTTATTAGTCATACAGGCCAGCCAAGCTTTTCACATTAAACCCCTGTATCTCCTTACAATTGCATCCGATCAAGCAATAGAAAGCAATTTGGTTAAGTGGTGAATTTAATCATGCTGCATCCATTCAGAAACCACTTAACGCCTTCGCCTGCAATCGTGTTCTGCTTACTTGGAAAGCACACTTCTTCAAACACGGGGCTTTCGGGCTCTCAGCTCCCCGGTCTGCAGGGTGACACAAACTATAGAATGTCTGTAGCGCTGAAAGGCAGCTTCGGGGATCTTCCTGGGTCAGCGCTTTCTTCTTGAAGAGATGAGAGAGTGGGAATGTGGGCAAGTCTCCTTCCTCATCTCTTCCTCCCGAGGGTCCCCCGGGCCCTCTGAAAGCCCAGAGAGGTGAACTCCCTCACCTGGGTTCAAGTCCTGAACTTGAATCATTTCTTCACAACCGTATCTTCACAGATTGCTTTTGTTAATTAAATATTTTTCCATTCTAAGACTCAGCCTCCTGAGTCTTCTTCCATTTTATCTTCTAATCTCTGCAGCTGGCTCCCTCCCCACCCCTCAGCCACTAAGTTCAAGCCCACATAACTTTGTGCCAGGGTCACTGCGGCCCCGCCCCACCCCTATGATCACTCAGTCCCCAATCTTGATGTCCTCTATTTCTCCGCCACATCACTGCCTGAGAGGTCTTTCTAAAGAGCAGATCTGGCCAAATCTCTCCCCTGCCGAAAACCCCAGTGACTCCCATCACCCACCTCAGCTCTGGAGCCTCAAATGGTGGAGAAGTGTCAGTGACCAGGGAGGCACCGAATCTGCCTTTCTGTCAGATTTACTCTGGAACTCAGCTCCTTGGTTCACAGCATAGCGCACAGCCCTCATCCTGCCCCTCCTCTGCACAGAATCCTTCCTCGACACCCACTCCCTGCAGGATAAAATATAAGGACGTTGGTCCAACATTCAAAACCCTTCACTGTTCAACCCTGCCTTGTCTTCCCTCCCACCTGATGGACCCACTCACCATTTCCTAAACGAAATATGCACTTTCAGATTTAGCAAGCTTTCTACCTCAGGGTCTTTGCATATGCTCTTCTTCCCTCTTCCCCCAAACCCAGCCCCTTGCCCTGGCCCTCTCTAACTCTTCTCATAACTGGCCGCTTCTCACATTTTAGGTGTCAGCTTCAGAATTATCCCCTCATAGAGGTTGTCCTAGGTCAGCTTCATGTAAGGCCAAACCCTGAGTGAGGAGACATGGGTGAGGGATTGATTAAGGAAGTGCCAGCATGGGGAAGCAAGACTGAAGGGAGTCAGGGAAGCAGGACAGGCAAAGGGGATGTGCCAAACAAGTGTGTGATCTCTGGTCTGATCCCCCCAACCCCTCACCTGGGAGTCCTGGAGAGTTAATTACAGCTTGGAGTTTCCTTGACTCCAAGCGAGGGTTCTGGGCTCTTGTATTCCTGCACTTCAGTCAGTGTCCAGGAGCCCCCAGCCCCTGCGGGAAGGACCTAAACCCCAGACACTTCCTGCTCCAATGGCCGAGGAAAATTTCTCTGAAGAACCTGAGGGAGGGCTGTCTACATGAAGCCTGAGAAGCAGAGCGGAGGTGGGGGACGGGCCACAGAACCGGCTGATGGGAGCTGAGAGCATCTGGCCACAATGTCTGCCCCAGAAGCCATCCTCAACCACCCATCCAGAGGGAGTCTTTCTCCATATTCACAGTCTCAGCCCTTGTGTTGTTCTTTCCTACAAAACACCGCTTGTGTTTCATTTTCTTGTTTCTTTGCCTGTTTTTGGTCTCTCTCCTCCTGGAGGATGTGAGGGCCTTGAAGACAGGGACCCTGTCTGTCTTGTTCACCATTTCATCTTCAGTGCTCAGTGTACTGCTTGGCATTAGTTTGTATTAATGGGCAGTTGTGGAGTGAATGAATGAGTGAATGAATGAATGAATGAATGAACAGACACAGCCAGTAAGTGATAAAACCCAAATTCAGTGCTCCACGCCCAATTCTTTCCACTCAAGAAATCCAAAACCGAGTGAACCAATGGCCAAGAAAGGAACTGGCAAAGTTATAACAAAGAGGTTTTCATCTCAGATGTCTTAACGGATGAATTCTTTCAAACTGTCAAAGGACAAATAATCCCAAAGAACATAGATACTTTTGGGGGACTTAGGAAAATATAGAAAGCTACATAATTTATTTTACAAAGCCAACAAAACCCTGGATAACATCTAAGGTAGACAGAGCAAAAACTATAGACAGGTCATGAATACAGACAAAACTATACTCATTCACTCCCTCTCCCTTAATAATAGACTCCTGATTTTCAGTTGAGCACATGGATGTCTGGAATAAATGTCTACCTTTCTCAGCAGTTAGGATTCAACTGTGTATTAAGAGAGTAATACGACATAACCAAGTGGGATTTATCCTAACGATGGAAATCTCCCAATAAAGTGTAGCAAGTATTATATAAATCATGCAAGAAAAAGCATACAATTATTCCAGTAAATACTCCAAAAGCCTTCAGTGAAGTTCAAGCCTTTATTTTAGAATCTCTAAAAATTAAATCTGTAAGGAGATTGCCTTAACATGATAAAGAGTAAGCATCTCAACTTTTATGATGGAACACTCGAGGAATTCCCATGAAAATCAAGATTAAAATAAAGTGATCTCAGTCACTGTATCAAGTATGAAGCTTATGAATTAAAGTGGCCAGAAAAATAATGTCTTAAATGAGATAGAAATTTTCCTCTCAGATGATAGGAATCTGGACGTAGGAAATTCAGAGGAACTCCCTTGTCATTTGGGCATAGAATTTCTTCTTTTTTCCCCACCATCCTAATGTTTCTCCTCCATCCTAGGTTTTTATTAGTTTCCTTGTTGCTGTAACAAACTGCCCTAAGCTCCCTGGCTTCAATCAACGCCAATGTATTATCTGACCGGTCCGGGAGCTCCGAAGTACTCGGGAGTCTTACTGGGCTAAAATCAAGGTGTTGGTGGGGCTGTGGCCATGTTCCCAGAGCAGCCAAGCTTGAGAGATCATCCCTCTCCTTCCCGTTCCAGCTTCCAGAGGCCGCCCGGGGTTCCTTGGCTCTTGGCCGTATCATTCCCACTGGTGTTTTCACATTGCTTTTCTCACCCTGACTCTCTTGCCTTCCTCTTCCCCTTATAAGGACCCTTGTGATTACACTGGGGCCTGTCCCAATCACAGCAGATGATCTCCCCATCTCAAGATCTTCAGCTCCATCCGATCCGCAAAATGCATTTTGCCATAAAACCAATACACTCACAAGTCATTTCCGAGAGCGAGTTATTTGTTCGCATGTAACCATGTTTACCAATTTATTTGATGAAGATTTCTTCTTTGATCTCTCAGACCTGAGAGGGAAAGCGCAGTTCTCTGGGCTGACCTTATCTTTATAAATAATAATACTATTGAGTGTTTACTCTGCATTGGGCTCTGTGCTAAAAGCACTATCTTATTTAACCCCGTGGCGCTGGTGAGGGAAGCTCAGAGAGGGAGGGCAATTTTCCCCTTTCCACCGCAGATATGTGACAGGATGGGGATTTAGGAGCATGTGCTTAACCCCCGGATGCCAGGGGAGAGAAGGAGCTCATCTGCAGCTGGTGGTGGCCGAGCAGGACTTGAACCCAGACCTCCGGGCCCCTGTCTGTGTTCTATGGGTACTGAGGCTGGCTGCATGGAGGTGGGTCCTGCTTTATGCAGTTCTGCTGTAACCCAGTCCTTCCCTACGGGCCTGATGGCGGCTCTTGCTTGTGCCGAGCATCCCTGTAGGTTCTGTTAAATAGCAGCTCCCCCTAGCGCACTGAGATTGAGTATTGCGCTAGCACAAGGGGGAAAAGAACAGAGAGATGGGAGGAGGTAGGCGGAGAGAAGAAAGGAAGAAAAACCCTGTATCACTCTATCTAGGAGCTGGGAACAGTGCAGGAGGAGATCTGCTGGAGCCGTCTCTGGAGTTATCAAAGCAAGGAGCCAGCATCCCCTGGGGGCCTTGGGGACACACGTTCCAGTGGACGTGACCAGGAGACAGGCAGATCTAATCAGCATCAGAAATCTGCAAACGGGGCCAGCTTCCCAGCCCCCACCCCCGGCTGTCCCGTGCAGGGTCTGACAGTGGCTGTGTGGGGAGCAGGAGTGTCCCGGTACCAGGGGAACAAGCTGCCTTCAGTTCCCAGGTTGGAGCAGGGGCCGAGGTCCTCACTGCCAATCAGAGATGCCCCCTCCTGAGGCCTTGCTACCTGATTCCAGAAAGTCAGCACCGCAGAGGAGGCCTGAGACCCTAGGTCTGGCTCCCCTGCTGAGGCCCAGAGAGGCCCGGGTCCCACCCCAAACTGCCTACCCGGTGGCAGGTGAGGAACAGATTTGGGGTTGTATTGTCCCAATCTCTTTCATCATTTCAAACCCTTTCCAAACCCTCTTTAAGGGCAATTCATAGGGACAGAGAGAGGCATCTTGAATACAGCCTGTCTTCAGTCGTCAAAACACCTTTAGGTCTAATCCCCAGTTTGCGGGAAATACAGGAGAAGGAGGAACACAAGATGACAGTCCAAAAATGCAATCAGATAAATGCAAAATGCAGAACCTCTGCAGGACAAATGACCCAGTTTCTTCCCCGAATGAATTGCAAGGGGGAGACAGAGGGAGGCCTGATACAGGGACTTAAAGACACATCGGCCCAATGCAAAGCGTCCACCTCCTTTGGGGCCTGATTTGAACAAACCAGCTATAGGAAAAAAAAAAGAGCATTTAAACATTGACTAGACATTTTCATGATATTAAGAGATCATTGTTATGTTTTAGGTGTGATATTAGGATGATGTGAGAAACAAAGGGACCTCATCTTCTGTAAACACAAACTTACGTGTTTATAGAAGACATTGTAGGATGTTGGAAGTGTATTCTGTACTAATGCGGGAGGGGTGCGGGGAGCCCAGATATGACAATAACTACCCGGTGGTTCATTATCCTATATCCTCTAACTTTACGTATTTAAATTTTCCCTCATTAGGAAACATTAAGACCCAAGAGAAGGGAAAAAATATTTGTGATTTGGAGTCAGACCCTGCATATTTTTTTTTTTTTAAGATTTTTTATTTATTTATTTGAGAGAGAGAGAATGAGAGACAGAGAGCATGAGAGGGAGGAGGGTCAGAGGGAGAAGCAGACTCCCTGCCGAGCAGGGAGCCCGATGCGGGGCTCGATCCCGGGACTCCAGGATCATGACCTGAGCCGAAGGCAGTCGCTTAACCAACTGAGCCACCCAGGCGCCCCAGACCCCGCATATTGAAGACGTTTCTTTTTCCTACAGTTTCCTTTTTATGAGCGCACAGAAGAGTGAGGACTGATGGATAAAATCCACACACAAAATGACACAAGGGTAAGTGTCACGGCGGCATCGGCTGTGGTCCCCCTGTTGGTGTCTCAGCGGCTATGAGACTCAGCCCTTGCTGGCTCTGCGGCGTGGAAACAGTCTTGGCTGCGTTAAGGGGCTCGACAGGTTCAGAGGGAGAAGCCCAGGGTGGGTCCGGCCCGGCAGCACGCCCTGGGGGCTTCCCATTGCGCACAAGCCCTTCCCCCGGGTTCGCCCCCCCCCCCCCGGAGAGAGGCCTGGCCTCGGGTGCCAGGAACCCGCTGCAGCAGACACTGATCCATAGCGGCCATGGGGGCCACTGACACTCAGCAGGTGGCCTCTCGGAAACAGAGCCAGGGCTGGCTGAGGGTCAGATCCCGCAGGAAATGTCAAACCCAAACTCAAACAGGAATCATGTTCATCCTCCGCAGAGTTTGAAAGGATGGATGGAGTGTCCTTGCTTGGATCAGACAACTGTGCTATTTCAAAATCCTGGCCGAAAGGCTGATCGGGGCGGCGGGCGGCGGGGGGGGGGGACCCAAGGAGGGGCCAGGAGGCAGCAGGTCACCCCTTTTTCCAGGCCAGGGTCTGCTTGTGAAAGATCATGTCTATTTCCTAAGGTTCTGCTGCTCTAAATCCATGAAAGAGGGGGACGCCCCGACGGGCACAAGAGACGGGGGCAGCGGGTGGTACACGAGAGGAGATACCCAAGTGAACAACGAGCACGGGCAGAAACACGCAGCTTTGCCAGAAAGCAAAGAGATGAAAATCACGACAGGATAGCATTTGGGCCTGTCAAACTAGCAAAACACACCGTGTAGTCCTGCGTTTGGATCCTGGCGTGGGGGTTGGGGGGCACACACTACTGTGGAGGACGATATTGAAATGATAGGTAGATTTTGAATATGATTTAGAACATAGTATTGTATTAAGGCTAAATTGCTGATTAAAAAAAAAAAAAAGATTTATTTATTTATTTTAGAGAAAGAGAGAGAATTCCAAGCAGACTCCGTGCTGATCGCAGAGCCTCAAACAATTAATTTTTTGGTAATTGTTTCTCTGCTTTACGCCATTTCGACTTACGGAAGATTGCATAGCCACGCTCCACTTTCAGGTAGCGGGGGGGAGGGGGGGAAAGCCTGTATATCAAAAAGTTTTTTTTTTTTTTTAAAGTGAAAAAAAAAAAGCTCACAATGCTCAGTGCTGCAGGGAGTGGGGACATGGAAACTCTTGTCCTGCCCCAGGGAGAGCAAACCAGCATATGGAATCTGGAGGATTAAGCAAGAAAGATAAAACTTTTGACCCAGACCTTCTGCTTCCAGGCAGTAAGCCCCAAAACATAAGCATAGATGTGTATGAAGATCAAAGTACAAAGATTTTTACTGAAGCCTTAAGTGTTCAACAATCGGTTGGTGAAGCAAACGATGTACATTCACAGAATGGAAAGCTGTGTAGTCACTTAGATGATCCTGTGAAACACTATGTAATCACGTGGAGAGGTGTTCAGAATACGTTAAGTGGGAAAAAAAGGTTCCAAGATATTATGTTCAGTGTGATCATTATGTTGAGTAACAGTCAAAACCAAACCAAACCCTGAGTGTGTGTGTGTAAGCGTGAGTGTGTGAGCGTATGGGTGTGTGTCTCCGTGTAAAGCTCCTTGAGGTCAGGAATCAAGTCGTATTTATTATCGTATTCCCTGTGGCTGGGACCATGCCCAACACCCAGTAAGCAGTAGTCAGAGTTTAGTGAATGAATTAATAGCTGTAGTAAAAGGGGCCAGAAGATGTACTTCAAAATGTCCATAACGGTATTTCTAGGTGGGGTGAGTATAGGTGATCTTCATTTTCTTCTGTCTGTCCGGTCTAAATGTTCTACATTGAACATTGATCAGTTTTCCATAAATTATTTAAAACAATACATGTAATTATTTAAAAACAATTGTGACTTATTCCGAACAATAAATACAATTATTTAAAACAGTAAATACAGGGCGCCTGGGTGGCTCTGTCAGTTAAGCGTCTGCCTTCGGCTCAGGTCATGATCTCCGGGTCCTGGGATCGAGCTCTGCATTGGGCTCCCTGCTCAGTTGGGAGTCTGCTTCTCCCTCTCCCTCTGCCCCTCCCCCCTGCTCGTGCGCACGCGCATTCTCTCTCTCCTAAGTAAATAAAATCCTTTTTTTTTAAATCTTAAAAATAAATAAATAAAACAGTAAATAAAAACTGGGAAAAAAGTTGCTTTCATCTCAGGGCCCTTGGATACAGGATCTCTCTGGAAAAATGGTCAAGGTTATGGAAATTACTCCATCCAAACCTCACAGTGTATCAGTATTCCCAAATCCCAGTTGCAAGGAGGTGGGAGGGGGCTGTGACTTGAGGCAAGTCATTGGACCTCTCGGTGGCCCCTGGTTTCTCCCCTGTGGGGAGGGGGAGGGTGTGTGTGGTGTCTGGCACAGACCTATGCCGTCAGCCCCTCCAAGCATGCCACGGACCCAGGGAGCTTTGGCAAGGGTGGGGAGCGGATGAAGATTATTGTCCCCTGGAAGATGAGGAGCCTGAGGTCCAGAGGCTGGAATCTGAGGCCCAGGGGGACCTGGCTTTCATTGCATCCATGCCTACGCCCCCATGCCTGATAGCCAGGAACCCTCCTGAGCCGTGCTCTCACCCTGCCTAATGGACCTGCCCTGGGAGAAAGCAAGACTTGTAAGTGCTCTCTGTCCCGTGGGCGTCCCTAGAGAGAGCGGACTGTCCCCGCAGAATGATAAACGTCTGCTTAAAATTGGCAGAGACTTGTCACCTCTCTGAACCAAGGGATGAGTCAGAGCTGACCTCTCCCCAGCACAAGGGCCTGCCCAGATCTGTTGGGAAGACACACAGCCTGTGGTTTTGCTGCTCGCAAGGTGGTTGTTGACAAATCCCAGGCTTTGTTTTTCATGAAAAGCAAAGTGAATCCTTTTAAAAATTAAGACTTCATTCTTTAGAGCAATTTTAATTTGTAGAGAACTGAGCAGAGAGTACAGGGGCTCCCATAGAGCTCCGGCCTCCACCGTCTCCCAGAGTCTCCCCCAGTAACATCTCACGTCAGTGGGGTCCATTTGGTACGATCCATGAGCCACTGTTGTGACCTTATTTGTACCCGAAGCCCACTGTTTACAGTTTCTTTTCTTGTCGTTGTGGTAAAACACACATCACATAGAATTTACCATTTTAACCACTTTTAAGTGTGCAGCGAAGAGGTGCCAAGGACTTTTCACACTGCTGGGCAACCATCACTACCGTTTATCTCCCAAACTGAAACTCTGTGCCCACGAAACAGTGGCTGGCCCTCCCCACCTCCGGCCCCACGTAAGGTTCGCGTCTGCTGGTGAATCATTCCTGGGGTTCACAAAACCCGTGTGTTTGGACAAACGTGGAAGGACCTGTAGCCCCCGTGACACATCACAGAGACTAGTTTTGCTGCCCTAAACCTTGCCTGGGCCGCACCTAGTCATACCCCTCGTCTTACCTACCCTCTGGCAACCACGAATATTTTCACCGTCCCTGGAATTTTGTTTTTTCCAGAAAGGCATATAATTGCAATTGGTACAGGGTGTAACTTTTTCAGAGTGGCTTCTGCAACTCAGCACACGCACTTAAGGGTCCTGGTGGCACAACAGCTCATTTCTTTTTAGCCTCGAATACTATTCTGTTGTCTGGATGCACCCCAGTTTGTTTATCCCCAAATGAGGAATTTTTCATGATAAAAAAAATTGTATGCTAACTTTTGGAAATGGGGAAAAACCAAGAGAGAAGGGAGAAAAACAATCCCCATGTCATCCTATGCCTGGAAACCACTCTGTTAGCATTCCACTGTGTGTGTGTGTGTGTGTGTGTGTGTGTGTGTGTGTGTGTGTGTACGGACGTCTTTTTGGGTTTGACATAGCATGGTGCATAACATTTTTATTCCTCTTTTCCCCCATTAATTGTAACTTAGCTCTCTTCACGTTGCAAGTGGTCTACAAGCATCTCTTCTTGCGCATTGTTTGAAGAGTCTGCAGTATTTTCCCTCGACTGGGGGTGTCACAATTTCTTAATCATGCCTCTGTGTCTCAACTTGTGATGGTTTTCAATTTTGTGCTGATGTTAATAAGTCTATCTTGAGCTGTTGGTGCTTAAATAATTGTATAGGTTTGCCCCCCACTTACTAAGAAGTGGAGTTGCTAAGTCAGAGTTTGAACATCTTTAAGATATCCCAGAGGTTTCCTTCTTTTTTCTTTTTAGTGTATTTTTATTGTGATTAAAAAACACATAAAATTTGGGGCACCTGGTTGGCTCTGTCGGTGGGGCTTGTGACTCTTGAAATCGGAGTTGGAAGTCTGAGCCCCACGTTGGGTGTAGAGATTACTTAAAAATAAAATCTTAAAAAAACATAAAATTTACCATCTTAATTTTTTTTTTAAAGATTTTATTTTATTTATTTGAAATAGAGAGAGAGCACAAGAGGGGGTAGGGTGAGAGGGAGAAGCAGACTCCCTGCTGAGCAGGGAGCCCGAAGTGGAGCTCGATCCCAGGACTCCGGGATCATGACCTGAGCTGAAGGCAGTCGCTTAACCAACTGAGCCACCCAGGCACCCACCATCTTAATTTTTAAGTGTACAGTTCAATAGTGTTAAGTATATGTCCATTGTTGTGAGAAAATCTCCAGAACCTTTTCATCTTGCAGATCTAAAACTCTACCCACTGAACAACAGCTCCCCATTCCTCCTGCCCCTTAGCCCCTGGAAACTACCATTCTACTCTCTGTCTCTATGAGTTTGATTATCTTAGACACCACATAGAAGTGGAATCACACAGTATTTGATTTGGTGACTGGCTTATTTCACTTAGCATCACGTCCTCAAGATTCATTCATGTTGTTCCTTTTTAAGGCTGGATAATATTCCCTTGTATATGGATACAGGGCATTTTGCTTATCCATTCATTCGACGATGGACATTTGGGTGGACTCTACCTTTTAGCTATTGTGAATAATGCTGCTACGAATAAATAGCAATGAACATATGAACAATATCTGTTTGAGTCCCTGCTTTTAATTCTTTCAGGTATATGCCCAGAAGTGGGACTGCTGGATCAGATTTTTAATTTCTGGAGGAACTTCCATCCTGTTTGCCATAGTGGTTACACTGGTTACATTCCCAGCAACTGTGTTAATCCTTCTGATTTCTCCACATCCTTGTCAACACTTGCTCTTATCTGTTTTTGTTTTAAATTTCTTTTAAGAGCCCCAAAGGGATCATCTGGTCAGTGGCTCCCAAAGGTCATGACTTCCTTTTTTTTTTTTTTTTCTTAAGATTTTATTTATGTTTCTGTCAGAGAGAGAGACAGAGCACAAGCAGGGGAGCGGGCAGCAGAGGGAGAAGCAGGCTCCCCACTGAGCAAGGAGCCCAATGCGGGACTCGATCCCTAGATCCTGGGATCATGACCTGAGCCGAAGGCAGACGTTTAAATGACTGAGCCACCCAGGCGCCCCAGGTCATGACTTTTATTTGAGCTCATGTTTCAAGAGATGTTTGTCTCACAAACACACTTTACCAAGAATTCGTTCTTTTCTTGTCTCTACCTTTTGGTCCGGCATGTCCAAGTCTGGAGATTTCCCTGGGAATCGACTGCTGGCTGTCTTCCCAGTTCCATGCCCCCTTCTTCCTGGGTAAGCTTCCAGCTAGATATATTTCCTGCAGCCAGCTGGGGCCATGACTGGGGTCTCCATTGCAATGGGCCCAGAAGTGACCCACACAACTTCCGCTCTTGGCTGTTTAAAAGCCTTGTTTGCCCTGGGCTTTCTCTCTTTCTCCCTCCTGCAAACACAGCACAGGACAGTGGCCAAGGGGATGGTGGGATTCTGTCCTGTCATCCAGGGTCTCTTTGTAACAGCATTTGACCTGGTCACCAACTACTACAACCCTACAGCACACCCCCTGTGGTATTTGTCGTCCCCTTAGTGTCCTTCCCTGGGGCATTGTTTGTAATAGCAGAAGACTGGAAGTGACCTAAGGGCCCACTAGCAGGTGACTGGCTAAAGAAATGGAGACACATCTGTCCAGTGAGATTCCATGCAGTTGTTGAAAAAATGAGGAAGTTAAAAAAATTGTTTTTAATAGATTTTATTTTTTTAAAAGATTTTATTCATTTATTTGAGAGAGAGAGGGCACAAGTAGAGGGGAGAGGCAGAGGGAGAAGCAGACTCCCCGCTGAGCAGAGAGCCCGATGCGGGGCTCGATCCCAGGACCCTGGGATCGTGACCTGAGCTGAAGGCAGACGCTTAACGAACTGAGCCACCCAGGCGCCCTAGACTTATTTTTTATTTTTATTATTTTTTTAGACTTTATTTTTTAGAGCAATTTTAGGTTCATAGCAAAATTGAGCCAAAGATACAGAGATTTCCCACAGAGGCCCTCCCCCTACATGCACAGCCACCCCCACTGTCAACGCCTCTGCGGAGTGGTGTGCTGATTACAGCTGATGAACCTACACTGGCGGGTGCTCACCCAAAGCCCAGAGTTTACATTAGGATTCACTCTTGGTGGTGTCCACTCTGTGGTTTGGACAAATGTAAAATGACATGCCTCCATCATGATAGTATGATCCAGAATAGTTTCAGTGCCCTAAAGAAACGCTTTATTATTTGGGGGGAACGAAAGGCAAGAATTAAAACAGTGCACGTGACCCTTGAACAACACGGGGATTAGGGAAGCTGACCCCGCCCCCCATGCGGTCAAGAATGCATGTATGACTTTTGACTCCTCAAAAACCTAACTACTAATAGCCTACTGTTGACCAGAAGCCTTGCTGATAATGAACAATTAACGCATATTTTGGATGTTACATGTATTATATACTGTATTCTTATAATAAAGTAACCTAGATGTTATTAAGAAAATAATAAAGAAAACACATTTGCAGTACTGTATTTATCGAAAAAAATCCATGTATAAGTGGACCCGCACAATTCAAACCCGTGTTGTTTAAAGGTCAACATGTATATGCTAACATTTGTGTTGTTTTTTTTTTAAAGTGGGAGACGACAGAGTGCATATTTGGATTTGCTTGCATGTGCAGAACTCAACTTCTGGAAAGGCCCCACAAAAACTGGTGACAGCAGATCCTTGTCTACCCTTGGGTGGGGACAGGTGGGGGACTCAGCAGATGGGAGTCAGGGGGTGGGGGGGGAAGGAAAACTTCCAGTTTGTCTTTTCATGTGTTTTGAAGGTAGAACCACATGAATGTATTACCTATTTAGAACTTAAATAAATACAATGTAACAGTTTTAATAATCTGCTTTTCCATTTTATTGTAATTCAGAGTTGAAATATGCCCCATCCAGGCTTCTGATGTTGACTCCCTGAGCTGAAAGTTGCCATCTAAAGGCAGAGCCGCTCAGGGCTCGAGCTGCCATGTGGCCTCCACGTGCCCAGGGCGGCTGGGCCACAACCCCTCGCAGGACTCCTGTCCCTGTCTGGCCTACATCCGGCCCACTACGCCTGGGCAAGTCCCAGCCCTCCATCTGCTGCCCGAACAGGCAAGCTGCTCACCCACTTCCTGCCAACTGAGCATCCTAATTACACGTTAATACTAACTGCCTGTGACTAGAATCTTCCACAGTCATAGATGTTAACCAAAGTCAACGCCTAACGAGCCTCACCGTTAATTATCTGTGCTTGCTGCTCCAGGATTTAATTAAGCCTTGGCAGGAAAGAGCAATTCACATAGGATGAGCAGGGAAAGAGAGCTTGCAGAGATGCCCTCTTCCCATCAGGTGGCCTGGCAAAGCTGCTCCAAGTCTTCCTTCCAGACCTCCGGGATTTTCCCAGGGAACAGGCAGAGATACTGAGGAAGGGAGCTTGCATTTATCCAGTGCTGGCTGTATGCCAGGCAGAACCAGACACCGTTGCACACTCATCTAATCCCTGCAGTCGCTGTGGAAGCTGGGGCTGCACTTGATGGATGAGGAGACAGAGGCTCAGAGAGTCCCGATGACTTGCCCGGCAATTGGCAGAGCCATGTCTGAGCTGCAAGCTCAAATATTTCCACGACTCGCTGGAGGAATGGTTGGAGGAATGGTCATAATCATATTTTTTATTCTAACTTTGAACTTGTGTCGTGTTTTTTCTTTCTCCAAAGGAATCCCAGGCAGTGTTTCATCTTAGTCCCACATTCGTTTGTTAAGAAAACAAAAAGATGGGGCACCTGGGTGGCTCAGTCGGTGAAGCGTCTGCCTTCGGCTCAGGTCATGATCCTAGGGTCCTGGGATCGAGCCCGGCATCAGGGTCCCTGCTCAGCGGGGAGTCTGCTCCCCCCTCTCCCTCTGCCCCTCCCTCTGTTCGTGTGTTCTCCCTGTCTTTCTCTCTCACATGCTCTCTCTCTCAAATAAATAAAATCTTAAAGAAAAAATAAATAAAACAAAAAGCTAAAGTAGCTGAAACCTACAGAGAGTGTGACGCACACATGGCCATACACCCAGGCCTCACGCTCCCGGTGTCATGGCGGGAAGGCAATGGAATGGTGGGTAACAGGGTGGCCCTGCTCCCCGACTGCCTGGTTCCCGTCCCGGCTCCATTACTAGCGGCCGTGCGACCTTGGTCAGGTTACTTGTCCTCTCCACCAATGGTGCCTACCTGTTGGGCGGTTATAAGGACTAAATGATATTCACATCTCTCCCTAGCATGGGGCATGGCGCCTGGGGACTGTCACGGTGTCCTCAGCCTTCTTCCTTTAGAGCCACACCTCACTAGCTTGTCGCTTTTCCTTCAAAGCCACTTTGATTGTAAAAACTGGGCCCAGTGATTCGTGATTCCCTGCCCTGCCTTTTGCAACGTGACAAGAACATCAACAGCATTCACTTGGTTGCTCTTTTGCTGAGTCTTCCTGCTAACATGACCTGATTTTATAAAACACATTCAAATAATAAATATGAAAAATGTTCTTTCTGACTATACTCAACCCGACCAATAATCAAAGAAACAAATGCTCAACCAATGAGATACTGTGCTCTCTGTTGGACTTCTAGAACTGTTCTCTCTCCTTTTTTTTTTTTAAAGATTTGTTTTTATTTGAAATAGAGAGGAAGAGCAGAGGGAGAGGGACAAGCAGACTCAGCACTGAGTGTAGAGCATGACGCGGGGTTTGATCCCAGGACCCTGGGATCATGACCTGAGCCGAAGGCAGATGCTTAACCGACTGAGCCACCCAGGTACCCCATCTGTCTTTTTTATTCTAACACTGCTGGTGAGCATGCACCAGGAATTGGATTCTCTTCTGGTGGGTGGGTAAGCTGACACTCTCTGGAGAGCAATCAGCCAATTTGCAGAGAGAGTCTGAAAAGTGTCTCTACCCTTTTACCTAGTAATTCCACGCTAGGATATATTCTCAGCCACTCATTCTCAACTCAAATATATATACACACACACAGAGCTTTCCATCACTGTTATTTTGAGTGGTGAAAGGATTCTTTCTCTCCAAAACACCCTGAATGAATAGAATGGTTAAGTTGTAGTCCACCCACACAGTGGAAATATAATGAAGCAATTTAAAATGGTGGTTAGCAATTTAAAAAATTGTTATGGAAGATCCTAATGTTGAGATTGTTGTTTCTAAATCCTATCCATTGAAAAGAACCAAGGGGATTTTTGCAGAAATGGCTGATTCCAGATCCAGGGCAGGGAAAGTTTCAGGTTAGATTGGCATATCTTGGTGTGTCACAAAGCAAAGAAGTGCTCCAAAATGAATGGGGACAGGTGGACAGGACATGGGAGCTGGCTGAAAGGGGCTCCCGCCAGCCAAGTCTGGGACAATTTAAATACCAACAGGTATAGTGATGAGAGTGGATTTTATCACACTGAATGAAAAACAAAAAGAATCCATAAGTACATAGTGATCAAATTAAAAAAGAGAAGTGGAGGGAAATAAAATGGCCAGCTAACAATGGTAGAAAAAGGATGACAGATTGAGAAAAATCACCATTTTGCAATTACCAATATAAAAATTCAGACAAGGATTGTCAGTATGTTTAAAAACCACTGTTGGGGAATAGGACATTTCCATGGTCTCAAGGTACCACCTCAGAAAACATTTATTACCAAAAAAGGGGGGAAATATGTCTTTATGTTGGAGAGGAACCGTTTTAACCAAGTGATCAAATATAGCATCACCAACATGGCGTGCCTCCTGAATGACATAACACCACCTATGTAGTATTCTTCCCCAAAATATTAAACCTGAATCCAATCATGAGGAAATAGACAAATCCATACTAAAGGTAAGTGGCCCATACTCTTCAAAATAGCAGTGCACCAAAAACAAAATATATATATATATATATATATGTAATCAGTGCACAAAGGACAAATGAAGGGGAGGGAAGAGCTGTTTTAGATTAAAGGGATTGAAGAGATAGGTTAATCTGGTGCAATCTTCAATTGGATCCTGGATCAGAAAAAAACTTACAAAACAGCTTACAAAGAACATTTTCTGGACTCAGAAAAATGTGAACAGGAACTGGATATTAGGGAATATCTTTGCACAATGTTAAGTTTCTTGGATGTGTTAATGGTATTGTTAAATAGGACACTTTCTTCCTGGATCCCAGCTGAGATATCCCGGGATGAAGGGTCATGAGGTCTGCAATTTACTTTGTCATTCAGAACAAAAACAGGTAACAGGTGGGACAAAGTGTTAACAATGAGGGGATCTTGGTGAAGGGCATGTGGATATTCATTGTGTTACTTCTTCAACTTACCTGTGAGTTTAACATTTTCTGTGCTGATTTTTAGCAACATTGGCAAAAATTGCATGACAATATTGTTAGAACTGTTGGGACATCAAAGTATTATATAAAGTTGCATAGACATGTACATATACAAGTAGGCAGGTACCCACGGTGAACGGTCGTTACTTCTATCATTCAGCTTCCATTCCACCTGCTTCAACTAGCAGCACCCTTATTTACTTTTGGAGCTCACCCCTCCCTCTCTTGGTTCATGAGGTTTGGATGTGGGCCTATGAACCACATCCATCTGTCCCTGGGGATTGGTGGGCACATGTCTTCAGTTAGTCCAACCAGAGCCAATGGACATCAACCCCAGGGCTTTTGCTGGACCTATATGGTTAAAGGAGTACTCTTTTTCACAGAGGTTGTCCAGCTGATGGGATGTGTTGTCATCTTTGTTTGGGGAGTAGCTTCCTGTGAATCAAGCTGACACTGAAGAAGAACTAAGAAGGAAGGAAAAAGATACCAGTTTACAGTGTCGGAATACCTGGATTTAAACGTGCCTGAAGTTAGGTGAACCTGTCAATTTCCTTGTTGCTTATACCAGTTTGAGCTGGTGTCTGTTGCTTGCACCCAAGGAGTCCCGACCACTACAGTATGGAAATGCATAGAAAAGTGTACTAGCTTTCTATCCCAATATAACCAATTACCACAAGTCTAGTGGCTTGAAACAACACACGCTCATTGTCTCACAATTTCTGTGGGTTAGGAGTCTGGGCACAGTTCAGTGGGGTGCTCTCTTCTGGGTCTTACAAAGCTACAGTTGAGATGTTGGCCAGGGTTATGGTCTCATCTGGAGACTTGCCTGGGGGAAGAATGTACTTCCAATCTCCTTCAGCTTGTTGTCAGAATTCATTTCCTTGAGGTTGTACGACTGGGGGCCCCGGGTTTTTGCTGGCTGTTGGCTGGACATTGCCCACAGTCACTTGTGGGCTTCCTCAACAGCCACAGCCACGCATTTCATCACCAACAAGGAGAATCCAGTCTGCTAAGACAGACTCTTATATAATGTAATATAATCACAAGGCTGACATCCTATCACCTTTGCCATGTAATATCAAGAGGGTGACATCCCATCACCTTTGCCATATTCTATTGGTTAGAAGCAAGTCATGCATCCCACATGCACTTGTGAGGAAGGAATTACCCAAAACCATAGGCAGCAGGAGGTGAGAAATCACTGGAGTTCAGCTTAGGGTTTGTCTGCCACAAAGGGGGTGAGGAGAATCCACTTACCAAGTGCCACACACCATTAAACAGTTATTTACTATTTATGAGTACTAAAGCATCATGTGTATTAACCCATTTCTTCCTAATTTCACAGTGGTTGTCACTGGAAAGGGGCTGGATGGGGAGATGCTGAAAGGACACCAGAATGTTCTGTATACATTGGTGCTTGGAGTTTTTGCAATGAACATGGATTCACTGAAAACAATGATTTCAACTATACCCACTCTTTCTCCACTTCTGGATCTTTCTGCATATACACAAGGGGTGGGGGGAAAGACTGCAAGGAAACAGGCCAAAAGGTGAAGACTTATTAGTTTGGAGTGATGGGCCTATGGATGAATGATATTTTCTTCTTTATAGTTTTCTGTTTCTCACTATTAAAGGAATATTATTCTAATGATCCGGGGGAAAAGCCCAAGTGATTTGAATGGTTTTTAGGTCCAATTTTACAGTTAAAAATAAGACAAATCCTCTTTGTTTACCTTTTGCAGAAAGGCAATTTCCTGCTTGGGTGGCTGATGGAGTGTCTGCTCCTGGAGCTCGGAGAAATAAATCAGATGGCAGCAGGGAACACACACCTGCTTCCTTTCATGCTGATAAAGAACAATTAACTCTCATCAGAACATATCTGGCTTTGCCCCAGGACTAAGTGTTATTTGAAAAAATATGGCAGGTTTTCTCCAGCGACTAAAAGCTCTTGGAAGGTTCTAGCCAAGATGGGAAATGGAAGACTCGATACCAGACAGATTTGGTAAGGGGACATGTTCAGTGACCAAAGAGTTTAACCCCATGGCTGTATGAAAACAAACAAGCAAAAGATTCTATTTGATCTCATGTTTGTAATTACTTGGGAGGACCTTGACAGGTCTCCGAACTCATTTGCTTGCAGGTAGAATGAGAGAATTGGATATGGAGGACCTTCTATCAGAGCCAACTGACCAGACCACCCCCGTGGTCAAAACCAATAAAACACAAACACCAAAGTTGGGGCTAAGCTTGCTGCAGCAAGGGAGAATATGGCTCAGGAGCCCATCCACAGGGGAGATGAGAGGGCCTTCTCAAGGGCTTGGGCTTGTGTTGGATGATGGTGAGGGCATGAAAGAATCGGAGCAGTTCTGGGATTGGATGGTATCAAGAAGCAGGAGTGATTTTGTGACTGAGTAGCTCAGTTTAAGTAGACAGTCTAGAAGGGGAGTTAAAATGGGGTTTGAGTGCGTATCTGTGATACAGCAACGGCTCAGAGAGGAACAGTGCTTGTCGAAGAGGGGAGCTTTAGTCATTTTTGTGCTCCCAAGAATGGCCTTGTCACCATCTTGCTCTAGGAAACATGGTCAACTGGTTGTCGGCAGGGTTGTTTCCCACTTTCTCAGTCCATCCCAACTTTAAAATAAACACACCACCCAACCAAAAAAACTAACACTTGAATACATCTTCAACTTAGGAAATGCTCTTTTTACCTATGGGGAAATTCCGTGTGATTCTTTCCCGTGTCTCCATTCTTAAAGACGTGGGAACTGAAGTCAGAGATGTTTAGTGGCTTGGCCACAGCCAGGTAAGCAAGCCGGAAAGTAGCAGCATCCAATTCTTAGCTTTGTATTTCTTCGTTGTCACACATCACTGTTCCTCCTTTGTCCTACGCACCCTCCGAGGCTCTGAAGACACCACTGACACAAGACAGGTGTATCAAGCGTGGAGTCCAGCTGGAGTGACGGAAAGTGAAGAGGCAGCTCCGTTCTGCACACTGTGATGAGTGGGGCCTGCGGTGTGCTACGGGAGCTCGTAACCGGGGCGACACCATGGATGTCTGTTGCCACTGTGACAAATGACCACAAACGTAGTGGCTTAAAACATACAAATGACTTTTTACAGTTCTGGAGGTCAGGAGTCTGAAAGGGGTCTCACTGGGCTAATATCAAGGCCTTGGCAGAGCTGTGTTGCTGTGTGCAGGCTCAAGGGGAGACTCCGTTTCCTTGCTTCTCCGGCTTGGAGAGGTCGCTTGCGTTCCTCAGCTCACGGCCCCTTCCCCATCTGCAAAGCCAGCAACTAAACCCCTCTGACTTCTGCTTCTGCCACCACATCTCCTTCCGATTCTTCTACCTTCTCCTTCCATCTTCTAAGGACCGATGTAGGATTGCTGCATAATTTAGGATAATCCCCTTGTCACAATCCTTAACTTACTTGAGTCTGCAGTGTCCCTTTTACCATAACGTATTCACAGGTTCCAGGGATTAGGACATGGACATCTTTGGGGGGCCATTATCCTGCCCACTATAGGCACCCAGCATCCATCTCTTTTCTTCTTTGGGAGGGAGAGGGGAGGGAGGTGTTTAGACTTCGTAGATAAAAGTGGCATTTAAACTGACGGCAGGAGGGACAGGGGGTAAGAAGGCAAGTGTCATAAGCAGAGGGGAGGTCTGGAGGTGGAGAGGAGGCATGGTGCATTGGTGGGTACATGTCAGCAATCACTAGGTTATGTTCCCCAACAACCAACCTCCCAAGTCTCAGGGTCCCACAGAAGCAAAGACTTACTGCTCATTTAAGCTACATGTCCCCTGTGGACACACTCCATGTCTGACTGTGCTCCATGTCATCATTCCAGGACCTAGGCTGAAAGAGCAGCGCCTATCGGGGACATGCTGGGCTCATGGCAGAGGAATGAGGGGCAAACCACAAGATGATGCTCAAAGCTCTTGCTTTGGGATGACACATATCCCCTCCGCTCACATTTCACCAGCCAAAGAAGTCAGTTTATGGCCAGGGCTGACATCGGCGGGACAGGAAGTAAAATCCTCTCAAGGGAAGGGGCCGTGAATAATTGGGGAGGATCGGACTGAAACAGTCCAAGAGACTGGAGTGCAGAATAAGATGTGTGATGGGGCTTGAAGCTCAGAGGTGGTGAGGACCAGACCATGCATGGCTCCGATGTGCATCAGTTTCCCTTGTTGGGGTGCAGGCTCCATGAGGGCGGGAGCTGGGTCTCTGCCTTATGGTCCAGCCCAGTGTCTCCCAGACTTTTCTGTCCTCGTCACTCCTCTCCATGAAATCTCAGTGCCAGGTCGCCTGGTATTCACGGCACGTACACCTGGGCTTTACATACGAAAACAGTGTTTTTGCCCTCCTAAGAACCAATTTTCACCCCCTTGCTGGTGATATCGGCCCGTTAGAGAGCATGTTCTAGCCGTGATTCCGATTAAGGTTTTAATTAATTCTTGAATTCAATTGACTTATACCGTATTTGTGAGTTCAAGCAAATTGCTAGTGGCTGAAAAGTGTGCACGCACCAACCTTACTACTTTATGCAAACTTTGCCTAAGCATCACTCCTAGAAGGGAGAGGTCCAGTGGGGAAGAGAGGGAAATTTGGTATGAGGAACAAACCTAATTATATGCAGGTGTTGCTTTGCCGAACTTCCAAAAATTGAACCTGAGTATCTTTCTGCTTTCAGAAGTCTTCTCCACTGTCTTTTGGGAAAGTCCATTAAGCATGACTGAAATTTCCCTGATGATTAAAGCTCTTTACTATGCGCAGCTAGGACCAGCAGTATCCTCGGGTCACCTTTTGGTTTTGTTATTTTAAATACTTACGGCCTTTCTCCTTTTGGGGAAACCCTGGCAATCTGCCCAGTCTGAGCCCTCAGCACTGTCAACGTACCCAGCTAGTTAGTTGCTCTTTTTTGGTCTGGTTTTAGGAACCAGACGCACTGCACGAACGGGACAGATGCTGAGCGAAGGTCTCGGAGCACTAGAGGAAACGTGCAGGAGCTTGGTGCGCTGCCTGATGCAGCCAGTGAAGTTCAGTGACCATCCACTCAAGGCCAGTGATGGGCCAGGAATTGGTCTAGGTACCAAGGATACAACAGTGGATAAAAAAGGGCAGTCCTTGCCGTCTGGGGATCAGAGATGTCCAAAGACATTGGGGTTTCTGAGGTCTCACCGTGCGACAGCAGTGGTACCAGGAAGTGAGTCATCCTGCGCTTGGTCAGTCAAACCTGGGACACGTTTGTCTTCTGCTGTACTCTTGGATTTCGTTTCATTTTTGTTTGTTCTTGGCTTGAACAAACATGAGGAGTTAACAGTGAATGTGGAGACCGAGAAGTTGTGGGGGAATGCACAAATTCATTGATCTGGTGTTCTTCGTAACTACATAGGAAAATGTAGTCACCCGCCTCGGGTTCAGCCTGTCTTCACCGCAACAAAATGAAATCTATACTATTCATCATTTGCGTGTGGAGCAATTGTAGCCTGTGGATTTTTAAATACAGATTTTTTGAAGTTTTAAAATTTAGAAAAGAAATTTAAAGGAATTGGTGGTTCCAGGTCAGAGGCGGTTACTAAGGAGAAACAAAAGGATTTCACATTCCAAGTCCTTACCTCGGGCTATAGGTCGCTACCACACTGGCCGCACCGCTCTCTCTTCCCTCATTCTGCTCCAGCCACGTTGGCCTCCTTGGCCTCACCAAGCCTGCTTCCATTCCAGAGGCTTTGCCCTTATGTAAGCTATGCCCAGGAAGCCCACTGGGTTGCGCACGGCCCACCCCTGCACTCAGGCCCTGTGCCAGGGTCACTTCTGCAGAGGACTCCCCGGTCCCCTCCCCTACCTCTCTCTGTACCTTCACATTGTTCTTCCCAGCATTTATTATCAAGGGTCATGTTATGCATATGTTTGGTCTGCCTTCCCACTTAAATGTAAGCCCCACCAGGGCAGAGACTTGGTCCCTGCTACTCCCAGTTCCTAGAAGGGATTAGCACACAAGGCACTCATAATTTGAATTACTTTGTAGCCTGATTATAGCTTAAAATAAAACTTGACCACTCACTTTTTTCTTTGAGATATCTTCTATGAATAAGGCTTTGAAGGTAACACACTTGACGCTGACATGTTCTTATAAAAAAAAAAAAAAACAACTTACTTATTTTGAGGTCTTGTGTATTTGAGTCTTAGAAGTGTGAAGTTCATTTACTCTGTGTTCTTCTCACTCAGGAAAGAGTTAATAGGAATACTAGTTAAACATGTTCAGCATAACCACTAAGACATTTTTCCTCAATCATTTCTTTCCTCTGACCAATCCCAGCCTAAAGAGCCTGCCTTAGGCCGTCAGTCCCTGACTATGCTCTTTGGCTTTAACAGTTCTTTCCTTCTACTTCCATCCTACCAAGGTGCCCATACGGGCCTTTTCCAATACAGCTGGCCTCTAGCCACAGACAGCTAGCACCCAGTGAGGCATAGTCGAGTAGTTTGGGTTTTTGCCTCCACAGGGTGAGCTGGATTCTTAAGGCTTCTTAAGCTGAGGCTGGAATGCCCAGCTCCAGACAGCCTATCCCCTCCTCCACCAAACAGGCCCTTTAACATGTGTTTACAAAACCCATGCTTTTCCTTTGATGGTTTTGTTTTGTAGCAACCGAAATGATAGCTTTTGGTAAGCACAAAGTTTAGAGAAAGAGAAATATTCTTATAATAATAAAACAATCTTATTTTCTAATTGATAGCTATAAATACAAAGCAGTATAAGAGTTCTGATAATATATGTTAACATACATATATATAATGTATGTATATTATATACTCTATGTATTATATATATGTATATATATATAACGTCTTTAAATGAATACACTGGATAGAAAAGGAAAACGATTGGCTCTCATGCAATCCTTTTAATTAGGTCAAGGTTTCGTGCTGAGGATAAATGAAAGGGAACACTTTTTAAAATTCCCCAGTTGTTAGTGGCTAAGAATACTGAAACTGAAACTCAGTTAAAAAGTAACTGTAGAAAAATAATCTTGGAAACACTTTGTCAAACTATTTCCAAAGCCAAGAAAGTGCAAAGACTGAAAAAAGATTTAGAGGCATCCCTACAAAAGCCAGGAGGACACGCAGAGATGGGAAGTCTGGCAGGACACGACGATGAAGCATGTGCTGTTTTCCATTTTAAGTTACGTAACCTGGTTTTAACCATTTTCCAGAAATTTTTCCAAATTAGAAGAGAGGAAAAATCACCTTTAAAAGATATCAGTAAGACTAAACTTTTACTTTATCCTGTTTGAGATCAACCCTGGCCTCACAGCCCCACTCTGACAGGCCATCACACCCGAGTAAGAACAGTGACATAAACCCGCAGACTGAATAATGTGTCTCTACCCCCAATCTCTCATCTCTACTTTTAGCTGATGTGGCATTTCTGCCTTTTTCATTCACGCTAAGTTGAGAAAAAGCGCAAGCCTACATCAGATGACCTTCAAAACTTCATTTTCTGATGAAAAATAAGAAACATATACATTTCCTAGGGTATCAAAACTTCTGAAGAATGTATAGGTCAATTAAAGTCATAGTACAGATGTCATTAAGAACAGAAACTGGTCAGGTTTTCAGTTGGGCACCAGCAGACGTCTTCAACAACATTCCTGATAGGAAGAACTACACCCCTGCCCAAGATCTACATGTATTAATCACATGTGAAGAAAGACCACCAGTAATCAGAGGACAAAATAAGAATTCCGACATGAGGAAAAGGAAAGCCAAAAGAGACATTATACTGAATTTGAAGCAAAGAAAATGTCTCTTTTTAGAGCATAACTCTGCAATGTCTTTGCACGGAGTGTCTTAAAAGTGCAAAGGTTGATAAAACAGATTTCATTCCTAAATGCTATAAGCAGGGTTGTCTTGAGCTAACCCAAGGTACAGGCTAGAGAAAAGGAAAAGAGGAGGACAGTGAATGGGTGCGTAAGAAGCAGAGGAAGCTGGTACGGTGGGGATGGGAGGGAGAGGTGCATACAACGGAGCAGGGGCAAAGCACCAGGAATCACTTACACGTGACGCCACTGCTGATTTCTGCTCTACTCACTACAGTTCGTTTGGAAAGGTCCTATTTAATGGGGATGAGAAACTATTACTTTAAAAAAGAAAAATGCACAGTAAATTTTATTTATGTGTTTATACGAAAACTTATACCAATCAAGTCTTTAACATGTAAGAAGTAAATCCATATTTGCAAAGCTAAATATATGAAAATACAAAAGCAGACTGAATTATCAAAAAGAAAACATTTTATTTGTATCACTAAATACAATTAGTTTCCCTGATTATAACCCATAATGCGTGTCACCTAAAATAGGATGGTCTGTACAGAGGTGAACAAACCCAGCAGGTCTATGTGTATACAAATATACACTGAACCTCTGACTTCAGAAAAAGCAGAGCTGAGCTTATTAAATTATTGTCTGTCTGTTTTAGAAACTCTTACCATTTGAAGGAAATGAGAGGAAGATTTAGGTAGCAGAGTACTTGTATAATAACTTAACGAGTTAAAAGGTTGTAGTGATGAAATAACCTTGTGCACCGTTCTCAGCAATTTCAGGCAACGGGTCCTTTTGCAGATCCCAAGTCTGAAAAAAGACAACCAATCACTGAAGTAACTGGGCTCAGTTCATTTGCCATGTGGTTGGTCATGGTGCATTTCTGGTGTATAAGTCAATAGAACAATCATGACCCAGAAGTGAAGCAAAGCCTAAAGAAAGAGAAAACAATTTACAGATTAGCCAATAAATCAATCTTCACCAAAGGCCGGCTGTGTCGTATCCTGGGGGCGGGAACCATGTCTTGTCTTTGGAGTCCTGTGGTTAGCACTGGGTCTCTGCAACCTTGCAAGGGCCCAGTACCTGTTTACCGGATAAATAATGAAGACACAAACATGCAAACAAACGAGCTAAGTGCAATGGAGGGTAATGGTTTGGATACCTACACAATTCTCAGTTGAGAATTATCAAAGTCGTTAGCACATTCATAATATGCATGGGTACACATAAATAACCAATCAGGTGATTATAATGCAGAGTAGATGCCAGGATTAAAATTGCTAGATATACATGAAGTTGGTTGCAAAGGCTTTTTACAACAGAGTCATGGGGAGTGTTTTTGCAAAAGGGTTTAGCCATGATTTGGTGAAGAGGAGATGGGAAGACATTCCTGACAGGAATAATGTGTCAGGCTTCAGAGGCTGATTTAGGGTCTAGCACAGGACCTACAGTGAGGAACGTGCCCTAGCTCCCTCACGGCAGCGCTGAGTATGACACATGGCGCAGGTGTTCGTTATCATCTCCAACACCGGGAATCCACCTGTGTGGCACCTATTCTAAATCCTTCTTGATGCTGTTCAATTTGTTTCTTTTCCTCTCTCCATCCCTCACTTCTTAAAAAACTTTTTATTTGAAGGAGTAACTCTTCCCTCTAGTGGATCACATAGAAATTTCTTTCTAAGTAAAGCTTTTTTCTTTTTCAGGAAGACTGCTTGTCTTAACTCAACTAGACGTCCTCACTCAAAACAGTTAGAAGACTTTTTAGGGTCAAAGGACACATGAAACAGTATCCCAAACCATGGTGACCATTGTATTAGAGCTAAGAAATCGGAAAGAATGAAAATCAGCCTTGAGATCCTTTCAGAATATAAAGCAAAACAGACAAAAATAATAAAAAAATAATCAAAGAAACTTTACATCAACATAAAAATGAAATCAATTGTTTTGCACCATATTTTTGTCATTAGAGGGGCTCAGAAGTGGAGGGAACTATTAAACTGCATTACAGGTAAATTTATTGTAGGACAAGCCTTTGAGCAATTTATATTTTAGATGTAATAACTGTAACTCTACTTGCATCCTTGAGAAAAAAAGTTTTAATGACCAGAAATGAGTTCTATTTTCTTTCAAAACTAATTACTGGACTTTTAGTCAAAATGATCAGCAGCTGAAAAAAACTTGTTAAAAATCAAGTGTAGCATTATTTTTTCAAATAAGTTTACTTACCATATATATAATTACAAAAACTCGTGCTATGGGGTATCTCCGGAGAAAAATTCCCAGGCGGATGCTGTGCAAATGGAGGTGGGGGGGGGGGGAGGAGAGAAAACAGTTACACTCAAAGCACATCTTCCTGTGGTCACAGCTAATGATGCTTTTTAGCATTTCTCTCATTTAAACTATTTATGTGGCCACCATAAAAGAAAAATCATTTTACAGTAGATTGTTAAATGACTACTTGAAATAACCATATGGAAACATCATAGTAAATACTTTCTCTACTGTTTGTGGCTTGACTGTTAAATACAATCTATTTCCCTTAATTCTTCAGCTACAACTATAGGAGGCAAACTCTCTAAATAATTTTTCTTTTAGAGATCAAAGAAATTAGAAGAAAGAGATAAGGCAAGCGTCAACACATGAATAGGAAAAAGAGTCTGTGTGGTTAACAAACTTGCAATAGCTAATCTGGAAGCTGGTACACCGACACATGCTTCTAAAAGGCTGAGAACTATAGAAACTCAAGTAAACATTTAACTAAAGTAAATGTGGGAAGAACATGAAGTCCAGACCTGACCACTCATGCCTCTTTGCAACATTTTTTCCTGGTCAAGATAGATACACATACAGGCAAAATACACCTTTCTTCTAGGCCTTTCTGCTTCTTTCACTGCCATCAGAATAATGCCTTCTATCTAGTTTCTCTAAAAATTATAATATAGGTTGAATAAATGAATAGTTGAAATAAATGTGCTTAATAATCTGGACATAACGACTATGGCATCTTTGGTCCATGGCCTCAAGAACCTAAGCAAATCATCCTCTTGATTTTTAACATCACAGCTCTATTCTGACACAAAAAGAAAAGACTGCTCTATTTTGGAACAATTCATTATAATTGTGTTTAATTATAAACACTAAGAAGCAAAAGAGTTTAGTGGATTATTTAAACATGAAGTTTACCAAGACAAACATACACTGTTAAAACATTTTCTTCATAAGGTGCATATCTGCTAGTATAAAGAAGTTACAAATATACAATAACATGTATACAAATTATACATTACTCATATAGTATATATAAAGTATATATTAAAACGAATACTGTTCACTTGTACATACTGGCATCTTTTATTCTCATCACATGATAAAGTAATGAAAGAAAATATTCCAATGGATGTATTTACATGAGATAGAGGTTTTCTCACTGAAATTTAGTAAGAGTTTACTATAGAAAGAAGAGAAATGTGGTTAGGGAGCAAGATGGCAGAGGAGTAGGAGACCTGGATTTCGTCTGGTCCCAGGAATTCAGCTGGATAGGGATCAAACCATTCTGAACACCTACAAACTCAACAGGAGATCGAAGAAAAGAATAGCAACAACCCTCTGAACAGAAAAGCGACCACTTTCTGGAAGGTAGGACGTGCGGAGAAGTGAATCCGAGGCGATATTCGGGAGGATAGACGGCGGGGGAGGGGGCCTCCGTCGGCCGCTTCTGGCAAGTGATAGAGCCGTTTTTTTTGTTTTGTTCTGTTTTTGTTTGTTTTTATCTTTTTCTTTTTTCTTTCTTTCCCTTCCTTTTCCCCCGGCTTCAGGTCTTTCTGATTTGTTTAGAGTATATTTTCTGGGGACGTTGTTACCCTGTTAGCATTTTGTTCTCTCATTCATCTATTCTCCTCTGGACAAAATGACAAGACGGAAAAAATCACCTCAACAAAAAGATCAAGAGGTAGTACCGACTGCCAGGGACCTACTCAATATGGACATTAGTACGATGTCAGACCTAGAGTTCAGAATCGTGATTTTAAAGATACTAGCTGGGCTTGAAAAAAGCATGGAAGTTATTAGAGAAACCCTTTCTGGAAAAATAAAAGAACTAAAATCTAACCAAGTCAAAATCAAAAAGGCTATTAATGAGGTGCAATAAAAAATGGGGGCGCTAACTGCTAGGATAAATGAGGCAGAAGAGAGAATCAGTGATACAGAAGACCAAATGATGGAAAATAAAGAAGCTGAGAAAAAGAGAGATAAACTACTGGATCATGAGGGCAGAATTCGAGAGATAAGCGATACCATAAGACGAAACAACATTAGAATAATTGGGATCCCAGAAGAAGAAAGAGAGAGAGGGTCAGAAGGTATATTGGAGCAAATTATAGCAGAGAACTTCCCTAATCTGGGGAAGGAAACAGGCATCAAAATCCAGAAGGCACAGAGAACCCCTCTCAAAATCAGTAAAAATAGGTCAACATCCCAACATCTAATAGTAAAACTTACGAGTCACAGAGACAAAGAGAAAATCCTGAAAGCAGCTCAGGAGAAGAGGTATGTAACCTACAATGGAAATATTAGATTGGCAACAGACCTATCCACAGAGACCTGGCAGGCCAGAAAGGACTGGCATGATATATTCAGAGCACTAAATGAGAAAAATATGCAGCCAAGAATACTACATCCAGCTAGGCTGTCATTGAAAATAGAAGGAGAGATAAAAAGCTTCCAGGACAAACAAAAACTAAAGGAATTTGCAAACACAAAACCAGCCCTACAAGAAATATTGAAAGGGGTCCTCTAAGCAAAGAGAGAGCCTAAAAGCAACATAGACCAGAAAGGAACACAGACAATATACAGTAACAGTCACCTTACAGGCAATACAATGGCACTAAATTCATATCTTTCAGTAGTTACCCTGAATGTAAATGGGCTAAATGCCCCAATCAAAAGACACAGGCTATCAGATTGGATTAAAAAACAAGACCCATCGATATGCTGTCTGCAAGAGACTCATTTTAGACCCAAAGACACCCCCAGATTGAAAGTGAGGGGGTGGAAAACCATTTACCATGCTAATGGACACCAAAAAAGAGCTGGGGTGGCAATCCTTGTATCAGACAAATTAGATTTTAAACCAAAGACTGTAGTAAGAGATGAGGAAGGACACTATATCCTATTTAAAGGGTCTATCCAACAAGAAGATCTAACAATTGTAAATATCTATGCCCCTAACATGGGAGCAGCCAATTATATAAGGTAATTAATAACAAAAGCAAAGAAACACATTGATAACAATACAATAATAGTGGGGGACTTTAACACCCCCCTCACTGAAATGGACAGACCATCTAAGCAAAAGATCAACAAGGAAATAAAGACTTTAAATGACACACTGGACCAAATGGACTTCACAGACATATTCAAAACATTCCATCCCAAAGCAACAGATTACACATTCTTCTCTAGTGCCCATGGAACATTCTCCAGAATAGATCACATCCTAGGTCACAAATCAGGTCTCAACCTGTACCAAAAGACTGGGATTATTCCCTGCATATTTTCAGACCACAATGCTTTGAAACTAGAACTCAATCACAAGAGGAATGTCGGAAAGAACTCAAATACATGGAGGCTAAAGAGCATCCTACTAAAGAATGAACGGGTCAACCAGGAAATTAAAGAAGAATTTAAAAAAATTCATGGAAACCAATGAAAATGAAAACACAACTGTTCAAAATCTCTGGGATGCAGCAAAGGCAGTTCTAAGAGGAAAGTATATAGCAATACAAGCCTTTCTCAAGAAACAAGAAAGGTCTCAAATACACAACCTAACCCTACACCTAAAGGAGCTAGAGAAAAAACAGCAAATAAAGCCTTAACCCAGCAGGAGAGGAGAAATAATAAAGATCAGAGCAGAAATCAATGAAATAGAAACCAAAAGAAGAGTAGAACAGATCAACAAAACTAGGAGCTGGTTCTTTGAAAGAATTAACAAGATTGATAAACCCCTGGCCAGACTTATCAAAAAGAAAAGAGAAATGACCCAAATCAACAAAATCATGAATGAAAGAGGAGAGATCACAACCAACACCAAAGAAATACAAACAATTATAAGAACATATTATGAGCAACTCTATACCAGCAAATTAGATAACCTGGAAGAAATGGATGCATTCCTAGAGATGTATCAACTACCAAAACTGAACCAGGAAGAAATAGAAAACCTGAACAGACCTATAACCACTAAGGAAATTGAAGCAGTCATCAAAAATCTCCCAAAAAAGAAAAGCTCAGGGCCAGATGGCTTCCCAGGGGAATTCTACCAAACATTTAAAGAAGAATTAATACCTATTCTTCTGAAACTGTTCCAAAAAATAGAAATGGAAGGAAAACTTCCAAACTCGTTTTATGAGGCCACCATTACCTTGATCCCAAAACCAGACAAAGACCCCATCAAAAAGGAGGATGACAGACCAATATCCTTGATGAACATGGATGCAAAAATTCTCACCAAAATACTAGCCAATAGGATCCAACAGTACATTAAAAGGATTATTCACCACAACCAAGTGGGATTTATCCCTGGGCTGCAAGGTTGGTTCAACATCCGCAAATCAATCAATGTGATACATTAACAAAAAAAAGAACAAGAATCATATGATCCTCTCAATAGATGCAGAAAAAGCATCTGACAAAGTACAGCATCTCTTCTTGATCAGAACTCTTCAGAGTATAGGGATAGAGGGTACATACCTCAATATCATAAAAGCCATCTATGAAAACCCTACAGCGAATATCATTCTCAATGGGGAAAAACTGAGAGCTTTCCCCCGAAGGTCAGGAACGCGGCAGGGATGTCCACTATCACCACTGCTATTCAACATAGTATTAGAAGTCCTAGCCACAGCAATCAGACAACAAAAAGAAATAAAAGGCATCCAAATCGGCAAAGAAGAAGTCAAACTCTCACTCTTTGCAGATGATATGATACTCTATGTGGAAAACCCAAAAGACTCCACCCCAAAACTGCTAGAACTCATACAGGAATTCAGTAAAGTGGCAGGATATAAAATCAATGCACAGAAATCAGTGGCATTCCTATACACCAACAACAAGACAGAAGAAAGAGAAATTAAGGAGTCGATCCCATTTACAATTGCACCCAAAACCATAAGATACCTAGGAATAAATCTAACCAAAGAGGCAAAGGATCTGTACTCAGAAAACTATAAAATACTCATGAAAGAAATTGAGGAAGACACAAAGAAATGGAAAAACGTTCCATGCTCATGGATTGGAAGAACAAATACTGTGAAGATGTCAATGCTACCTAGAGCAATCTACACATTCAATGCAATCCCCATCAAAATACCATCCACTTCTTTCAAAGAAATGGAACAAATAATCCTAAAATTTGTATGGAACCAGAAAAGACCCCGAATAGCCAGAGGGATGTTGAAAAAGAAAAGCAAAGCTGGGTGGCCTCACAATTCTGGACTTCAAACTCTATTACAAAGCTGTAATCATCAAGACAGTATGGTACTGGCACAAAAACAGACACACAGATCAATGGAACAGAATAGAGAGCCCAGAAATGGGCCCTCAACTCTAGGGTCAACTCATCTTCGACAAAGCAGGAAAGAATGTCCAATGGAAAAAAGACAGTCTCTTCAACAAATGGTGTTGGGAAAATTGGACAGCCACATGCAGAAGAATGAAACTGGACCATTTCCTTACACCACACACAAAAATAGACTCAAAATGGTTGAAAGACCTAAATGTGAGACAGGAGTCCATCAACATCCTAAAGGAGAACACAGGCAGCAACCTCTTCGACCTCAGCCGCAGCAACTTCTTCCTAGAAACATTGCCAAAGGCAAGGGAAGCAAGGGCAAAAATGAACTATTGGGACTTCATCAAGATAAAAAGCTTTTGCATAGCAAAAGAAACAGTCAACAAAACCAAAAGACAACTGACAGAATGGGAGAAGATATTTGCAAATGACATATCAAATAAAGGGCTAGTATCCAAAATCTATAAAGAACTTATCAAACTCAACACCCAAAGAACAAATAATCCAATCAAGAAATGGGCAGAAGACATGAACAGACATTTTTCCAAAGAAGACATCCAAATGGCCAACAGACACATGAAAAAGTGCTCAACATCACTCGGCACCAGGGAAATCCAAATCAAAAGCTCAATGAGATACCACCTCACACCAGTCAGAATGGCTAAAATTAACAAGTCAGGAAATGACAGATGTTGGTAGGGATGCAGAGAAAGGGGAACCTTCCTACACTGTTGGTGGGAATGCAAGCTGGTGCAACCACTCTGGAAAACAGTATGGAGGTTCCTCAAAAAGTTGAAAATAGAGCTACCATAAGATCCAGCAATTGCACTACTGGGTATTTACCTCAAAGATACAAATGTAGGGATCCGAAGGGGTACGTGCACCCCAATGTTTATAGCAGCAATGTCCACAATAGCCAAACCGTGGAAAGAGCCAAGATGTCCATCGACAGATGAATGGATAAAGAAGATGTGGGGTGTGTATATATATATATATATGTATATATATTTTATATATATATATATATATATATATAGAATGGAATATTATGCAGTCATCAAAAGGAATGAGATCTTGCCATTTGCAACGACATGGATGGAACTGGAGGGTGTTATGCTGAGCGAAATAAGTCAATCAGAGAAAGACATGTATCATATGACCTCACTGATATGAGGAATTCTTAATCTCAGGAAACAAACTGAGGGTTGCTGGAGTGGTGGGGGGTGGGAGGGATGGGGTGGCTGGGTGATAGACATTGGGGAGGGTATGTGCTATGGTGAGCGCTGTGAATTGTGCAAGACTGTTGAATCACAGATCTGTACCTCTGAAACAAATAATGCAATATATGTTAAGAAAAAAAAAAGATAGCAGGAGGGGAATGATGAAAGGGGGGAAATCGGAGGGGGAGACGAACCATGAGAGACGATGGACTCTGAGAAACAAACAGGGTTCTAGAGGGGAGGGGGGTGGGAGGATGGGTTAGCCTGGTGATGGGTATTAAAGAGGGCACGTTCTGCATGGAGCACTGGGTGTTATGCACAAACAATGAATCATGGAACATGACATCAAAAACTAATGATGTAATGTATTATGATTAACATAACAATAAAAAATTAAAAAAAAAAAAGAAGAGAAATGATCAGGGTTAATCATCTTCAGTAAGACACAAGCACTGGCCGACCACATAGAGCAATCTCATGAGATTGAAATATCGTGAGAGGAAGTAGGGAAATATCACTCTAAATATCAGCTCTGTCTGAAGGGACTCACTGTGACTGAAGCCACCGGAAAATGGTACAAAAACAGCTGACAATCCCTCACTCATCATTACTGCCCTTGCTTACCTAAACTGGTCAATTGAACTAGCAGCTTTTCGGACTTTTCCATACATTCCTGCCAGATTTGTTTCTGTATCATTAAAAAGAACAGGAACATTTCGGAGCCGTGTGCCTGCTTAAACAAGAAAATAATGAATTAATGTACAAACACCAAAAGCAATGTCCTAACAAAATTATAGTTGAATATATTACTGTCTTATAAATGGAAGAAATTCTCAAGGCCAACTTTCTAAGCATTACACAAAGAAGGTGCAGCCATAAAGAAAAGACAGATAAATTTGATTATATAAAATATTTAAACTTCCATATCCACAAAAATAAAAATTAAAAAAATAAAAAAATCATTTCCCCATGAAATTAGCAAAAATTGAAGTTTACAAATACCAAGTGTTGCCAAGAGTCAATATTAATGAGCACTTTCTTCCTGTGCTAGCAAGAGTGAGGCCAGACACCCTTTCTACAATGCTGATGACTCCCAGATTTGTATCTCCAGCCTGACCACCAACTCCAGACTCATCTAATCGTCTGTTTTGTTTCCATCTGGATGTTCTAACATCACCTGAAGCTCAGGTGCCCAAAACCATGATTCTGACTTCCTGCCCTCCCTGCCAACCTACTCACCCTGCCATTTTCCCCATCTCAGTACATGACAACATTGTTCCATCAGCTCAGGCCAAAACTCTTGACTCCTTTCTTTCTCTCAAACTGCACAACCAATCTACCCGCTCTCCTTTAAAATAAACCCCTGCAAACCCCAATCGGGTTTTAGCTGCCACCATCCCTCACACACATTAATATGATGGCTCCTCTCTGGTCCCCCACCTCCACTCAGCTCTCTGCAGTCTATTCTGGACACAACAGCCAGAGGCATCTTGCTAAAATGCAGTCAGTCACACCTCTCCAGATCCTTCAATGGCTTCCTACTTCATTCAGAGTAAAAGTCCGTACACAGGCCAAAACAGTCTCTTCCAAGCTCTCTGAATCCCCCTTTGACTACTCTCCCCCCTCACTCAGTCTTCTCCAGCTGCACTGGCCTCCTTGCTGTTCCTGCAACATGCCAGCACTGCTCCTACCTCTGGGCCTTTGCACCTGCTCTTCTCTTTGCCTGGAAGCTCTTCCTGCAGACCTCCTTCTAGTTTACCATCACTTTACCTCCTTTGGGACTTTAATAAAGTGCTTTATTTTGCCTTCTTTGGTGTGTGTGATTACTAGTGAGACTGAACATTTCTCTAATCAGAAATACCATAATTTTCTTCTAGTTTTTCCATGTTTCGATTTAGTATTTAATTCTTCAATCTGACAAGGATTAATTTTGTGTGCAAGTGAAATGAAGGTTTACCTTTAAACAAATTCCCCCCAGCTCACCAGCTAGTCTAGCACCATAATGATTCACTGATTTCTGACAGATTATTATATGTTTAATTCTTATATATTAATTAGGATCTTTTTCTGGGCTATTTTGTCACAGACTAGAATTTTTTTGTTTTTGTTTTTTAAAGTAAGCTCTAAAGGGCGCCTGGGTGGCTCAGTTGGTTAAGCGACTGCCTTCGGCTCAGGTCATGATCCTGGAGTCCCGGGATTGAGTCCCACATCGGGCTCCCTGCTCAGCAGGGAGTCTGCTTCTCCCTCTGACCCTCCTCCCTCTCATGCTCTCTGTCTCTCATTCTCTCTCTCGCAAATAAGTAAAATCTTTAAAAAAAATTAAAAAAAATAAAAATAAAAAATAAAATAAGCTCTAGAGGTACCTGGGTGATTCAGTCAGTTAAGTGTCCGACTCTTGATTTCAGCTCAGGTCATGATCTTATGGTTGTTAGATCAAGCCCTGCATTGGGCTCCACGCTCAGTGGGGAGTCTGCTGGAGATTCTTTCTCTTTCTTTCCCTCCCTCCCTCTCTCTCTCTTCCCCTCTAATAAATAAATAAATCTTTAAAAAAAAAAAGAAAATTGATTTATATGAAAAAGTTAAAAACCAATAAAACATATAAACATATATAGGAAAAAAGTCTGAAAGGAGATATTCCAAAATGTTATCTGAGGGGAACAGATTATTTGGATGATTTTATTATCTTTTTGAGATTTCTTTTGACAGCAACCATTTTATCAAAAAAACATATATATAAAATAACAAGTTATTTTTAAAAAATTTTAAAAAACTTCTATTTATTTTTTTTTAAAGATTTTATTTATTTATTTGACAGAGAGAGAGAGCCAAGTAGGGGGAGTGGCAGAAGGAGAGGGAGAAGCAGGCTCCCCGCTGAGCAGGGAGCCCAACGAGGGGCTCGATCCCAGGACTGAGATCATGACCTGAGCTAAAGGCAGATGCTTAGCTGACTGAGCCACCCAGGCACCCCTTAAAAAAACTTTTAATTTAAAGCCAAAGAACGGAGAGATTTGCTGAATGACTACTTTGTAGACTTTATGAAGCTCTAAGATTAAATACCTGATCTGCTGAAGCTTATACTGAAATCTTTAACATTTTTCTTGATTATGTATTTTGGGAATCTACAGATTTCTCTATTGAAATTATAGAGCATGGATATACTTATGTGACTATTAACTTTAATATTCATAATTACGGACTAGAAGATTTTTAAAACAAATCTTCCTTTAAGTTTCCCCCAAAGCCCCTTTCTGCCAAATTATCTGCCTTGTCATCAATATCTTGTTCAATGTCCTACATATTTCATTATGATCACTGTTCCTCAGGTCTCCCTTCTCCAAGTCCCATACTTGGAGTCCACTGTCCCGTTTGCTAAAGATCATGTCAAACAGTGCATGGCTCAGGCCTCACATCAGGAGAAAAGCAGTGCTTTGCTGGATGGAGCTTCTTTTCAAATAAAAATGGTCTTTCTGTAACTTTTCAAAGTCATGTCTGAATTAGCAAGGTTGGAAATTAAGGCAATGCAATGTTCTTTTCAAATTCCTTTTTTTGTTACCTTCGCCATTATCAACTCCAGACATATTAATGGAAGACCCATTGTTGCCACTTCCACTGGCAGAGTTCACCTGCTGCTCGAGGCGCTCCAGCTGGAAGACCAGAGAGTTCTTCTCTGTGCTGAGACTCTCCAGCATGGTCTGCTTCTGGATGAGAGTCTCTGTTAGCTGATGGAGTCGGTTTTCTAACTCGGACTGACTACTGTTGCTTAAAGTTTTGTTAGTAAGCTGAAAGGCAAAGTGTTCATAAAATTATTACATAAAGTAAAAGTCATACAACATAGAATCTACATCCCCACATGTAAATAAAGTGTAGCATCATTCAATTTCTCAAAACTCACTGTCTACAGAAAAGATTTTCAAACTGTATGAATGGGCCACAAAATCAATTTGGTGGGTCACAATCCACATTTTAAAATAGTGATAGAACAGAATGGGACAGAGAGTACACAGCACATAGTATGTAAGAGTACTGTTCTGTGAAACTTCTGTTTAGTGTTGTATTTCTAAGTACATGTGAGTATCGAGACACAAGGTATACTTTACTTCTTACTGTGGCATCATGGTCAAAGATACTTGAAAGCATCGATCCACAGGACAGTGTGAACTTCTGGACCGGGATTCAAAACCCTCCGTAACTCAGCAGCTGCGGCACAGTGCAAAGGCCACAAACTGAGGTTTTCACCTCTGCTTGGCAGTTTTCTAGCTATCTGACATTGGACAAATTGCTACACCTCTCTGTACATGATGTTCAGGGATACTATTCCATTCTAGTGAGTATCAGTATAGTGGTATATCCCCCTGAGGTTTTAATTTGCTTCCCCTGATGACTGATGATTTTGAGCACCAACTTACATTCGTATTTGGCCACTCGTTTATGGGTTGTTATTGTTTTTGGCAATGTATGAAGATGCTGATCTCTTTTTAAAATTGTATAAATCAACTTCCTTTTATGAGACAAAGGTTTTCCTCTGTTCTACTTAGATAAAAAAATCTTTAAGAAATATCCCTCTAAGATTAATTCTTAATTAACAAAAATAGCACAATATCTTATGCTTAGTAGGCACTCAAAAAACATTTAATAAATAAGGAATGTTTAAAAGGATTAAACCAATTGGTGGTTTATGGTCCTTTCTTTTGACTTTCTGCTAACAAGTCATGTTATCACTTATAAGCACTTCACAAAGGTAGGTGAGGGAAGAATGGAACACTGAAATCAGATGTTCCCAACTCTTACAAAAATTAAAATATTTTAAAATATTTTAAATTATGGACTACTATGAAGTTTGACAACTTAAAAACTAAAATTATTTGACTTTTTATGTTCAAACTAAGTCAGCAGCTAACTAAAAAATGAAGAATCGATTTTTATGTAAATTATTTAAATGATCAATGAGCTCATTATTTATTAAGTCAATAAATACAAGGGATAAAGGACAATGTGAACATAAGGGAGAAAAGGACAAGCTAGAGTTACAGGATAAGTGGATGCATGATTTTGTCACAATTAATGATAAGCATTGGTAAATCTGGGTGGTGGGCACATGTTATTTCTTATGTTTTACATTTTCAGAGTTAAAAAGAAGTCTTGGCGCCTTTATGAAAGACCTATCAATTGTTAATAGGAAGATTTATCACTGGATTTTTCTTAGGAAAGAGAAACGATAATTATGAAACTGGCAATCAGCACAACCAAAGGTATGAAATTTTGGGGTAAGTCACGTGTCCTCGGATGGCTCTGGCTAGAAGACACTTCTAGATGAAGAAGCCATAGAATACAGCAAACACAGACTAAAATGGCATTAGATGAAAATTCTGTATCAGATTGAAAGTAACATCTCACTGTTGTAACAGCAGAACTCCGTTGAAAATATGGGAAAAGGTCTTTCTATAGCCTTTGAAAAAAATTAGCTTTGCAATGGTATCTTTTCCCAAGTTGTGAACACTCATTCATACCTGATTCCTAAGTTTTTGAATTTCTTCTTCTCGATCTTTAATCCTGCTTTGCAATGTGTTCTTTGTTCGATACAGATCTTCTTCTATGTAGTGGAACTCCTACAAAGTGAGACATGAATAAACAGAAGCTAAGTCAGTGCTCCCCACTTCATCCCCAGCACCTACAGCAGTTCCTGACACACAGGAGGCACTCAGCCGACACGCGCTGCATCGATACTGAATGAACAAGTGAACAGACGTGGAAGGGTCTGATGAACAGCACTGCAGCACGATGTGTCAAGTCTTTCCATGGTCAGAGGTCTTCATTTTTCTTGGGTAGATATGTAGCGATAGAACTGCTGGATCACATAAGTGTTATGTCTAACTTAAAGGGAAAAACTTGCCAAATTGTTTTCTGAACTGGTTTCAAATCCCTGCACCGTTTTGCATTCCCACGGCAATATGAGAGAGGTCCAGTTCTTCCACAGCCTTCCCAACATTTGGTATCGTCAGTCTCATTAAGTGTAGCTATTCCATGGGGACGTCCTGATATCTCACTGTGGTTTCAATTTGCATTTTTCTAACAATGAATGGTGCTGAGCAGCTCTTCATGTGCTTATTTCTATCAGGCAGTATCATGAACCTGTTTTGTTCTATCATAGATAAAAGAGGAAAAAAGAAATACCTCCGGGTTCACTAACAACCACACAAACCTGCTGCTGGTTTGTACAATGGATATGATGAGTCGGTGTCAGTTGGAATTTAAGAGCAAAGCACATGGCAGGGAAGAAAGAATAATTAGTTAACTAAGAATCTTCAAAAGCATTATGCTTGGGGAGCCCAGTCGGTTAAGTGTCTGCCTTCGGCTCAGGTCATGATCCCAGGGTCCTGGGATCGAGCCCCGCATCGGGCTCCCTGCTCAGTGGGAAGCCTGCTTCTCCCTCTCCCACTCCCCCTGCTTGTGTTCCCTCTCTCGCTGTGTCTCTGTCAAATAAATAAATAAAATCTTTAAAAAAAAAAAAGCATTATGCTTAACTGTGCAGATAAAGTAAGTAAAGGGAGCTGTATGAAGAAGTAAACAGAAGACAGGATCAAACTGCTAGACTACTTTAGAACATTTAGTTCAACCTGCTCACTTCACAGATGAAAAAAACTGAGATAAGTGAGAACAGAGAAAATGAGGCAGTAATTAGGGTAGGAGAACCGCAATTTACAAAAAGGTCTGCATGATTTCTTTTAAATCTCCAGGCTAGCACAAAATTTAAGGTTGAAATTATTTAAAATTAATAAAGAGCACTACAGGACTATTTAATCCCAAGACTAAGCACTTGCACCTAGAACATCTGATGACTAAATAGCCTAGAGCTACATTCAGCTGCACTCGCCTCTACTGGACTCATTTTAAAAACAGGCACTGACAGCGGATGTGGGAAGTCTATCTGCCATAATAAAATGAAAATTATCTAACTATCAAGAACATCAAATTTTTGCCTTTTAATATATAATAGCTCCTGGAATAAATTAAAATGCAATTTCTGGAAGGACAGCCAATTTTATAACTAAATTATCTAAGACAGCTTATGATGTATTCTGCAGGTGGCTACTCAATCGTTTTTCCTACCACTCAGGAAACAGATATAAGTCATACCTTCGTACTAAAAACAAACATTTCTGATAATAGACCAGTTTCAGAAATGATAAATCCTAATAAAAAAGATCTTGAGAATATAAATACATAAAGCTAAAAATGTCATAAGTGATGCACTGATCATTATAAGAATAGTTTTCTGCAAAATGAAGAGAATACAGATTTTATTGTGAGGATAAAATAAGATCATGTATACTAAGTGCCTATAACAGTGTCATTATTCGGGGCACCTGGGTGGCTCAGTTGTTAAGCATCTGCCTTCGGCTCAGGTCATGATCCCAGGGTCCTGGGATCGAGCACCGCATCGGGCTCCTTGCTCTGCAGGAAGCCTGCTTCTCCCTCTCCCACTCCCCCTGCTTGTGTTCCCTCTCTCGCTGTGTCTCTCGCTGTCAAATAAATAAATAAAATCTTTAAAAAAAAACAAAAAACAGTGTCATTATTCAATAAGTTACAGATGTTATTAACATAAGATACAGCATCTTGTTCTGAGAATGTGGATGTAAGCACGGTTAACTGTTTTAATAAGAAAACTATTATGTAAGTATACTAAGGTAAACTAATTTGGTTTGGGGAGCAGACAACTGCTAACTGAACAAAGAAATGTAATTTTAAACATGATTTGTAAGAACAGTCTATAAATATTTCTCCTCAAACAGAAAGAGCAGTCTAATTACAGCACTAATGTTGTATTTATATTTCTATTAAAAAATATTACTGTTGTCCCTAGAAAGTACAAATGTAATAAAACGTGAAAATCAACGGATGTTTTTAAGTTTTCCATACATACACACTGTGACAAAGAGATATAATAAAACACAGACAAGATAGTAGAAAGAACTCTGGGACAGGCATCCGGGTTCTATTCTATTCTCTAGTTAACTGTGTGAGGTTAGGCAAGTCTCATAGCCATCCTATGGCTCTATTTTTAACCTGTGAAATAAACAGTGAGGGGGGTAGGTAGTAACAAGACAGGAGGGAACTAGAAGGTCCCATTTATCATCACCACTCCACACCCATTCTCTAAGAATTTCAGTAAGTTGCTTCACTGGAGAGTCTCCTCATAGGACTGCCAGCAAAGCATCTTCCTTGGTAATCATCCAACTAAAATTTTTACCCACGAGGTGCCTGGGTGGCTCAGTTGGTTAAGCATCTGGTCATGGTCCCAGAGTCCTGAGATTGAGCCCCACATCGGGTTCCCTGCTCAGTGGGGAGTCTGCTTCTCCCTCTCCCTCTGCCCCTCTGCCCCTCTCCCCGCTCATGCTCTCTCACTCGTGTGCATGATTGCTCTCTCTTTCTCTCTCTCAAGTTAATATTTAAAAATAAATAAATAAATAAAATCTTTACCTGCTTCTGTCGCTCCAATTCTGCCTCCAGTTCCTGTTTAGATGCTTTCTGCCCAGCTATTTGGTCTTGCAGATCTTGTAACTGTTCTCTTGCTGATTCTGCTTCACTAACCTGCTGTGCCTCCATATCCTAAAACGATGAGCCTTATATGTGAAAGCAATCATTAACTGTTCATTTCAGCATTTATCAAGTAATCACTATGTGCCATGAACTGGGCTCAGGAGGCACTAGAGGGAAAAAGACGAGTGAACATGGTCTCAGCCTGAAAGGAGCACATAAACAGATGCTTCACTGTATGATACGGCAAATGGTGAGAGAAACGGACAGGACACCGTAGCCGCCACGGCGCATGAACCATATGGTTGAAGGAGTATGAGTCAACAGCGGCTCATTGGGAGATTATAGCTCTATCCAAAAGCTAACAATTTCCAAAGGAACAGAAACATAACATCAAAAAGATGGCCCCTGGAATTGCAGGTTATAGTTAGTTTTTGTGTGTGTGTCAAGTAGGAATATAACTTCTCTCTCGTATCACCTGAGGTTAGCCTATTATTTCATTTTTAAAGCTTTATTACCATTACCTGTTTTCATATCTTTATTTCTTACTGCTTCAATTAGTGTCATTACTCTCACTTCTTCAAAAAACCACCTTCTAGATTTCCTGTGCAATCTACTAGTGGCAAAGAACATGACTCTAGATTTCTATATTTACCCCCTGTATGGGTTAACCATGTGTCCATCCATACAGTACTACAAGAGATTAAAACAGCATCTTAATTTGCTTTTTATCTTTTGGTACACTGTTTTATATTCATCTACACAAACTCTGGCATTTCATATACGGTTTGAAAGAACCAAAAATTAATGATACTCCAGATAATAATACCAGTGTGATAGTCTATAGTCACAACTTTGTGGATTTAGAGGAAAGCAGCAGTAAGTAGAATGATTTTCCCCTATCCTTGAGTTTTTGGGGTTAGCAGTAGGTAAACTAATCTCTGTCATCAATTTGACTTAATTAGATGAATTCTTGAGAGGCAGACAGTATGAACAGTGGTTAAGAACACATGTTCTGGAAAAAAACAAACAAAAACAAAACACATGTTCTGGAAATCAGACAGACTAAGGTTCTAATCCTGACTGCTACTTCACTATAGTTATAGGAAACTACTTTCCTCCTCTGTGACTGAATTTCTTCAAACTGTAAAATGAGAACATACCATCTCCCTTAGAGGATTACAGTAGGGAATAAATGGAAGACTGTATGCTGAGAGGTTAGTGCAATGCCTGGCAAGTTAAGTGCTTAGCTATTACAGTCATTAACAATTCTCCCATTTTGCTAGATATACTGTAATCCTTACTGTAGATTTTATGAGCTTCTTGAGAAATGGTCAATGTCATCAATGATGCTGGGGTAAGGAAATTAAATAAAACAAGTCATATTTTTTATAATCTCACCCCAAATACACGGATGAATAAAACAAGGTATGAACAGGATTAGCATCTATTCAGTTTCTAAGTTCACAGGACTGAATTCTTTGGAATTCAAAATTAATTATAGGAAAAAAAAATCCAACCATACAGACTATAAGGATGACAGCCTTGAGGACCAGCTCTTCTACTTTACCAGTAAGAAAGAAATCCAGAAGTAACATTAGCTACTATTTGTTGAGGGCCTAATGCATGTTAGGAACAATGCTTGGCCCTTCGATGCATATCCCTTATCCTCAAGAAAACCTGTGTTTATCTCCACTTTACAGATGAGAAAACTAAGGCTCAGTGAGATGAAGTATCTCATGCAGGTAACACATCTACTAAGTGCCAAAGACGGGACTTCTCTCCATATCTGATATTCAAGCCCATACTCCAGACAAGAAACCCTACCTTACAACTTCCATACTTTCCTTTGTAGGTCACGCACATCTTACAAACCAATAATTTGCTGAGTTCACACGTTTTTTTTTTTTCTTTTAAAGAAGGGTTGTCAGCCTGCATTTTACCTTCTCTCGTTCTCAGAGACTCCTCCTATGATATTTACGTCAAAGACTCCATGTTTAATCTAAACAAAAGGTCCAACTTACTTTTGGATTAAAAACTGCAATTACACGTAAACTATAAATCATAAGATTATTCGTGAAACTATAATTAAGGGACTGTCCCTGTGTCCATTCCAGTATCAGAAAACATCCCAGTTTTATAGACAAGCCCAAATCTCATTTGTGTTTTAACCACTGGATTGTTATAAGATCCATAAATATGAAGATTCTGTCTGGTTCCTTGCTGTAACTCCAAGCCTACAAGATGCCTGGCACATGGCAGGCACAGGGTAAGAATTTAACAATTGCATCTAGTTAGCTACATATGTTTGTTATTCCCAGGACTTCACAGTCCATCGACAGGCAGGAAACCGATCGCCTTAGATGCACTGCTGCATGGTGACCACTAACACCCTTCCCCCAAAATACAGAGACTCCACCGCCGCTCACCTGCCGATCGCCGGGGTCAGTGGCTGGCTGTGCAGCGCAGCCGCACCGAATCTTACCTGTAATTCGGATCTCAGCTGATGTATCTGGCCCATGAGCTTCTGTATTTCCTCCTTTTGCATCTCCTTTTCATGCCGAAGTTCTTCCAGCTCCATGCTGTTAGCAGTACTGCTATCGAGGCCTTCAAAACCAGATCCTTCCTTTAAGCTGTTAATCAATTTTTCTTTAGACTATTATAAAAAAAGAAATATCTTTAAGCAAAACAGAGATTAGCTTGTATACTGAATACATCAGTCTTACACCAACTAAGCCACTATGGAAATAGTCCAATTACGTTCTCCATCAAAGAAAGTCCACATTGGGATAAGAATGCAGCAGGGCCTTGCTATACACCAGCCTTGGATTTTAGTATCCAAGACTATGTTACTGTTGAAAACTTGTTGTTAACAAGATTTCCCTCGTATTTTCTTCTCATCCTTTCTCATGCTTTTTATCTCCATCATACGCTACTCAGCAAATATTTACAGAGCACCTACAATGGGTTTGGCATTATGCTCAGAGTCCCATGCAATGAAGAGGTCTCTCATTTGAGATAGTACCCTCCGCCTTACAAACTGGAGGGGAGTTACAAGAAGGCAATAAGCAAGTTGAGAGAGGCATCTGCTAAGATTACTTGCAGAGTTCCAAAGAGAAGCCACTTACTGGGGAAGAGAAGGCTTTACTTGAAAGCAGCAGTTATGCTGATCCTGAAAAATGGCTAGGATTTTAACAGGTGTGGAGAAAACAGGACAAAGCATAAAAATGCAAAAGCATTAGGGCGTGTAAGAAAGTATTGTTGAGATGCGCTCGGACAGTATGTTAGGACCAATCTGTGGCGGGGGGGCTTCAGATGCCAGGCTAAAATGTTTGACTTTTGTCCTGGTGGGCGAAAACAAACAACTAAAAAAGTAGACAGGGAAGTGATATGAGCACGGATGCATTTAAGGAGGGTTAATGTGGCAGTGGTATAAAGTAGGTGTTCACCAACTATGGCTGATGGGCCAGATCTGGCCTGTGGCCTATTTGTGTATAGCCCACAAGCTAAGCATGATTTTTACATGTTTAGATGATAAAAAAAATAAAGACAAAGTATGCGATGGAGACCACATAGAACCTGCAAAGCCTACCATATGTACTATTTGGCCCTTTACAGAAAAAGTTTGTGACCCCCAATGGAAAGGATGAGTTGGAAGAAGAGATTCGATGTGGGAAGACCAGTTTAAGAAGTGCTATATAATTCTAGGCCAGCAGTAAGGACTATCAGCTCTTTCACCTTCAATATGAATATCTGAGAGGCACTCTCCTCCATCAAAAATAGTTTTTCTTCTCATGTGGTAGGATTATGGGTGACTTCGTTAAACTTCTCTGTATGTTTCATATTTTCTGTAACACACATAATTCTCTCTCTCTGCTCCCACATGGCTAATGCCCAGACCCATGGGCTGAGCTTCAGGCCTCTACTTCTGATTGCCTTCCTAAAACTTTCACCTTGGTGTCACTCGGTGCACTCAAATTCTGCAAACTCATTGTCACTTGTCCTAGAGTCCATCAGTGCTAGCCGGATGTCTTTCCTGTGTCTCTGCTGCACTGCCCGGGGCGTATCGCTCACATCTGAACCCAGAAAACCGGAGTCCTCCTAAGGTCTGCCTGCAGTTCCCCTTCCTCCAGTTGAAACCCCAAGTGTCACACATCCCACCTCCTACATGTCTCTTAGCTGTCCCATCTGCCACCCTCACTGCCACAAATTAGACCAGGTCCTCATTACTTCACACCATTAATTCCGATACTCTCCTCTTTACCCTCTCACCATCCTATCCTCACCCATCAACGTCCGCAGCAATTTACTGAGACCTCCTAAGGGCCTGACCCAGTGCCAACTCTCCTCTTCACCGCAAGTCCTCACGCTGCTCAGTCTCTCACCTCTCACCCCTACCACTACCTAGGAGATAAAAATCAAAACTCCTCTGCACAGGATGCGAGGCCCTCCATGGTCTGGCTTCTGCCTGTCATTGAGTTTTCTCTCCCCGCTCTTAGTCCCTAAGCCTTCATGCTCCAGCGGCAGGGAACCAGCTGCCATCCACTAAAGATGCTGTGCTCCCGCAGACCCCCTTTGCTCTGGCACAGCTGTTCTATCTGAAATCTCTTCCCTACCACAAGCCCTCCTACTCATCCTCCAAGTTCCTCTTTGTACAGCATCTCCAGTCATTCCCGACATTCCCTGGCAGATTTTGAGGGCTTACTGCATCAATAACTTCATCACGTCGATTACCTCAGTGTCTTTCTGCTAACTGAACGCTCTTTTCAGAAAGAAAACACCCCCCAACATCTATCATAATGCCTCATTAGAATAGTTAGGTGCTCAATAATAAATTAGAGTGACACAGCAAAAGTAATCAGAACAGTTTGGAGGAGATGGGTATGCTGTCTCATGAAAGTAGAATCAAAATAGTGCTCACACCCAACGGGAGGCAGGAGATAAAGGAAAAAGGTGGAGTCAAAACGTCATCGTGGTTCAAGCTCTACTGCCTGGGAAGGAGGTATAATATTTACCAAAATTAGAGAATGAAGGAGAAGCTGGTGTGAGCGATGGGGAATCCCACACAGAGAAGCCTGGCAGGCACTCAGAAACCGGGGTCAGGAAATTAGGCTGGGAGACACGCTGGAGTCACATCGAGGTGACAGACAGAAGCAGAGTGAGTATAGGATAACGCCAGGTAAGGAGTGAGAGAGGTCTTGGGACTGAATTTGAGAGAACTCTTCGTCTCTGGAGACTCTGGAGCAGTGAAAGAAGACGGAGAGAGAGGGCAGCTCGAGTAGCACCGGAGGCAGGAGTTTAAGAAGGTAGAAGGGCTAATGGTGTCCGATGCTCTACCCACATCAAAGTGGATGGATATTAAGAAAAGGAAGAAAATACATATTCAGGTCATTAAAGATGTCTGGGAAGACAATTTCAGAAATGTATCAGGGACAGAAATGATACGAAGGAGTTAGAGTTAACAGCTCTAAAATAAAGATGGCATATTTACAAGAATCCTATTAAGTCTGATATCGAAAGAAAGAACAGGGAAATGGACCCAAGTGGTCAAAAAAGACAAAGGATTGTTTTTTCCCTAAGCAGGAGTTCCAAGATCTAGTTTTTGATCTTCCACCCAGCAACCATATGCTCTTGAGTAAGCTGAGCCAGAAAAAGGAGGCAGAGTGGAAGAAACAGAGAGAGGACAGACTCAGACTCAGGAGGAAGAGCTTACATATGGTGAAGAGGAACCCTCCCAGGGAAAGATGAAAGGATACCTTTCCCTCAGGAGGCAAAGGACAGAGAAGCCCAAGACTACATGAGATGACACGGGGGAAGCTGGCTGAGGCCGAGACCAGCTGTTCTGAAAAACTCAACGGGGGACCAGCCAGGAAGAATAAAGTGGCTGCTTAACGACAAACGTCGACAGTGCCGTGCTTAAGGTGGCAGCTGAAGACCTGAGCTAGGCTGTAGCAGAATGAATTTTAAATAAAAAGAAAGAAAAACGGCAGGAACAAGGGACATTTCGGACTTTTGTAATATCTCTAAGTGCAGGAAGGCACCTGAAGCGAGCCAACCCAGCCAAACACGAACAAATCCTCTCGCAGATCTATAGGGAGTCGAAAAGTGTCTCCCACCTGGCAAATCTTAACATCCAAAAGACATTTCATGCTTACTTGGAGTATTCTAGTAGCTTTTTGCTTGTAGTCAATTAATTCCTGCTTAGAGGACTCCAAGTTGGACTTGTACGCTTTGACTTGCTGCTGTAGCTCATCAACTCTCTTCTTCTCCTCCGCATATTTTCTTTCCGCCAGAGTGACTGCTTCTGCCAAATTCTGACGTTCCTCTTCCATTTTATTAAGGCGTGCAGCAAACTCACTCTGTGACAAATTTTTATATCATCTTTACATCATTTCCTCTGAAATATATTTTACAACCATCCAATCAGATGTCTTATGGGATTGTTTTTTTTTTTTAGCTCAGCCCAACAACATAACAGGGAGGTTAAAAACAAAAACAAAAACAAAACAAACAAAACACTTCATTTGTTAGGAACTGAAGAATAGGGAATCTAAGGTTGTTGGCTCCCAAATATGGCAATGCATCAGAATCAATTAAGAGTTTATTTTTTATTTTAAGGATTTTATTTATTTTGAGAAGAAGAGAGCACAGAGGGAGAGTGAGAGGGAGCAGCAGACTCCTTGCTGAGCAGAGAGCCTGATGCAGGGCTCAGTCCCAGGACCCTGAGATCATGACCTGAGCCGAAGGCAGACGCTTAACCGACTGAGCCACCCAGGTGCCCCAATTTAGGAGTTTTAAACAAATACAGCCACCCAAAGCTGTCCCCAGGCTTACTGAATTGGAATTTCCAAGACTATGCTTGGAAATGGAAATCTGTTTAAGAAATTTCCAAGGTGAATCTGGTCAGCCTGATACTAGCTGATCAATGAATAAAACAGAAAGTCTATCAGAAAGCAAATAAAAGGGGCACCTGGGTGGCTCAGTCGGTTAAGCGTCTGACTCTCGGTTTCAGCTCAGGTCATAATCTCAGGGTCAGGAGCTCAAGCCCCATGTCAGGCTCTGTGCTCAGCACGGAGTCTGCTTAAGTCTCTCTCAAATAAATAAAATAAATCTTAAAAAAAAAAAAGGTAAACCACAGAGATAAGTAAACAGCTACATCTTTTTTAATAGCATGACTAACATTTTCCCTTTCTTTCAAATTTTCTAATGAACTATTCAATATAATTTTTTAGCTTAAGAAACTTCCAAAGCACACTCTAGAAAAACACATGCCTATCACTTACTAGCCTAACTAGTTCTGAGAATTATTTATATTTTGCCTTTATTCTCAAAAGTTCCCATCACCAGAACACTCAGAAGGTGAGGCAAAAGTCCGAAAGCAAAAGTTCACACACCAATAACTAAAGCCACAAACCTCTGACCCAATATTAACTCCTGCTTTGAATAAAAAGAGCAAGAGGACTATGCTAATGTCTACTAAGCATGTGAAATGTGCCTAATGCAACTAGAATTGAATTTTTCTGTTTACTAACTTTAGCTAATTTTTCTGTTAATTAGCTTTAATTAAACACAAAAATACTTAATTCAGGGGTGCCTGGGTGGCTCAGTCGTTAAGCATCTGCCTTCGGTTCAGGTCATGATCCCAGGGTCCTGGGATCAAGCCCCACATCGGGCTCCCTGCTCAGTGGGAAGCCTGCTTCTCCCTCTCCCACTCCCCCTGCTTGTGTTCCCTCTCTCGCTGTGTCTCTCTCTGTCAAATAAATAAATAAAATCTTTCAAAAAAACCCACTTAATTCAATTAATAGATTCACTGGGATATAATTCACATACTATAGAATTCACCCTTTTATGGTGTACAATTCAGTGGTTTTCGGTGTATTCACAGAGTTAGCTGTACAACCATTACCACTACCTAATATCACGTACATTTTCACCCCAAAGGGAGATCCTCTACCCACTTCTCCCTTCCTCCTAGCCCCTGGCAATGATTAATCTACTTTCTCTATAGATCTAACTATTCTGGACATTTCATGTAAGTGAAATCATATAATATGTGGCCTTTAGTGTCTGCCTTCTTTCACTTAGCATAATGTCTTACAGGTTCATCCATGTTGTAGCACGAATCAGTACTTCATTCCTTTTTATGGCTGAATGCTATCTCCTTGTAGGCAGATACCACACTTTGTTTATCCATTCAGCAACTGATGGATATTTGTATTAGTTCCAGTTTGGGGCTATTGTGAATAATGCTGCTATGAACATTTGTGTACAATTTTCTGTGTGGACCAATATTTTCAATTCCCTTGGGTATACACCTAGGACAGAGCTGCTAGGCCATATGGTAACTCTACACCTAACTTTTTGAGGAACTGTCAGTAGAAAACTTCTGAGTATGTTTAGAACAACTGGGCATGTGAATTATTTTTTTACCTCTAAATTTTATGAAATCTAAATATAGATCAAGTATTACATAAGCAAATTTATGACTGAATTAAGTATAAAATATATTTTAAAGTATCAGTTTGCAAAAAAGAATGTAAAATATCTCATTAATGATTTTTATTATTAACTGTATGTTGAAATGATAGTACTTTGATTTTGTTGTTGTTTTTAGGAGCCCAATGCGGGGCTTGAACTCATAACCCTAAGATCAAGACGTAAGCTGAGATTGAGTCAGATGCTTAAGTGACTGAGCCACTCAGGTGCCCCAAAATGACAGTACTTTGGATATACTGTGTTAAATAAAATACATTCATAAGATTTTCCAAAAGTCCACATTAACTGATAGTTACTTTCAGGGCTGAACTATTTTCACCTGTTGAAAAGATAGTCTGAACCAGTGGTTTTCAACCTCACTGGCTAATAGATGCATGTAAATCTTATAAAACTCAAACACCACTGCTTATGCCCTGCCTCACACCATGGGATCCGACTCCCTGGGAGTAGAGACCTGGCATCAGAAAATATTAAAAGCTACACAAGTGATTCTAATGTACAGACAGGGCTGAGAATCACTGAACTAGATGCAAAAAAATTCATTTAAGTGTAAAACTCTACATTTTACGTACAATTTTCTCTGGAAATAAATCAATCAGATTGAACTAGAATCAGAAAAAGCTTAAATAAAAAAATAAACAAGATGCCCCACATCAATTTTTTCCCTCATTTGTCAGTGTTTTATTCGAAAGTTTTTCAGTACCATCTAGTTTTAAGAAAGAGGACCCAAATCAGCTTTTCATCAAATAATGGTAATGTTGGTTGCACAACAAAATTAAATAAAGAAATATCTATCTCTACTGAATGTTCTATTTTAATTGTATTCCTTTTTTTTAGGGGTGCTGAGGGGCTGCTCCCCTTTTATAAGTGTAACACCCCTCCTCTCTAGGACCATTGTCCAACCTGTGCATCGTCCCTTCAAATACCATCTCAGAGGAAAAGCCCCCACATTTCTCGTCAATGCCTTGTTGATCACAGAGGATGTTGACATTTATTTTAATTGTATCCCAATACATAAGATTAAGTAAATTTAGCAAGAATCAAGCTAAATTTTCAAATACTTGGTTTCTGTCACAGAAACAGATTTTTCTGAAATGCACCGCAGAATTTTCTTAAAGAGTAAATGTTATCAAACAGCATAAAGGCATTCTTCCTTTCTAACCTGCATTTGTTTACAGCTCTCCTGCTCTCTCTTCCGGGCGGCGTCTGCCTCATGCAGTCTCTCCTGAAGAGTTTGCAGAGCTTGGTTCTGCAGGCTGCTACCTTCGCTGTGATCCTGCATTATTCTAAAAGAAAAGACATCACTTGAAAAGACTTATTTCCACAGTGTACAAGGTGGAATAATTTTTAAAGCATCGGCTTGACAGCACAAAATAGATGATGTGACTGGGGTGCCTAGGTGGTGCGGTCAGTTAGGCGTCTGACTCCTGGTTTTGGCTCAGGTCGTGATCTCGGGGTCCTGATATCGAGCCCCCTGTTGGGCTCCACGTTCAGCACAGAGTCTGCTTGAGATTCTCTCTCTCCCTCTGCCCCTTCCCCCACCCCTCTCTCTCTAAAATTAAAAAAAAAAAAAAAAGATGGTTTGACTAAAATATCCTTAAAGAAATCTTTTTGCCTTTTAATGGAATGTAACCTATATTTTTAGGCATCCAAATATAAGCACACACCACATATCATTATATGTCAAAAAATTAAGGACACTATATTCTTCAAATATTTTTAAATTCAGAATTTGCTAACAATGCATCTCAAGGTTCAAATAATAAATCAACTTTTAATCGCACACATTTACAACAGTACCGAAAGATAAATTTTCCCGCTCTAAATTTCAAAAGCTAAGTTTTCATAAGGTAGTATACAGCACCACAGTATTTATCATTACTTGCATGGGGAAGCCTCTTTCTAGGTCCCTTTCTCATGGTCACTAGGATGAGCTACCGTGATTTCTCGGTCTGCAAGGCTTCCAGGGCTTCGGTGCGTGTGGTCAGGAGCTGGTCGGCCTCCTGCAGCCTCACTTTCAGCACAGCCAGCTGCGAGTCCTTGGCATCCACCGCTGCAGTCAGGTCATCTACTTGGGCTCGCAGCTCGCGGGTGATTCGATCACTCTTTGAATGGTCAACATTCCACTTTTCAACTCTTGCTCTTGCTTTGGTTAATTCTTAAAAAAAAAAAAAAAAAAAAAAGAGATTGCTCTCTTCAAGCAGACACACTTTTCTCAGAGGACACAGAGACTCTCCTCTGTATCCCTGTAGTACTTTCTGCCAAAATTAAGAGCTTACAAATATCTTCAAATCATTTGCTTCAAATGGGATACCCATATCTCAAGGCCAACATTCACATCTACATCACGGTTAATAGGTTGGAAAGGGCACGATGCTAGCTGCTCTCTACAAAAAAAATTTTTTGAGACCTATCATAAAGCATTTGGGAGCCCACCCCAGTATACAGCAGAGTTCAGAACACTAGAGAAGTCAGTGGATTTGTTGAGCTCTGCTAGAGACAGGAAGAATGCAAATACAAATCAAGGGTAGATGGTGTACACCCTGGTATAAGACCAAAACAAACAAAATCAAAACCTATAGATAAACACAGGAAAGAATCTGTTTCTCTTGATTACTGTAGCAAAAAGATTTTATTTTTTAAACCTAGGACATTGGTGCAGAAAGAGCAATGCAGTGCAGATTTCCACACCCTCACATATCTATAACAGCAGTTCGCAGGCCAAAAAAAAAAAAAATTTTTTTTTTTTAAAATTGAAGCAAACTCTACAGGGTCTCAGGAAAAGCTCTATTTCTAGGTCTTTATTAGTCTGGTAAAGCAAAGCTTTTTCTGAAGTCAGTCCAACAAGCCCTAAACTTTCTTCCTCTTTCACTCTTCTGGGCCTCCATCCATGTCTTGGCAAAACTTTTCCCACTGTCCCCACCCTCCTTTCTAATCACTGCCAGGAACCAAGGCAGAGACTTCTCTTCTCCCTTTTGTTTTCCCTCAGCCCACACTTACATTAAGACTAACATATTCCTCCATCACCTCATTCATGAGATTATTTACTTTTAAATTACCCATTTCTGAGGAATCTAAGAGTTTTCTACTCTAGGGACACTTCACTGCATATTTCGAGAGTGTATTATTCAAACTGAATTCCGTGGTCACTTTACATCTCCTGGAGCAGTACAATACTGTGACCTTGTCTACTGGTATCCACTCCTTTGTTTAATCCCACCTTTGGTTCATGAACAGTTGCCCCTGAAGGTTCAGAAGAGAGCAAATGAACCAGATGATTACTAAGGTTCTTAAATTTCTTAAATTACTAAGTTCTTAAATTTCATGACTCCTAAGGAATGACCAAACAAAGGCAATGTTCTGTTTCAGACTGGTAGGAGGATGACTGGTTCTATTTCTAAATCTGGGCCCTGTATTTCTATGAAAACACGATTTTGTAAGTCTTGTGTTTTGTTAAGTTCCGATGTACTCAAGTTTTCAGTTTATTTTTGAAATGTTAAATTCCTAATCCTCCACAACTTAAATAAGACTCTACCTTCTTGAGTTTCCTTGGATCTTTGAAGTAATGAGGCCATTTCTTGATTTAAAGACTGAACTTCATTCCTCAACAGTTGATTCTCCAATCGAAGATTAGACAGTTCATGTGATTTGCCGTCGTGAGTAGGTGTTGGGTTGTGGTCAGCACAGGCAGCACTTGATGATACATTTTCCTTTGAAGAATCCTCTTGAACTTCATGGCCAGAATCTGAATTATTAGACGTTACTATAAAAAAAGGAAAACATTTTTGTTACACTGGAACACTCACTACATACACATTAGTTGCTTACTTTGGTAGAATGCCTTTTGGCTCAAGTTGACTGCTATAGCTAAAATATCATAAAAAAGTAAACTTAAATTCTCAAGAGATTTCCTTCTGATGCAATTTCATTCTCCTACATGGGAGGCTATAGATCTCTAAGGATCTCAAAATTTGGATATACTGAATGGATGGTGATAAAGGATAGACACAAGAATACAGTTCTGGAAAGAAGAAAATCAAGAGATAATCTAAGCAGTTGGGATTAGGTAAAAAGGGTTTCAGTCCCCCTTTGTCTCCAAAGCATTTTCTTAAAAAAAGACGAAAGTCTCAACAGTGAAAATACTAGAAAGGCACAAAAGAACAGCTGTGGGTTTCAAGGCAAAAGAGTAATAATAGGTCAGAGCCATTTGTTACATACCAAACTGGAATCTAAAATGCCTTACACAAAGAGAGAGAGACTCATAAATTCAGATTCATCTTGTTTTTGGACTAAATGTGATCCAAATGCATTTTTTAGAAGATTTTATTTATTTATTTGGCAGAGAGAGAGAGAGCACAAGCAGGGTGGAGCGGCAGGCAGAGGGAAAGGAAGAAGCAGGCTCCGCTGAGCAGAGCCCAACGTGGGGCTCGATCCCAGGATCATGACCTGAGCTGAAGGCAGACGCTTCACCAACTGAGCCACCCAGGTGCCCGCCCAAATGCATTTTTTACTTACTCTAAAAAAAAATTAGGTATGTGCTAAAAAGTGAACTGTATCTAAATGATAAAATGCACTAAGTAACTGTATGGGCAAAAGAGTTGACACTTCACAAAGGAAGATAAACAAATGATCAATAATCTTATGAAAAGGTTCTCAACATCTTCAGTGATCAAGGAAATGCAAATTAAAACCACAATGAGAACCAATACACACCTGCTAGAATGGCTAAAATTAAAAGGACAACACCAAATGCAGACAAAGACGTGGAGCAGCCAGAACTCTCATAGATTATTGGTGGGAGTACAAAATGGTATAACCACTGTGGGAAAAGGTTTCCGCAGTCTCTTATGAAACTAAATATGCACCTACCATTTTGCCTAGTGATTCCCCTCCCAGGTTTTCATTTCCAAGAGAAATGAAAACATTTCCCCACAAATAGACAAGTACAAAAATGTTCATAGCAGCTTTATTCACAATAACCCAAAACTGGAAACAATCCACTGTCCATAAAAGAGAATGGATAAATTGTGGTGTATCTCCAGTAGAATGCTACAAAATAAAAAAGAACTACTGATATACCCAATAACATGGATGAATCTCACTAACATGGTGAGTAAAAGAAGTCCGATAAGAGAGTGTACATACTACATGATTCCATTTATATGAAACTTTAGGACAAAAACTAAGGTGAAAAAAATCAGAGCAGTGGTAATTGGGGAAATGGGATGGAAAGATTAACTGGAAAGGGACATGAGGGAAAGAAGTGTTATCATAAAAGTGTGGGTTACACAGGTATAGCCATTTATCTGTATAGCTAAGGTTTGTGCATTTCAACATACAGAAAAAATTATGAGAAATGGAAATTTGAATAATGACTAGGCACTAGATGATACTAAGGAATTATTACATTTTTAGGGTGATGATGGTATGAGTGTTTCTAAAGCTTGCATTTTGGGGCACCCGGGTGGCTCAGTTGGTTAAGCAACTGACTTCGGCTCAGGTCATGACCTCAGGGTCCTGGGATCAAGCTTGGGCTCTCTGCTTAGCAGGGAGTCTGCCAGTCCCTCTCCCTCTGCCCCTCCCCCTGCTTGTACTCTCCCTGTCTCTCTCTCAAATAAATAAAATCTTTAAAAAAAAATAAAGCTTGCATTTTTTTAGGGTAATAAAATGAAATATTTCTAGAAGAAATGATATGAGATCTGTGATTTGCTGCAAAATAATTCTGTGGAGGGTAGAGGTAAAGGAGGGATGGAAAATGGGAGGTATAAATAAAACAAGAATGGCCGTAAGTGTTGATTAATACAGCCAGACAATAGGTAATATTGGAGGGAGTCATCAAAATCTACTTTGATATGTCTGAAATTTCCAAAACAAAAATTTTTCAAAAGAAATAAAGTATATATCCAATAAAGTAGTATTTAGGACATCTATAGTCTTTAATATTTACATTAAAAATGAAAGGAAGAAAATTAATGAGTTTTCTATCCACCTTAAAGGCTATAAAAACAGCAGAATAAACCCCAAAGCGGAAATTAACAATAAAGACCAGAAATTAACGAAATAGAAAAGAAACTTGCTAGAGGGCGCCTGGGTGGCTCAGTTGGTTAAGCAACTGCCTTAGGCTCAGGTCATGATCCCAGAGTCCTGGGACTGAGTCCCACATCGGGCTCCCGGCTCAGCGGGGAGCCTGCTTCTCCCTCTGACCCTCTCCCCTCTCATGCTATTTCTCTGTCTCTCTCTCTTTCTCTCAAATAAATAAATAAATAAAATCTTTAAAAAAAAAAAAAGAAAAGAAACTTGCTAGAGAGAATTAAAATGGTATTCAGAGGGACATATCATCAACATTATGCCAATAAATTTTTAAATGTATACTACGTTGAAACCTACCAAATTGTATACTTAAGTATGTATAATTTATTATGTCAGTTATACCTCATTAACACTATTTGAAAAAAAGGCATTTAGCACAGTGCCAGATATTGATATTTTTCTGGTAGTATCTGTGATCAAGCTTTGGTTTCTGCAGGGTTAATATGAATGATTAGGGTCCAATTGGGCTTGTTTCAGCTGTGACACTTTCATTACTTCCTGAAATTAAGTAAAATAAATATAATCCCCCAAAGTGTACATAGAATAGATAAATTCTTAGGAAAAAATGTAACTCACCAAAAAGAGAGGAAATGGAAAGCCAATGCAATCAATAGTTAAAATCTTCCATTAAGAATACCCCCCCCCAAAAAAAAAAAAAAAAAATACCCCAAGGGCCCGGGGTGGCTGTCTGCCTTCAGCTTGGGTCATCATCCCTGGGTCCCGGAATCTAACCCCACGTTGGGCTCCCTCTCAGCGGGGACTCTGCTTACATCAAATAATTAAGACAACAGAAAAGGAGGGAGCACTTTGCAAATCATTTTATAAGGCTAACATAACTGTAATACCGAAACCTAACAATATTACAGATCAATCTTGCTTATGAAACAAATGCAAAAATCCTAACCAGAACATCAGCAAACTGAAAGTTAAGTTTGGTTTTAGGTTATAAAAAGTCAATTGATTTGTATACCATATTAATACTGAAGAACAAAAATCATATAAAAAAACAAACGATATTTCACACATAACAGGAAAAAACGCTGCTAAAATTCAACAGAAAAACTGAAACTAGATATATATAGAAATATTCTTCACCTGATAAAAAGTACCTATGAAAAACCTAACACAAACACTGTATTTGGTGAAACAGTCGAAGCCTTCTATTTAAGACAAAGATACAAAATTGGTTTTCTGTCCAAGCCAATGCAGTGAGGCAAAGAAAAGATTTTTTTTAAAAAGATAAAAGGGTTAAGAAACCAAATTGTCATTATCCACAGATACTGTACTGTTGAAAATCTAAATGAATGTACAGAAAAACGTCAAGATTAAGAGCTATGTAGGTTGCTGTGTGTCAAAAGAAAGCAAAAATTTATGGGGCGCCCGGGTGGCTCAGTTGGTTAAGTGTCTGCCTTCGGCTCAGGTCATGATCCCAGAGTCCTGGGATCGAGCCCTACATCGGGCTCCCTGCTCAGCAGAGAGCCTGCTTCTCCCTTTCCCTCTGCCTGCCGCTCTCCCTACTTGTGCTCTCTCTCTCTCTCTCTGTCAAATAAATAAATAAATAATATCTTTAAAAAAAAAAGAAAGCAAAAATTTAAAAAAGATACCATCTATAAGTTTCAAAAAAATATAATCTGACAAAAAGTATGCAAGACCTTCATGGAGAAAATAATAAAATCTTAATGAAAGACATTTAAAAACTGAATTGAGATTATACCATGTTAGAATGGGTAAAACCTCAGTATTGTAAAGACGCTGATTCTCACTCAACTAACTGTCCATATAGAAGCAATGGACTCCCAATAAAAAGACCAACAGAATTTTTGTGAAACTTGGCAAGCAAATTCTAAAATGAATATGGATGTACAAAAAAAAAAAAATTCCAAGAATAGCCAAAACATTCTTGAAGGACCAGGTAGGTGAAATTGCTCTAGGAGATAACAGAACACTATAAAACTACATTAATTAAGATAGTGTGGCATTGGCACAAAAACCACCCAATGAAACAGAATTAAGTGCCCAGAAACAGAGCGATGTATAGATGGATGCTTGATAATATGCCAGGGGTGATATTGCAGATTGATAGGGAAAAGGAAATATTTTTTCTTCTTTTTTTAAAGATTTTATTTATTTATTTGACAGAGAGAGACACAGCGAGAGAAGGAACACAAGCAAGGGGAGCGAGAGAAGGAGAAGCAGGCTTTCCGTCTAGCATGGAGCCCAATGCGGGGCTGGATCCCAGGATTCTGGGATCATGACCCGAGTCGAAGGCAGATGCTTAACTACTAAGCCACCCAGGTGCCCGGAAAAGGAAATATTTTCAATGAATGATGCTAGATGCTGAGATAACAGATTTCCAACCCCTCTTCTTTTTCACCTGGAAAACTTCTACTCATTCTTTAAGACCCAGCTCAAATTACAGACCCCCTGGGAATCCTTACCTGAAGATAAGAGAGTACACATACTACATGATTCCATTTAAATGAAGTTTTAGGACAAAAACTAGGTGAAAAAAATCAGAACAGTGGTAGCTGGGGAAATGGGGTGGAAAGACTTTCCCATATGGGAAAAAATGGAACGAGATGCCTACCTCACACCATTCATTAAAAAAACCAAAGATTTAAATAACCATATAGATATGACAGGTAAAACTATAAAACCCTTAGAAGATAATATAGGAAAATATCCTAATGATCTTAGGATAGGGAAAATTTTTCTAAGACACAAGAAAACATACCATCAAGAAAAGATTGATAAATTCATCTACATTAAGAACTCTATTGAGACACCGTAGAGAGAGGTGGGGGGAAAAACCAAGGTAAAACTGGAGGAGGTGTAGAAAGAGTTACCATCTGGAATACATAAAGAATATCTATAAATCAATAAGGAAAAAGACAAATGATCCATTGGAAAAAATTAATCAAAAGACTGAACAGGCACTTCCCAGAAGATGAAACCTGAATAGTTAAATATTTGAAAAGATGCTCAATGCTCAACCTCATTAGTAATGAGAAAAGTAAAATATAACAAACTTTTCCACACCTGATTAACAAAACATAAAAAGTTTTTGAAAATATCCAACCTTGGCGAGAATGCAGAGCAAAAGGAATATTAACCACAGTTGGTCGAGTATAAATTGGTACAACCTCTTCAGAAAACTAGTGTACTTGAACACTGTCACACCCTACACCTCAGCAATTCCATTTAAAGACATTTCTAGGCATCCTAGGGCACTGGTTCTCAACCTAGGGTGATTTTGCTCCCCAAGGGACATTTGGCAATAAAAAAAAACATTTTTAGTTGTCACAATTGGGGATGTCACTGGCATCCAATGGGTTAAGAGGCCAGGGATGCTGCTGAACATCCTACAAAGGACAGGACAGCCTCCTACAACAAAGATTTATTCCACCCAAAATGTCAATAGTCCCAAGATTGAGAGACCTTGCCCTAGAGAAACAAAACTTAATCATTATAACTCCCATGTATTAACTGGTTCTAACTCATTTCCCTGTCAACCAGGTTTCCTTTGATCCATCCTTTACAATTAAATCTAAGTGGTTTTCCCTAAAAGTAGAAAATACTGTCAACTTTCTTTGAAAGACCTCTATTAGCATCACATTACTGGGTCACTTACACTTACACAGGCCTAGCAATCACTTGGAGAACAACAAAAAATAACATGCCATGGCTCCTTCCCCAGAAAAACCTGATTCAAGAAGTCTGGGGAGGCACTCAGTGATTCATTTTTTATTAATCACACAAGTACTTTCAATGCAGGTTGTTCAGGGACCACTCTTTAAGAAAGAATGATGTTTACAAATAATAGGTTTAAATATGTAAACAGAGGCATACAAAGGCAGCTCCCAACTTTCTTTGCTAGTTTCATTTTCTTCACTGCTGTCCATCTCATACGCACTGTTCCCAGGACACTCTACCAAACTTTTAAAGAATCTCTGCATTGAATGCTGTCTCCAAACCCTTTTCTTTTTCACCTGGAAAATTTCTACTCTTTTTTTAAGACCCAGCTCAAATTACAGACCCCCTATGAATCCTTACCTAAATACCTTAGACAATTAGTTACTCTCTCCTTAGTGCCTCCACAATACTCTAACCATATCTCAATCGCTATACTTACTATACTGTATACTAATATATGTAAATTATCTGTTTACATGTCTGTCTCACCCACCAGACCCTGTTGAGAGAAACTGAGGAGTATGTGTACATAATTAGTCAACAGCTCCTGCATGATCTGGTCTTGAATACCCCAAACACTTGTCTCTTTACCACTTTATCTCGAAGATACAAGACATATTTTTATTCACCAACAGCCAAGACTGTGGGAGAAGCTGTAACACTTAAGAAAACAACAAGCTTCCATTAATCATCAACTTTATAAAGAATCTCTGCAAGAACCTATCATGTACATTGTTACTTTAAAATGGTTAGTAAGGGGACGCCTGGGTGGCTCAGTTGGTTAAGCATCTGCCTTCAGCCCAGGTCATGATCCTAGGGTCCTGGGATCGAGTCCTGCGTCGGGCTCCTTGCTCAGCAGGGAGCATCTAGCATCTGCCTGCTGTTCCCCCCTGCTCATGCTCTCTCTCTCTCTCTCTGACAAATAAATAAGTAAAAGCTTTAAAATGGTTAGTAGGTACTTGAATTAGCCACATTACCATGTTAACCTCATTTTTGCGGGTGAGAAGATATACACGTAGAGGTAATTTCACGGCAAATTAAACAACTGAATACCAGAATTCTAAACTGTTACTTCACCACCAGGTCAATGCCTTCAACCCTTCAACTTGGATTGAAGTTCGGTCTCTCAGCTTTACTTCTGAGGGATGCAAGGTGGAAAGAAAAACACACACAAAAAAATCCTCACAATCCAGAATATATGTAAAGTACAGCCTCCTATTTCATAATCCCAGAAAGAAATGAAATGAGATAGTCCCAAATCCCAAACTAAACTGTTTTCTTTCAGATTTCCAAACCGTCCTTTTTTATTTTAAAATATCTCAGAAAACCATTCTGGATAGAACTTCTTAGATGCTAGGCTGGGTAAAGTTACCCAACAGACAGCATTTAAAGGTCCCTATTATAACTGTATACTGACTAATAGCATGCCACATCATCTCCCTGGTTTATACCACACGTTTCAGAGACTGCCTTTACACCAGTGGGGAAAGGTAACAAAACAGAGGATGGGAAACACTACCAAAACGTTTAGACTAGGATAACACATCCAATTTGCTTTACTCTAAAAGAAGCAGAGGGCCGATTAACTACCATCGCTTTGGCTCCCAGAAGCATTTTCCTCAATGGTTTTGACGGCGGTTATGCTGGTGTTCACAGAACTGACACCTGCTGTCCGAGAACTCTGAAGGACAGGTGTCTTGCTCCTTTCTTTTTTGATTTCCACCCTCCCAGTGGGCTCCTTCTGTGAACTGTTAAGAAAGTCAAACAGCAGCTCATCATCCGGTTCTGACTTTTTTCTTCGAACAAACTGGGATGAAGGCCTAGGAACAGATGCGTTTTCAACAGGATGGGAAGCCTCCGCTGATGTCCTAGATCCTACTTTTACATTTGCAGTGCCAGCTAAGATAGTGGCTTTCTGATTTCCTATGTTCTCAGCTGCTGAGGAAATATATGTAGCTTTGGATCCAGTCTGATAAGTCAAATCCGTATTTTGCTGAAGTTCAGGATAGTCAGCATTTTTGTTATATGTGACGTTGCTGCTGTTCTCTTTTCTACTGAGAGCTGTTGCAGCCCCTTGATCAACTCGATTTAAAAGATCTTCTGCCTTTCCAGCAAGATCAGCAAACCAAGACATGATGGTAGCAGAATAATCCTATTGGTGAACCTGTAAAAAGGACATAAAGGGATCAGTATGGCCGAACAGCAGAGCATAGCAGTTAAGACCAGTGAGGTCCTGGACTGAAAGCCTAACCCTGCCTCTTACTAACTATGTAACCTTGAGCAAACTACTTCACTGAAAGTGAGAAGCTCTATCTAGAAAATGAGAAAAATAAACGTATTTACATTACAGGACAGTTTAAAGATGAAATAATATATGTAAAAAACTCTTTGCAAAATGCCTGACACACAGTAGACACTCATTTTAGTAGCTATTAGCATAATAATTACACCTATCACTACTGTTATAACTCCTATTTCAACAAAAGGCAAAGGTTAACATAGCAAAAACATTCAAATAGCAAATCATCAATATGGCAAAATTGCAGTACAGCCAAATAAAAACAATTCCCTGGAGTTGGCTTCAAGGTGCTAAAACTTGAAACTTCTGATACTAAATCCATCTTCATGTTAAAATGCAGCACAATTATGGATAATTTAGGTGTGCACATATATAATCTGTGTAAAGTACACCTACAATAATTTAAATACTCAGTACCCACTATGTGCACATTGGCTAAGTTCAGAATTTTTAAAAAAATGACTGCATAGCCATTCATCTGATAAATAGACCTAAGTACTTATGGGGTGCCAGAAGGAATGAGAATGATGAAGTAATTAGTCCCTATAGATATAAAAGTGTTCGATATCATCGGCTCCAAAACACAGCTCTCTCTCTTTCCATCTAGATTAGGTTATATCATTCTCTGTTCATATGCTATGCTTTTCCCTCACAACCCTTCATGTTTTATATGGTTTTCTTCTGTCTCATTACCTCTATCACACATAATTTTCACAACCACATTATGTGGTTAGTAGTAATATCTTATTTTCCACAAATGGGGAAAAGATTTAGAAAGATCCCCAAGTTTAGATGGCAGCTGAGCAACTCAAATCTAAGTCAGCCAAACCCACTTTTTTTTAACCCCTGCCTTTCCCATCTAGTCTCTCAGGATCTGAATAACCTCATAAAGAAATTCACCCTCTAAACCTGCTCCTTACAAAATGGGACTATTACATGCCTGTGTATTTCACAGCTTATGTGTCATCAAATGAAAATGGAGGTGCAATGCTCTGTAACATATAAAACTCCCTACAGATGTAAAGTATTATTCTCAAGTAGACATCGGTGGTGATTGGGCGGCAACATTCTTATTAATCCCCTATATCTCGCCTCCCATTTTAAAGTTAATAGGGCTTTAAAACAAAACTCCGTGCCTTAGTATTGATTACCCAATTTAAATACAAACATGGATCCTTGGCACCGGCTCCAGTGACAAACTCCAGCGGACTTCAGAGGTACAGTGCCCTCAAGTAATTTCTCAAGCACTGCCCCCAGGAAATGGCCCACACGGCGGTGAAGAGAGGGTGACAGTGCGTGGCATGGGGAGGGGTCCGCAGACAGCAGTGGCAGGACCTGCTTCGAAGGCCAAGTGTCAACACAGAGGAAGAGAGGCTGGGGTCAGCCGGTGGATCCCAGGTAGCCGAGTTACAGACCCCCACTTCGCTCCCCACCCCCCTCGCAGAGCCTCTGGAGCGGGAGGAGCGGCCAAACCAGGCTGGGGCGGGAGAAGGGAGGAGAGCAGAGGGCACTAAACAACACCTGCTGAGGTCCCGGGGGGGCTCTCCTCCCCCTCTCTCAGCTCCCCCCAAAGCGGAGAGACCAGAGTCTCCGCTGAGGGGAGACCAGCCCCTCGCCTAAGGCCGTTAACGCACCAGACGGACCCGTCCGGCCTACAGGGCTCACGCTACCGCCTCACCTGAGGACTCTAAAGCGGCTGCACCGCTGTCTTGTCGCCCTCCTGGGCCGCCCCCCACCTCAGCAGCCCGCGGCGAGAGGGCCCGGCAGAGTAAACGTGGCCCCCGCCCCGCCGCGGCCCTGCTACTCTTCCGGGAGACGTGGAAGGGCGGCGAGGACCCCAAAACAGAGTGGCTTTCGAGTTGCCTGAGCGGCCCGGACCAACAGCAGCCACCTGGAGGCGACTCAGGCGGCGGCGCCGGCGGCTGCGGGGGCCTCGCTCCTGGCCACGCCCTTCTTCCGCCTGGTGCGTGTGACGTAGCTCTCTTCCCGTGGAGGCGGCCTGCACGCGGCCGGCATAACATTGTAGGCCACGCCCACCGGGGCGGGACCCCGCTGCCGCCAGCTAGGGTGACAGAGGCGGTGCCCCGCCCCCAAGGAATTGGAGGTCAGTGTTGGGCGGGGCGTGAGACCCAAGTGGACCCGACAGCCTTCACCTCTCCCTCTTCCTCCTTCGCCTGCCAGTTTTACGGAAGAGAATGCTGAGGACCCAGGGAGATGGGAATACAGAAAACAAGATCCCTGATTTCACGGAGCTTCCTTTCTAGTGGCAGAGACAGATATTAAATAAACCAGTGATGGAAGGAGTCGATTTTAAGAGGTGGGGGAAGCACTTTAAAAATGGTGTGATCAGGGAAGGTCTCTCTGAGGAGGGGACACTTGAGCTGAGACCCAAAAGATGGAAAAGACCTGTAAAGGGTCTTTCTATCCAGCAGTACTGTAGTTATGTTATGCATACAGTTCATTGAATATTTGGAAATTAGTCTAAAATCCACATCAGTAATTAAATACTCAGCTCCTACATGGTGCACAGGATCAGGCTAATTTGGCTCTGATGGCAAGCCCACAACATAGTCCCAGGGATCCCCATTTTCAGGTTGATGAAACTAATGCTCAGGGAGGTTAAGTAACTTGTCTAAGATCATCTGTCTTCGTGAGGAGTCCACATTACTCCAAAGCCTGCGCCCTTAGACTCAGTGTTTTATTTTCTCCAATTGAATATTGGGAGTGATTAGAACTCCTTTTTCTCTTCTCAAGTCAGGTTTTAGCCCAGTTTAGTGAATGGGAAAACTTTCAGCAGCGGCAGGAAGTAATAATAATACTATCTAACAGTTGTTGAGCCCTTATTAAGTGCAGACAGCTGTCACACATTGGGTGTGCTTCACCTCATTTCATTCTTACAGCAACTGTAAGGAAGGTGCTGTTATTATCCTGTGATAGGTGGTCTTGTTCCCAACCAGTAAGTAGCTCTTCCTGTTAAGGATTATACATCACTACCTGTTGCCAGGCGATTGCAATGCCTCCTATAGGAGTGTCCTTTCCAGCCTCACTGATGTCAAGCTTGACCATGTGACTTGCTCTGGCCCGTGGAATGGGAACAGAAGACCTTCCACCACATCTGAGCAGAAGTGTTAAGAGCTATTCTGTATTTCCATCAGCTTTCTTGATCTTCTTCCTCTCTCATGAGAGTGGCTAGTCCAGATAGGGCTGCTCCCACCCCCTGGGTCCTGGAAGGAAAAAGAAATGCAAAGCAACCTACATCTAGCAGGTCACAGGAGTGAAAAATAAACCTTTGCTTTTCGATGCCACTGAGATTTGGGACTGTATCTTACACAGCCTTACCTAATGAAATATGATTAATACATCCCCCCCCCCCCATTTTACAGGTGAAGACACTGAGATTCAGAGAGGTTTAGTTACTTTCCCATGGTCACTGTATGGTACACACCGGATAGCTAGTTTGTGCAAGCATACCCTGAATGCCCATGTTTATCACTATCTTGAAAATGTAGAGATCTTGTCCTCTGACTATATTCCTATCAAGCAGAATGTGCAGTAGAATGTGTTGTTCAGTGTTCAAGGTCAGGACCTGGGGGCAGCCAACCCAGAGTGTCTCCCTTGTAACGAAGAGTGTCCAGGTGGCAGGCCTCAATCTCCTCAGTAACACTGGTTGTGCAAAGAGGGAAAGGGCCACTGATAATTGCTAAGTTAAGTTGCTATGATATAAAACTTGCTGCATGTAGATCCCAGCAGTGGATGCTTTGTCTGGTCAGTGGCTCCTGGACTCCCCATACATAAGTTATCCCAGTAAACCTATGTCCCAATCACTGTCTCTGGGTCTTTTCTTTGACCTCACCAGAACATCACCCACCTTAGCTTAGAGTCAGCTAGGGTGCAGCTGCATGGGCGTGCAGCGTGGAAGTAGTACATCTGGGATTCAAACCAGGTTAGTGTGGCTACAGAGACAATGCTCTTAACCACTGAAGGGGTGAGGATGAAAGAAGTTGAAGCAGAGCCGAAGCTCCATGTCAAATATATTAGCAGTGGGCAGGCCCCCAAAAGAATGTTTCCAGAATTTTCACATATACTCCCTAAGAGAGTCAGCATATAGAGATCTGCCATCCTGAAGTCACTGGGGCCAGGCTGGATTAGCCAGAGAAACAGCAGAGCCAAGAGACAGAGGTTACAACCTTGTCCAGTAGGTAAGTAAATGTGCTTTTTTCTTTTCCCTTCCTCCCTGTCCTCATGCCACCAGAAGAATTAAGTCCTCAAAAAAGAGAGAGAGAAGGTATGTGAGGACCAGATGGAGACTCCAGCCTCCACTCTGTCTCTAGTGCAACCAATAGTCTGCTCCAGGGGCCAGGGAGGAGAACTTTGAATAGAGCTTAAGAATAAAATTTTAGGGATGCCTGGGTGGCTCAGTCGGTTAAGCATCTGCTTCTGGCTCAGGTCATGAACCCAGGGTCCTGGGATCGAGTCCCACATCAAGCTCCCTGCTCAGTGGGGAGCCTGCTTCTTCCCTCTGCCTGCCGCTCCCCCTGCTTGTGCTGTCTCTCTCTCTTTCTCTCTCAATCTGACAAATAATAAAACCTTAAAAAAAAAAAGAATATGATTTTAAACAAACCGGGCTATATTATGACTTTTGGAATGGCAGAGTGAGGAACTCAGCAAATCCTCTCCCCAAATAGCAACGATGAGACTGGACAAAATTGTGATTAAAAAAAACCATTTCAACTCCCTGGAAGTTGATCCCAGGCATAACACCAATTAAGAAGCATTTATTCGGGGTGCCTGGGTGGCTCAGTCATTAAGTGTCTGTCTTCGGTTCATGTCATGATCCCAGGGCCCTGGGATCGAGCCCCGTATCGGGCTCCCTGCTCAGCGGGAGGCCTGCTTCTCCCTCTCCCACTCCCCCTGCTTGTGTTCCCTCTCTCGCTGTGTCTCTCTCTGTCAAATAAATAAATAAAATCTTTTTAAAAATTAAAAAAAAGAAGAAGCATTTATTCAAACAGAGGCTGCTGGGAAGATGTCGGAGTAGGAGGACCATGGGTTCACCTCTTGCCTCGTGGCTACCTAGAGAACACCCACATCCGCATAAATAACCCAGAAAGCAACCCCAAAACTGGCAGAACAGACTCCACAGCCCGAAGTAGACAAGAGGCCACAGCGAAGCAGATCCACCCCCTCCAATCACTCTTGGCAAGATCCCATCAAAGCGGTGCCACAAGCCTGGCAGTGTGCGCACAGCCCAGACAAGGGTCAGCATCACTCCAAAGTGAGTCCTGCTCCAGGGAGAGGGAAGATAACCACACACTAGTCTGATTGTGACCCCAGCAGTGGGCTGGGGGCAGGCAGCTGGTCGGACTACAGGCCCCACCCACCAACAAAAGCTTCTCCAGGGACGACACAGGGGAAGTGCCTGCAGTTTGGTGCTACTTCATCTCTGGCAAACGCCTGGTCTGACTCAACTCAAGCCCAAGGCAGCCTCGGAGCAGTCCACTAGCACCACGGGCACCCGACTCTGCCCACAACAGGCAGAGAGCCATCGCAGGCTGGACTGAAGGCAAACACATCCCAACCACAATGGGAGGACACCCCTGGAGCAACACACATAGGAGACACCCCCTGAAGCGCCAGGTTCTGGGGAACAGACATTGCACTGCAGGACCTCTTCTTCATAAAGCCACTACTTTCAAGTGCAGGAGACGTAGCTGACTTTCCTAACACAGAAAAACAGACACAAAAAGAGACAAAACGAGGAGACAGAGGAATATGTCCCAAATGAAAGAGCGGAACAAAATCAAGAGACCTAAACAAAATGGAGATAATTAATATGTCTGATAGAGAATTTAAAGTAATGCTCATAAAGATACTTGCTAGAATTGAGAAGAGTGCAGGACCTCTTTGAGACCCTCCACCAAGAGATAGGAGACGTAAAAAAGAACCAATTAGAGCTATTGGACTCACTAGATGGAAATAAAAATAGACCACCTGGAATAAATAGCAAACAAAAGGAAGTAGAAGAACAAATCAGCCACCTGGAGGACAGAGGAAAGTAATCAAGCTGAGCAGATGAGAGGGGGGAAATGAGAACAGACGCAGGGAACTCAGTGACACTGTCAAGCATTAACAGTAGCATGACAGGGATCCCAGAAGGAGAAGAGTGAGAAAAGGGGGCAGAAGATTTGTCTGAAGAAATAATAGCTGAAAACTTCCTGAATCTGGGGAAGGAAAGAGAAATCCAGATCCAGGAGGCACAAAGAGCCCCCAACACAACCAACCCGAAGAGGTCTGCACCAAGACACAAAGTAAATAAGATGGCCAAAAGTAGTGATAAAGAGAGAATTTTAAAAGCAGCAAGAGAAAGGGAAGCAGTGACATACAAAAGAAACCCCATACAACTATCAGTGGGTTTTTCAGCAGAAACCATGCAGGCCAGAAGAAAGTGGCATGATCAATTCCAACTGCTAAAAGGAAAAAAATCTACAGCCAAGAATACTTTATCCAGCAAGCCTTTCATTTAGAATAGAAGGAGAGATAGAGTTTCCCAGAAAAACAAAAGTTAAAAGCAAAACCAGCCACATCCCTGTCACATGCCATTGGCCTGTGGGTCCCAAATTCACAGTCCAGCCGCCCTCCTGCCTGAGTCAGCATGCATGGCCTGCCACCTGCTCAATGTCAAGTCAACACGCCTTCACCTCAGATTGCCAAGGACTCAAACTGGCACTCTTCCCCTCAAATTCCAGCCCCTGTGTTCAAGTTTGTGCACAAAAGTGGGCATAATTATAACAGCAGAATGAAGTAACCCAAACAGTGACACTATTTATATGGAATATATAATGGATAAAAGGAGTGTGCTAGGCTGAGAACATCTCCAAAAGGCCAACATCAAAGAACAATCATACAGGGCGCCTGGGTGGCTCAGTCGTTAAGCGTCTGCCTTCGGCTCAGGTCATGATCTCAGGGTCCTGGGATCGAGCCCCGCGTCAGGCTCCCTGCTCAGTGGGAGGCCTCCTTCTCCCTCTGCCTCTTCCCTCTGCTTGTGCTCTCTTTCCCTCTCTCTCAAATAAATAAATAAAAATCTTTAAAACACAATTAAAAAAAAAAAGAACAATCATACAGCATGATTCTGGTTAGTAAAAGAAACAAACCCGGGAAAAATAAAACAAGATGAAATCAGAGAGGGAGGCAAACCATAAGAGACTCTTAAGCATAGGAAACAAACTGATGGTTGCTGGAGGGGAGGGGGATGGGGGGATGGGGTAACTGGGTGAGGGGCATTAAGGAGGGCATGTGATGTAATGAGCACTGGGGGTTCTATGCAACTGATGAATCACTGAACTCTACCTCTGAAACTAATAATACACTAAATGTTAATTAATTGAATTTAAATAAAAAAAGGAAACCCCACCTCCCAAAAAAAGAGAAGCATTTATTCAAGAAAAGCTACTAAGCTTTGAGTAGGAACACTGAGAGTATATGACATTTTAGCCCAGAGCAATTCCCAATCTCCCACTCCAGTTTCACGGAAATTGTCCTACCAGGGCTGGGAAAGCTGGGAAACCAGCAGCTTTGCTGCCTGAGAAGGCGACTTGATTTGGAGCAGAGCCAGAAAATCCTCATGACCGAGGGGAAGCCTCCATTTGGAATGCCAACATTGCAGCTGCCCGAGGTTGCCATATTGGTTGGGTCAACAACCGACGAGAAGGCTTCCTAGAAGTTTAGCAGGGAGATCCCTGCTCGATGAGACAGTTATAATGGACTTTGGTAAGCTCCCACATACCTTGGTGGTCTGGGAGGTTGTGTGCAAGGCTGTGTAAGCTCAGGAGACTCTTGAGAGAGCCCTAGTCATCTACTCATCCTGTCTCAACATGAAGCCTTACACAGATACAGAGGAGACACTAGAAGACCCAGTAGAATAAAAGACAGGGCAGTCTTGTAAACTGCTTGACTTCTGAATGACTCATCACACACAGGGCACAAGAATAAAAGCTGATGTCACGTCAGGAATAATGGAGATGGCAGTGGAAGAGAGAAGGCAGTGGAATGGCATGTTGAAAGTGCTGAAGGAGAGAAAAGCTGTCAAACAAGAATTCTCTAATAGAATGATCCCTCAGAAACGAGATCAAGATAAAGACATTCCCAGAGAAACAGACACTGAGAGAATTTGTGGTTAGTAGATCTGCCTTATGAGAAATAAATAATATATAATAATAAATATAATATATAATAAGTATTAAAGGAAATCCTGCAACCTGCAGGGAATGATACCAGATGGTAACTCGAATCTAAGTGAAGAATTAAACAGAGCTGAATGTTAAATACCAGGACAAGTCTGTTCTGATAACTGAAAGTGGCTGAAAGTTATAGAATCAGACAGATCATCTCAAGGAAACTATCATTCAAAGGAAAAAAATGGGATCTCCTACAAATCAAAAGTAGAGTTGAAGAGAATTAATGGAAGAAATGGAATTATTTCCTGTTGGTGCCCCCAGCGAGTTGGGACTTCCTAATAAACTGGTTACACTAACATATCAGAGTATTTGCCTCCCCCAGCAGTAAAAATGTAAGATCCATGTGGGGAGTGACTCCCCTTCTGTGTCTCCCACTTGACTAGCATCCCACTTGACTGGCATCACACAGCTGCTATACTCTTTCTTCCACCCTATGCTGCTTCTTCATAGCATTTACATAAGTGTGATTACATGAAGGAAGACAGGGACTATCTTTCTTGTCTGTGGCTCTATTAGCAGAGCTTAGGAAAGTACAAGGCATGGGCAGATGCTCTGCCATATTGAGTAATGAATGAATGATAATGTACAATGAATTGAGACAGCATGGTAAAAAGGCAGAAATTGGATGATCTGGATTCTTATTTGGCTGTCAATTAGTTTCAAGTGCCTTAATCTGTCTGACCCTCAATTTTATCAGAAAAAAAAAAGACTATAATGAACTTGGGCAAACCGCCCCACTTCCTAGGCCTCATTTATGAAATGAATAGTTGAACCAGGATTAGTGGTCATAAATTTGCGATCTCAATTAATTGCTTTTGTTTTATTTGTTTTGTTTTGGCCACAGCCAAATGTTTAATTTTAAAAACCCACAAACATACACTCATATTGTGTTGGCAAGAGTGTGGAGAAATAGGGGCACTTGGGTGGCTCAGTTGGTTAAGTGTCTGCCTTCGGCTCAGGTCATGATCCCGTAATCCCAGGATGGAGACCCAGGATGGAGTCCCGCATCAGGCTCCCCGCTTAGTGGGGAGTCTGCTTCTCCCTCTGACCCTCCCCACTTCTTGTGCTCGCTCTCTCTCTCTCATTCTATCTCAAATAAAAAAACAAAATCTTAAAAAAAAAGTGTGGAGAAATAGACATTCTTATGTATTATTAATAGAAATGTAAATTGATACAACCTCTATGGGGGGCAATGTAGAAAGTATATCAAAATTTAAAATGTACAAGCCCCTTGCTGAGTTTGATATCCACGTGGGAAAAAAATGAATCTTACCCCCTTGCTATAGACTGAATGTTTGGGTACCCCCAAAATTCATATATTGAAATTCTAATCCCTAATGTATTTGGGGTTGGGGCCTTTAAGAGGTGATTATGGCCTTGAGAGTAAAGCCCTCATAAATGGGATTATTGACCTTATAAAACAGTCCCCAGAGAGATCCCCTGCCCCTTCCACCATTAAGGTTATAGTGAGAAGACAGCTGTCTATGAACCAGGAGCAGGTTCTCACCAGATACTGAATCTGCTAGTGCTTTGATCTTAAGACTTTCCAGGCTTCAGTACCATCAGTAATATATTTCTGTTATTTATTTATTTATTTATTTTTAAAGATTTTATTTATTTCTTTGAGAGAGAGACAGAGAGAGCAAGTGGGGGAAGGGGGCCAGGGAGAAGCAGACTCCCCACTGAGCAGGGAGCTCGATGCTGGGCTCAATCCCAGGACCCTGAGATCATGACCTGAGCCAAAGGCAGATGCTTAACTGACTGAGCCACTCAGGTGCCCCAATTTCTGTTATTTATAAACCACCCAATCTTTGGTATTTTTGTTATAGCAGCCCAAATGGACTAAGACACTCCTACTCACACCGTACATAAAATCAGTTCCAAAAATGTGAAATGGAAAATAATAAAGCTTCTACAAGAAAATAGGAGAACATCTCTATGACCTTGAAGTAGACAAAAAAACCTTTTACAAGACACACACAAAATATTAACTATGAAAGAAAAGATCGATAATTTGGGCTTTGTTAAAATTAAGGATTGCTTTCCATAAAGGAAAAAAAAATTGAGAGTGAAAAGTTAGCCAAAGATTGTGAGAAGATATGTACAATACAAATATTTGAAAAGGATTTGTATCCATAGTAGGTAAAGCTCTTTTACAAATAAATAAAGAAGGGCAATCAACCTAACAAAAATGGACTAATAAATAAGCACTTCACAAGAGAAAATATATAATTGGTCAAAAGCACATGAGAAAGCTATTAGTCATCAGAGAAATGCAAATTAAAATCACAATGAAATACCTTTATACATCCGCCGGAATGGTTAAAGTGTAAAAGGATGGTAAATACAAAGTACTGGGGTGCCTGGGTGGCTCAGTAGGTTAAATATCTGCCCTAGGCTCAGGTCATGATCCCAGGGTCCTGGGATCGAGCCCCACATCCTCCGCATTGGGGGGGAGGTCTCTGCTCAGTGGGGAGTCTGCTTCTCCCTCCACCTCTGCCCCTCCAGCTCGTGCTCGCTCTCTCTCGCTCTGTCTCAAATAAATAAATAAAATCTTTTAAAAAAAAAGAAAAAAGAAAATACCAAGTACTGATGAATTCTCGGAGCTGCTAAAACTCACAGGCATTTCTGACAAGAGTGTAAGTGGTAGAACCACTTTGGAAAATCGGGATCTATTAAAACTAAATATAGGCCTGTCACCAGCTAGCCCCCAAGACCTGACCTGAATGCCCACCTGCTTGTATTCACTTCCCTTTGTCTTACATTTTCCCTTAAGCTCTTCTTTCCAGCTTACCTCTAAACTCAGGCAGTGAAACCTGAAACACCCCTCAGGTGATAGTGACTATTGGACAAGACCTCCGGCAGGCCCAGACCACCCAGAGCTTCTGAGCTAAACCACTGACTCACTCACACCTATGCGGATGGACCATCGAGTGACCCCTGGAATGACCTACAATTACCTTTACCTCCTTATAATACTAAAATTTCCACCCAAGGAGGAGCCTCAGACCCATTTACATAACATACAATGTGTATATAGGCATGTTTTCTTAAGGCACATGCACGACCTTATGCTCGTCTCTACATACGATGACAAGGCTTCCCTATCTAAATGTTCATCCTAATCCTAAACAAGAGGTACCCATTCACCTTCTCTCCGGGAGTCACGGCTTTGGAAGCTATTCCCTGTGACCTCCTTATTTGCTGCAAGTGAAGTTTACTTTGTGTGACCCACTCCACCTGGTGTATCTGGGACTCACCAAAGAATGAACTCACGTTGGTTCAGTTACAGGTCTGGTCTATAACTGGGCAAAAAGCCAGTACAATGAAAACCAAGAGACTGTAACTACATGCAACAACATGGGTGAATCAGACACAACTGAGTTAAAGCCATAGTGTTGAGTTAAAAGAAGCCAGTTCAAAAGACTACATACTTACAATTCCATTTACATGAAGGTGAAGGACACATAAAGCTAAACTATGATTGTAGAAGTTAAATAATTGTAGTTACCTTGGAGGAGGGGGGCAGATATTGACTAGAAGTGGTCACAGTGGGGGCTCCTAGGGTGCTCATAATGTTCTACATCTTGAGTTTGGTGTTGATGGGAGGTATGGATACATATGTAAAATTTCATTAAGCATATACTTAACATTTATTAATTTTTTTTGTATCTATGTTCTATCTTAATTAAAACAATTAAAAAATACACACTCTCTTTAAGAAGGCAATTCCACTTTTAGGAAATTATACTACAGCTACGCTTACACATAGGCAAAATGACATATAAAAGTTATTAACTACAGTGTTGCTTATGTAATAGCAAATACTGGAAATGAGTTAAATGTTCATTGATCTAAACATCTTGGTACATTCAACCAATGGAATGTCATGCAGCTGTTTAAAAAAATCACAGAAGCTCTTATGGAGAGATAGGAAATGAACTCCAACATCTGAACAATCGATGTTAAGCTAAAAAAAAAAAATGGTGTTCATATATGCTTTCATTTGTTTAAAATATCATTTATGGGTAGAGGCTATCTCTTGAGGGGCACTTTCTTAGCCTCCTGGGAGGAAACATGATTGGGTATCAGGGGTGAGAGGGAGGTCTATTCTTCAATGAATCCTCTTCTGTATGTACCCTTTGCATTCTGTACCATGAGAATCTATTATTTTTTGAAAATAAATAACTTTAATTTTTTTTTAAACTTTGAATACCCTAGGAGGCTAAATGTATTCCCCATGTCCTTGTGGTCCTGCCTCTTGGAATCAAATTATATTCCTCATTTCCATCACCTGCTCAGCTGGTGTAGGCATCCCTTAGGAATTTTGTGACCCTCATTTGAAGATTCCATGTTCCTTCAGCTCTTGGGTTCTGTGGTTGTACTTCCTGGTTGAACAGATCTGAAGAATGAAATTTGTGCATTTTTATCTTCCAGCAGTAGGAGGCACTGACTACTTACAATATACATATGTGTGTCTGTATGTCTGTCTATTCTATCTGGATTGACAGGCAAAAGGGGTATTGCTGTATCCTTTTGTTTACGGAGCACAGCATGCAATCTTTCCATGAACTGACCCTGAATGATGCACAGGAACTCATATTCCCATACTTGTTTGGAAGTTCCTCCGGATGGGGCAGACCAATTCTGTGTTTTCCATGTCATCTGGAATGCTATACTGCTCCGAGCCCCTGATGAAACCTCCTAGGCCCCCATCCATGCCACTCCTTAGCCCGTCTTTGTCCTTGCTGAGAGGTCCCTAGCCCCCATATGACCCCATATTGGCAGTGAGGCTGGGTAGAAAAGAGGTTATGTGTCCTGGAAACAGCCCATGCCTGGGCATCAACAAATAGCATTTTGTGCCTTGCTTTGGCGTCATGGACAGCTCCCTTGATCTCTCAGGGCCTCCTCAATTTCTTCATCTGTAAAATGGGTCATTAGTGGTTTTTAACATTATGTGAGTGATCGTTATGCATAGAATTCTTTCTTTAAAGGAAATCTTATGTCTATGCCCCATATATAAAATGTGTCACAGTGGAGCAGTCCTGATTGAGGACTGTGGATGAAGAGGGTAGGAGTGGGGAAGAGGGTAAGCAGAGCCCCACCCAATCATTCCCCACACCCCATCAAGAGATAGCTCAGAGGAATCCCAAAGGAGTTAAATGTGTTTGCCCTCAGTCCCTTCCAGCTCTCAGATGCTGGGATTCGGTGGACTCAAGTGAAACTTTCTCCCTCCCTCAGTTAAATAGAAGAATCTACATTAAAGGCCTTTCCAAGAATAAAGGTTATTACCAGAGATAAATGTTATCGGAGTGACCTATGTGTATGGGAGGGCAAACATCTAATTACCTAATGTCTGCTTTTTTTTACTGCCTCCTGAGGTGCATTTCTTCCCTTGAAGCCCCAGACCCCTGCCCTTTTCTTCTTCCTTCAGGATAGACATACAGACCTCATTTTGCCTGACCATCTTCGGAATTCCCACGTCTGTGTGGATTCCCCATACATATGAAATTAAATTTGATTTTCTCCTGTCCATTTCTCAAGTCAAGTGGATTCTTAGCTTAGCTAGAAGGACCTTGTAGGAGACAGGAATTCTTGCTCCCCAACAGAACTGAATCGTGTGCCCCCATGAGTTCATATATTGAAGCCCTGACCTCCAATGTGACCGAATTTAGAGACAGAGCCTATAGGAAGGTAGTTAAGTGAAGTCATAAGAGTGGGGCCCTGTTAAATAGGGTTAGTCCCCTGTTAGGAGAAGATACCAGAGAGCTCTCCCCTCCCCACCAAGTAGGAACAGAGTGAGAAGCCTGCCATCCCTGTTTCTCATCCAAGGCTCACCTGCTGAATTTAGCATCCATCGATGTTTCATGCCTGAATTAATGACTGCCAAATGATGATTTTACGATTCCATCACTCCTCTCACATTTATTAGGTAACATTCCACTGCAGGAAGTGCTTTTCTTTCTCCTCACTCATCCGTTCATTTGTGGATATCAATGTAGACCCATGGATTCCTGTGTCATTCAATGGAGCACCATCTGTCACTCCCACTAACTATGGTGATGTTCAAATTGTCCTAGAATCTGGCTTCTTTGTCCCATTGGCATGTCACTCTCATGAGAACACATCCTTGATTTCTGATACCACAGCATGTTTCAGATTTATTGTGTACTTCCTGTGCCTCACTCCTAGAATCAGTAACTTCTCCAAGGGTCCCTTGTTCACTTGGCTAGAAAAAAAAAATGGCATTTAGAAACCAAGGTCTGAGTGCTGGGTTTGTTCATTGTTACTTGCTGTCTATTTCTATAGTTATCTTTTATTTTGAGGAACAGGAGTTCAGCAATACCTCCAATGCCAATCCAACATCACAGGTTTGTTCTAGATTTCTCCCTTATAAGATTTGGAACTCCCGGGCACCTGGGTGGCTCTGTCAGTTAAGCATCTGCCTTTGGCTCGGGTCATGATCCCAGGGTCCTGGGATCGAGCCCTGCATCGGGCTCCCTGCTCCTGGGGGAGCCTGCTTCTCCCTCTCCCTCTACCTGCCATTCCCCCTGCTTGTCCTCTCCCTCTCACTCTTTGTGTGCCAAATAAATAAATAAAATCTTAAAAAGAAAAAAAAAAGTTTTGGAACTCTCTCCCCTGACATTGAGAAATCCGCCTTCCATTATCCATTATCCTCAATATATTTATGTATTCGCCCAATCCCACTTCATGTAACTAATCTCCCAGCTCTGCTGTATCACTGGCCAACTCGGCCACCTTCCTTTCTGAGACCCCAGCTGCCAGGTCGCTGACCTGCTGGGCCTCTTACCTGTCTGGGTTCTAACTGCTGCTGAGGCACCTCCAAACCTGGTTGTCTTCCTCGTCTGGACCTGCCCAATCAATTTTCAGCTGGACTATTAGGGAACTGAACAAAGAAGGAACATGGGGAGCCCATGTGAATATCTCACATAAATATAAAAAAATTAAATTTAAAAAAGAAATCCCTTAAATCAAAATAAAAAATGAAATAACATCTGTGTATTGAGTTGTGGCATTACCACACAAACGGAAACTATTTCAAGTGGCTTTAAAACAAGATAATTTGACTGCACATTCTCATAGATATATACCCTAAGAACAAGAAGAGTTGCAAGAAAACTTAAATAGATTTTAGTAATGACCCAGAAATTCTACTCCTTAGTGTATACCCAAGAGTCATGAAAAAATATGTCCACACAAAAACTTGTACGCGACTGTTTATAGCAGCACTATTCATAATAAACAAGTGGAAACAACCAGAATATCCATCAACTGCTGAACGGATTTAAAATGTGGCATCTTGGGGCACCTGGGTGGCTCAGTTGTTAAGTGTCTGCCTTCGGCTTGGGTTGTGATCCCAGGGTCCTGGTATTGAGGCCCGTGTCGAGCTCCCGGCTCGGTGAGGAGCCTGCTTCTCCCTCTCCCACTCCTGCTTGTGCTCTCTCCCTCTCTCTCATGTCAAATAAATAAATAAATAAATAAATAAATAAATAAATAAATAAATCTTTAAAAGAATGTGGCATATTCATACAATGGAATATTATTCAGCCATAACAAGGAATGAAGTATCGATACAAGCTACAATGCAGATGAACCTTGAAAACATTCTGCTAAGTGCTTAAAAAATCCAGACACGGGTGCCTAGGTGGCTCAGTTGGTTAAGCAGTTGCCTTCGGCTCAGGTCATGATCCCAGGGTCCTGGCATCGAGTCCCACATCAGGCTCCTTGCTCAGCAGGAAGCCTGCTTCTCCCTCTGCCTGCCACTCCCCCTGCTTGTGCACTCTCTCTCTCTGTCAAATAAATAAATAAAATCTTAAAAAAAAAATCCAGACACAAGGGGCACCTGGATGGCTCAGTCGGTTTGGCGTCTAACTCTTGATTTCAGCTCAGGTTGTAACCTTGGGGTCGTGGGATCAAGCCCCGAGTTGGGCTCCACGCTCAGCCCTCTCCCTCTGCTGCTCCCCCTGCTCTTACTCTCTCTCTCTCTCTAATAAATAAATAAAATTAAAAAAAAATCCAGACACAAAAGAACACATATTGCATGATTCCTTACAGCTGACCCTTGATCAACACAGGTTTGAATGGTGCAGGTCCACTTACACACAGATTTTTTTTTTATATAAATACAGTACAATACTATAAATGTATTTTCCCTCCCTTATGATTTTCTTAATAATATTTTCTTTTTTCTAGCTTACTTTACAAGAATATAATATATAATACATATAACATACAAAATATTTAATCGACTCTTTATGTTATCAGTAAGGCTTCCAGTCAACAGAAGGCTATTAGTAGTTAAGTTTTGGGGGCGTTAAAACTTATACACGGAGTTTCAACTGCATGGGAGGCCAGCCCCCCCAGACCCTGCATTGTTCAAGGGTCAACTGTATGTGAAATGTACAGAGTAGGCAAACATAGTGACAGGAAGTAGATTAGTGTTTGCAGGGGGTGGAGGTGGAGGAGATTGGGGAGTGACTGTCAATGGGTATGCGATTTCTTTCTAGGGTAATGGAATTCTATCTAATTCTGGATTTAAATAGTGGGGTGTTGGTTGCACAACTTTGTGAATATGGTAAAAACCACAGAATTGCATACGTTTCAAAGAGTGAATTTATTGTATGTGAATTTATATCAATAAAGCTGTTACTTGGGACGTCTGGGTGGCTCAGTTGGTTAAGCGTTCACCTTTGGCTCAGGTCATGACCCCAGGGTCCTGGGATTGAGTCCCGCATCAGGCTCCTTGCTGAGTGGGGAGCCTGCTTCTCCCTCTGCCTGCCACTCTCCCTGCTTGTGCTCTCATAAATAAATAAATAAATAAATAAATAAATAAATAAATAAAATCTTTAAAAAAAAATAAAGCTGTTACTTAAAAAAGAGAGAGGGAACCAGGCATGAGGTGCTTCCTGAAGAAATATTCTCCTCAAAAATTAGAATCTGAATCTTATTAAGCCTTCAGGGAGGAACATGTTAACACCATAGAGATATAATCAGCAAAATCCAAAATGAGAGACTCTATAGGACAAATTGCTTTCCTCAACAAACATATTTGAAAATAAAAATCAGAAACTATGACAAAAACAAGAAGGAGAGACAGAGACAGAGAGACCTACAGATTCATATGTATCTATGTATGGATCTTACTTGGATATTGTTTCAAACAAACAAAAAGAAAAAGAAATAATGGGAAATTTGAACAATGGCTGGATTTTGGTGATATTAAGGAATTATTTATTTAGGGTGATAATAGTGCTAAGATTATGCTTTTATTTTTTTTCTTTAGAGAGAGAGAAAGAGAGAGAGAAAGTGTGAGTGGGGGAGGGGGCAAAAGGAGAGTAAAAGAGAGAGAGAACCTTAAGCAGGCGCCACACTCAGTGTGGAGCCCAATGTGGTGCTTGATTCCACAGCCCTGAGATCATGACCTGAGCCGAAATAAGAGTTGGATGCTTAACCGCCTGAGCCACCTTGGTGCTCCAAGATTATGTTTTCAAGAGTTCTTTTGTGTTGATGAGATAGTTCTGTATCTTGAAATCTTGATTGTGGTGGTGGTTACATGAATCTATACATGTGATAAAGTTACTCCTTCCCTGAATGATATAAGGGAAAGTAAGGGGCCCCAGGAGTTTATTCGCATAAAGTTTCCCTAAGAGAATGAGCTTTGAGTGTATTCGTGTACTCTGCATAATTTTTCATTGAGTCAGGGCCTGTCCACTCATCTATGACTACATGAAGGTGTCTGGGGTCTTCTTCTTAAATACAGTGCTTTGTTAGCCATTTACTGCTTCCTGTTTTGATTTTTTTAGCTGCTCAGTCAGCAGTTTCTCATTTAACCAAGTGCTTTACTGTAGAGAAAGAAGGAAAAAGAGGAACTCTGGCCTCCTGTTAACTAGTTTTATTTTTTGAATTCATGTTAATTATTGTCTCTGTGTTCTGCTGAACATCACAAGCCAGCCTTACTATTTATGCAATTCAGCCCTGGTTTGGGGAAGTCATGGGTTCTTCCATACCTGCCAAAGATAACAGTGGCTTTTACCAATGTCTTTTCATGCTCACTGAGGGCTGAAGATAGACGATGTGAAAAGAGATAATACTGATAGCATTTCTTTGATTAATGAACCCTAAAATTAAAAAAGAAGCTTTAGTTGGGAGAGGAAGTATAAGAAAATGAAACAAGGTGATACTGGGAACTTGATTCGGCAAGTGATTTTGAGGGCATGACCTGAGATCAGCCCATTTAGTCCAAAGTCTTAGACTCTTTCACCTGTCGCAACATCTAGAGAGGCATCTGGGCTGAAAAACAGAAGAGCCGTGTTCAAGTCTTGCTTGGTGGCCAACTTGCCGCATACTCTTAGGTGTCATGTTTCCTTCAGTATCTCAGTTTCTTTATTTGCAAAACCAGGGTCCTGGGCCATATCACCTCCAAAGTTATTCCAGTTCCAAAATTTTATACCCAAGGGCAAAAAAGGGTCTTCATCTATTCTGGAAAGAAGATCACCAGAAGTTTGAACCAGAGGTCTCTTCTGGTCAGCTCCCATTCATTTATTTATTTGGTATTCAGCCAACATTTCTAGGTGCTTAAGAATGTTTTGAGGGACTGGATTAAAACACATAACACACTGCTGTCCATGGACTAAGCAGTGATTTCTGAGCCAGATGTGCTGGAGGGGACCAGAACTGCCAAGAGCTTTTTGGAGCTCCAACGTCTTCCACAGCTAGGAGCTTGGGCAAAGCATTCTTCTCAAAGATAATTCTCTAAGGAGGGGACTTTCTTGAAGCCTTTAGCTTGAGCTCTAGGGCAAACTTGGTCTTAAGAACTTGGAAATTTTAGGGTGCTTTGGTGGCTCAGTTGCTCTGCCTTTGGCTCAGGGCATGATCTCATGGTCCTGGGATCGAGCCCCAGGTCAGGCTTCCTGCTCAGCTTCTTCCTCTGCCTCTCCCCCTGCTTGTGCTCTCTCTTTCTCTCTCTCTCTCTCAAATAAATAAAATCTTTAAAAAATTTTTTTAAAAAGAACTTAGAAATTTTAATTGGCTTGCCGGGAGGAAGAAAACATCTTTTGAAAGGTTTAAGTAGATTTTTCATTTCACCTCTAGGACAGGTTATTATTATTCCTTGGTTTGGGGAAGACCACGTGAGTAATGATAAGAGTAAATTATTCTGTGTAGTGCTTCCCATATGCCAGATGTTATACTAAGTCCCACTCAACTAATTCATTTAATCCTCATAACAGAATGCAAGGGTGGTATTTTTATTAACTCGATTTTATAGATGGAGCAGCTGAGGAACGCACAACCTTGAAGAACTTACTCAAGATGGCATACAATAAGTAGTAGAGCTGGATTTGAACCATTACACCTGGCAAATTGTGCTCTTAAGCCCATCCACCAATGTGTCCCTAAATGAGTCTGTAACATGAAAGTGAAGCTAGGATTACCTTACGATCCAGTGTGCTGGTTTCCTATGGCTGCTGTACCATTAACGTGACCGTTTAAAATAACAAAAACTTACTCTCTGATAGTTCTGATGGTCAGGAGTCCAAAATGGGTCTCACTGGTTTAAAATCAAGGTATTGGCAGGATTATATTCCTTCTGGAGGCCCTAGGAGGCAACTCCTTGCCTTTTCCAGAGGCTGCCTTCACTCCCTGACTCATGGCCTCCCCCCCATCTTCAATAGCCAGCGCCAGATGAGTCTTTCTCATGCTGCATCACCTGACACTTTCTTTTATCTCCCCTTTTCCTTTATAATGACCCTGTGATTACGTTGGGCCCACTTTGATAATCCAAAATAATTTCCTCATCTGAAGATCCTTAATCATGTCTGCAAAGTTTCTTACTTTGGACACACCCAGACCTGGGAGTGTGGGTGGGAATGGGGAGTGACTGCAAATGGGCATAAGGGATCTTTTGGGGGTGATGGAAATGTTCTAAAATTAGATTGTGGGGATGGTTGCACAACTCTATACATTTGCTATAAATTATGGAATTGTGCACTTGAATGAATTGAGGGGGGCCTGGGTGGCTCAGTTGGTTAAGTGCCTCACTCTTGATCTCAGTTCAGGTATTGATCTCAGGGTTGCGAGTTCAAGCCCGGTATTGGACTCCACGCCCATTGTGGAGCCTACTTAAAAAAAAAAAAGAAATGAATGGTTTGATATGCAGATTATATCTCAATAAAGCTGTTTTTTTTTTAATGAGGAAGACAGAACCAGTATACAGTACTTATGCTGAAGTCTCTTTTCTTAACGAGGACTGTCTTTCATCCTGAGATGATTTTTTCCCTACTTTTTTAAGTTAATGTATCTTTCCTTTCTGAAAATGATGTGATAGAAAATGGCAGTAATAATAGTTGTTTTTCATTACCCTTCCTTGTAAAGTAAAAAGTAAACACCGTGTCAATTCTTTTTTTTTTTTTTTAAGATTTATTTATTTTAGAGAGAGATAGTGCATGAACAAGGGGAGGGGCAGAGGGAGAGAGAGAAGCCCCAAGCCGACTCCCCGCTGAGCATGGAGCCCCACACGGGGCTTGATCCCAGGACCCTGAGATCACATGATCTAAGCGGAAATCGAGAGTCTGCCACTTAACCAACTGAGCCACCCAGGCGCCCCTAACACCCTGTGTCAATTCTTGAATGTTTGTAAAAACTGTACTGATCTGTGAAATCCAAGAGTTTGGGAAGCCCTGGACCAGCTGATCTGTTAAAGTAGGAAGAGGTCTGAGGGATCATTGAATTCAACTCTCTCATTTTCAAGATAAGAAAGTATTGAAGGGCTATGGCGGTGGAGTCCCCTGTGCAAGGTTGCCCAGCCGGCTTCTGGGTCCTTCGTTTGTTTCCACTCTTACTGCATCCCCCACCAGGTGCCTTTTGATTCCGGAAGTCTAAGAACTCTTTGCCAATCTGCCTATCAGCACACAGTGAGGTATGACATTCTGGGCAGGTCAACATGTGGAGAAGCTTTGCCAAGGACACAGTTTAAAGGAAATGCTTGGCTCCACTGAGTGGATTCATCTGAGTAAGTCACCTGACCCAGACCAGTCCACAGCATCACATGACAGTCAAAGGTCCTGAAGTGCATCTGCCAAATGACTAAGAAGTGCTTACTGGCCCAAAGGAGATGTTGACTGTTTGTGCTGGTAACGGAGGGCACTTCCCCAAGACGCGCAGCAGAGTGCAACATGTGACTTGTAACCCCTGGGGATGGACCCCAACGTGACATTCTCAGTCTCACTCTTGCTTCTGAAAATATACTGCAAAGGCACCTGTGAAAATCTCCGGACTCCCAAAGGTCAAGGCACTTGGGGAACGTAAAGATGAATCAGATATTTCTGTCTTTATCTTTTTATTTACACCCAGTCTTGTTCCAGAAAGGACTGGAGGCAGTTTTGAAGGATGCATAAAATACAGGGAGCATTAATGAGATGGAGAGTGATACTGAAGTTATGTAAATATGGAAGTCCTATTCTGACCTGAAACCCAATTTTTTATTAAAAATGTCTATGGAAAATATTCAGCTAAAATTTGTATACCGGGGTAGCTGGGTGGCTCAGCTGGTTAACCTCTGCCTTCCGCTCAGGTCATGATCCCTGGATCAAGCCCTGTGACTGGCTCCTTGCTCGGGGGCAGGGAGCCTGCCCCTCCCTCTGCCTCTGCCCTTCCCCCACCCTGGCTCATGCTCTCTCTTGCTCTCTCAAATAAATAAATAAAATCTTTAAAAAAATAAAATAAAATTTGTACACCTCTTAGCTCTATAGCACAAACTTTAAAAAAGTAACAATTTTATTATAATTTATATACCACAAAAATCACTCTTTTAAAGTGTAAAGTGGCTTTTAGTATTTCACAGTTGTGCCTCCATCACCAATATTTAATTTTAGAACCATCTCCCAAAAGAAAACTACATGTTAATGGTCACTCCCCATTTTCTCCCAGCCCCTGGCAACCACTGTTTTCTAACTCTATGATTTGCCTAGTGGACATTTCATATAAATGGAATGAGGCAATATGGCCTTCTGTAATTGGCTCCTTTCACTTACCATAGTGTTTTCAAGGTTCATCCGTGTTGAGCAAAACACTTTTAAAAAATATAAATAAATCAAGAGAATGAAACGACAAGCCATAGACTGGGAGAAAATATGTGCAAAAGACATATTTGATAAAGGACTTATCCAAAATACACAAAGAACTCTTCACATCATTTTCTCAGCAATGAGAAAATGAACAGCACAATTAAGAAAAGAATGGTCAAGGGGCGCCTGGCTGGCTCAGTGGGTGGGGCATGCGACTCTTAATCTCAGGGTTGTGGGTTCGAGGCCCACGTTGGGTGTGGAGATTACTTAAAAATAAAATCTTTAAAAAAATGGTTAAAAGACCTGGACAGACACCTCACCAAAGGAGATATAGGGATGGTATATAAACATATAAAAAAGATGTTCAATATCATGTGTCACTAGGGAATTGTAAATTAGAACAACAATGAGATACCGCTACACGCCTGTTAGAATGGCCTAAAGCACAAACACTGACGACACCACGTGCTTGTGAGGAGGTAGGAGAGAACGCTCGTTCATTGCTGGGGAGGATGCAGGATGGAACAGGTACAGCCCCTTTGGAAGACACTGTGGCACTTTCTTTCAAAACTAAACACACTCCTGCCATAGGATGCAGCAATGGCACTCCTTGGTATTACCGCTGCGTGAAATCTGCACGTGGATGTTTACAGCAACTTTGTTCATAACTGCCAAACCTGGAAACAACCAATATGTCCTTGAGTAGATGAATGGATAAACTAACTGTGGTCCATCCAGGCCATGGAACAGTATTCAGCACTAAAAAGAAATGAGCTATCAAACCGTGAAAAGACATGGAAGAAACGTAAATGCATAGCACTAAGTGAAAGAAGCCATTCTGGGGTGCCCGGCTGGCTCAGTTGGTGGAGCGTGTGTGACTCTTGATCTGGGGGTTGTGAGTTCGAGCCCCACGTTGGGTGTAGAGATTACTTAAAAAAAAAAAAGAAGAAGAAGCCAGAAGTGTGTCCACATGGCTACATACCAGAGGATCCCAACTATATGACATTCTGGAAAAGGCAAAACCGTTATAGAGACAGTAAAAAAGATCAGTGGTTGCCAGGGGTTAGAGGAGGGAAGGGATGAATAGGCAGAGTACAGAGGATTTTTAGGGCAGTGAAACTATTCTGTTTGATACTGAAATGGTGGATACATGTCATTATACATTTGTCAAAATCCGTAGAAGGTACAACACCAAAAGTGAAGTCCAATGTGGACTGTGCACTTTGGGTGATGATGATGTATCAGCGTAAGGTCATTGATTGTAATAAACGGACCAAGATGTGGATAGTTGGGGAGGCTGTGCACACGTGGGGGATAGGGGACATATATAGAGACTCTCTGTACTTTCTGCTCAATTTTGCTGTGAACCTAAAACTGCTCTAAAAAAATAAAGTCTATTAAAAGCAAATAAACAAACATAATAGTACAACCAGAAAACTATTATATATACCTGACTTTAGTATCACACGTAAGTTGTGATGGTCCCAGTGTAGTGGGTAACTCTTGGTGCCCTGCTCCGTTCCCACTCTGCCATTGGCTGAGGGAAGCTGTCCCCTGCCAGGAGAGGCCTGGGAAGTCACACTCTTCATGGCCAATGACTGGCTGATGTGGGAATGAACAGCTCTAGTCCTCTTGCCTCTGGGTAGAAAAACCTCTATGGTACAGTTGTGCTTCAGGGTTCTTGATGGGATCCGGCTGAGGTCTGCTTCTTCCTGAACCCACATCTTTGCAGAGCCTCTTCCTTTGCCTGTCCCCATCCTCCACTCTCCTCCAGGTTTGTCCCCAGAGTGTGCCCTCTACAGCTTATCAGCACAAGAATCGTCTCTCAGGCTTTGCTTCCAGGAAACTAATCTATGACAATTCCTAGGGACGTCCCTGTCTTCCTAGGATATTCTGATGGAAGGCCATCTTAAAAGGGTCATGTAATTCATTGTCCACAGCGTTGCCTGCCACAAACAAGACGCCTTTACATATTTTTTCCGCATTCATGGCAAGCGCCTGAGATACACAGCATTGCACCGGAACCTGACTTTACAAAAGCAAGTCTTTTCTTCCCAGGCACCCATTTTTACATTAAAAGAGTAACTTTAGGGGTGGAGGAGAATTAAAAGTAAAAGAAGAGAGAACAGTGGTGGTGACATACAATGTGGCCAGAAATGAATCTGAAAAAGTGTGGGTTTCCTTTGGGTGGACCACAGATTTTGCCATAAGCCTTATAATTACACACACACACACACACACACACACACACACACACCCCTGCTCATTTATACAATCCACAGTGTCTTCTACTTAGGAACCAACTGTATTAAGGCCAGTCAGAATTTCTGCCTTGGTCCTTCTGAAAAGCATACCCCACCAGGTAATGAAACACAACCTTGACAGTAAACTTGGGGGAGAAAAGTCCCAGCTCAGCTTGATTCTTGAGCCCTGCTCTCTGGGCTTATTTCCCTTCCGAACTTTGGGCCGCCTGTTTAATTTCTCTGAGCCTTCATTTTTTTCATCTGTAAAATGGGAATAGTAATAGTCCTACTGCATAGATGTTATTAATTAATTAATCCTTTATTGAGAACTAAGTGATAAAATAATAGTCTGCTAACAGGTCTTGAGTGAGGGTTAAGAAAACATGAAAGCTTTAATGCTAAAGGGGAAAAAGACATTTAAAAATTGGGATTCTGAGGTCCTTGACTTTATTATTTTTTAAAGATTTTATTTATTTGAGAGAGAGGGAGAATGAGAGAGAGAGAGCACAAGGGGGGTGGGCAGAGGGAGAGGGAGAAGCAGGCTCCCTGCTAGGACTCTGGGATCACGACCCCGAGGCGAAGGCAGCCACTTAACCAACTGAGCCACCCAGGTGCCCTACTCCTTGACTTTAGACCTGTTTCTGATTACCTTAGAACCTCTTCCTCCTCTATCATTGCCTGGCATTTACTGAGTCCTCACCAGACCTCTGGAGAAGGCTCACATGCCTCTCGTTAGATCTGATACTCTATTTTGGGCCTGCTGTTACCACTTTAATATATCCTATTCAAAGGTTTCACCCATCCTGCAGGAGGAGGAGATTATACATGCGTGAGGGTTCTTGGGGGGCCATTCTAAGAATAGTGCCTACCTGTTAATAAATAAATGCTTATTGATTGCTTGGAAATCCTTCAAAAACAACCAGGAAGAGATGGTGCCCCTCCCCTCCCCTGAGTTTAGGACCACAGCAATCTTTATCCTGCCATATCGTGCCAGGATGTCATCTCTCAGGAGCTGCGTGACTGGAAGAGGAAGGATGTGCCAGGAAGAGGGACTTGCATAGGCAAAGACAAGAAGGCCACGAGGGCTGGAGCGAGTGAGTCTTGTGACAGGAAGTGAGGTCATGGGAATAAGTGGGAGTCAGCTGATGTTAGCCAGGTAGGAGTTTATTCGAGGAAGGACGGAATGATTTTTTTAAGATGATGAAAAGTTTTAGAAGTAGATTCGTTGCACAATAATGTGAACATGATTAATCCTACTAAACTGTATATGTAAAAACGGTTTAAGTGGCAAGTTTTATGTTATATGTATTTTACTATGTCAGGGAGCAAGAATTCTGGTCCCCTCAAAGATCTTTCTAGCTGGACTAAGAATCAAATTGACATGAGACCGGTTAACAGGAGAAAATCAAATTTAATGATGTACGTACGGGGAATCCACACAGACATGGGCACTGCAAAGACAGGTAAAATGAGGTGTATATGTCATCCTGAACTAAGGAGAAGGGGCAGGGGTCTGGGACTTCATAAGAAAGGAATGCACTTCACAGGGTGAGAAGAGGAGCCGATGTTTGGTTATTAGATGTTTGCCCTACCATGCAGTTGGGTCACTCAGATGAAATTTATCTCTGTTAATAACTCTTATTTGGGGGTGCCTGGGTGGCTCAGTTGGTTAAGCGACTGCCTTCAGCTCAGGTCATGATCCTGGAGTCCCTGGATCCAGTCCCACATCGGGCTCCCTGCTCGGCAGGGAGTCTGCTTCTCCCTCTGACCCTCCCCCCTCTCATGTGCTCTCTCTCATTCTCTCTCTCTCAAATAAATAAATAAAATCTTAAAAAATAATAATAATAACTCTTATTTGGGGAAAGACCCTTAATTTAGATTCTTCTGCATTGTTAAGGGAGGGATAAAAGTTTCTCTTGGGCCCACAGTGCTTTCAGCTCAAGACAATCCACATGCCAAAGTGGCACAATCTGGGGGCCTGTCCTGGACCCCTTCATTTTCAAAGCTGGTCTCCGTGTGTGTTTGAGTCTAATTGACTTCTGGCTGAACGTTCCTCTCTTTACATTCCCTGCCCACAAATACAACCTACCCCAAACCCTCAATGCGCTCGCCTGTAGCTTGCAACAGTCTGCTTATCTCAAATTGCAATTCCTCTGCTCTTCCCAAATAAACTCCTCCTTTTTTAGCTTGCCTCAGTTTACCCCTTTATTTAGATCAAGAATATTACATATTTCAGTTGAAATATTTTCATACAAAAGGTCAGTGTGTCTGTGGTGGGAACAGTTGACTGCAGGGATCCTCAGGGCTCGGGTTAGTGCCTAGCACTTCTCATGCACTCGAGAAATAGCGGACACCTGACTAGAATCTGTTCTGAGTTCGTTCATTATGTATCAATTCGTTTGAACTTTACAACAACCCTGTGAAACACAGATAAGTGAAGAGAGTGTCCAGGACCCCACAGCCAGGAAGTGTCAGAGATGGAGTCGAAATCCAGGATGTCTGGAGAGAGTCCATGCCTTTGACCATCATTATCAAACAGAATGAATGAATGAATGAATGAATGTTGAGTCCTGAGAACCAGTGGTTCTCACCATGGAAGGGGGGGGGCTGTGCATGCAGATTTTGCCCCTCCTTCCCCCAGAAGGCTTTTGGCAATGTCTGGGGACATTTTTGATTGTCACAACTTGAGGGAAGGGTGCTCCTGGCATCAGGTGGGTAGCCCCCCGGGGATGCTGATGCCACTAGACATCCTATGAGGTGCAGGACAGCCCCCCAACCTCCCTCACGCAACAAAGAACTACCCGGCCTCCAAATGTCAGTCATCCTGAGGTGCAGAAACCTGCTCTAAACTTAATCAATTTCTTTTCCTACTCTCTCCAGCGCTTATTGCTTTATAATCTGAACCTCTCACTTAATCTCTCGCTATTAGATAGAAAAAGATGGAATCTGAAATGGCTCCTCAGTGCTCTTATCTCTGGTGGCTGGGTTATCTGCCACAGTCTTGTGGTATCACAGATTTGTATCTGGCTTGAGCCTCACTAACCTCTGAGCCCCACACTGTGACTTTCCTGGTGAGAATTTCACTGGGGACATTTGAGGGGGGGGGGTGTCCTCATGCCTATATGTTTACAGGGAGCCTGCCACCCTCCTGCCGCCCTGGGATGTTTTCTGGTGCCTTGGCTCCTGGCCCTCCCACTGGTGCTGCCCTTCCCACACCATGCCGCCATTCCATTCCGTGTGTAGTCTCAGAGCACAGCAGTGCCCAAGGTCAGAGATTCCTATCTTCCTTTTCTCATCATGCTCTTAGCCCTGCAGGTAGCTACTATTCATGGGGCACTTACTAGATGCTAAGCAGTGTGTTTCATTCAATTTACCGAGAGAAGTAGGTGCTGTTCTATTTTACAGTTGAGGAAACCCAGGCACTGAGAAATTAAGTAACTTGCTCAGGTCCCACAGCTTGTACGTGCTGGAGCTGGGATCGGAATCCAGGTAGCTTGATGGCAGAGCCCACCATGTGCACCCACTTCTCCCTCCAAGCCCCTCTCATCTCAGCCTCCTCCTTGTGGCTGGCCTACAAGTGCAGTCTCTTCTGAACTAAGGAGAAGGGGCAGGCGTCTGGGACTTCATAGGAGTCTCTTCTGAGGCTCTCCTGAGTCTCTTCTGAGGCTCTCCTGACCATTACCACGGGAACTCCCTGCCAACTCCCAGCCACCCACCGGTCCTCAATTTTCAGCTGCCTTCTCTTGTCCCATACTCTCAGCTCTCAGCTCACCGTGCTGCTGAGGGGAGTCTGAGGGGGCTATCCCTGGACCTCATCTGCCTAAACATGCCTGGCATCAGGCCACCACTTCTGTTCCATTTCACCTGTGAAAACCCAACCAAAGACCACCATTTATTCTGGGTGAATTGAGGGAGTGGTTAGGGACACCCTGTTCCTCTCTTATTAGACAGTGAATTCCCAAGGGGAAAGAACAGAATCCCATTTCTCTCGGGGCACCTGGGTGGCTCTATCGGTTAAGTGTCCGACTCTTGATTTCAGCTCAGGTCATGATCTCAGGGTTGTGAGACTAAGCCCCATTTGGGGCTCTGCACTGAGCATGGAGCCTGCTTGAGATTCTCTCTCTCCCTTGCCCTCTGCCCCTCTAACACTGCCTCCCCACTCCCCCGCCCCGCACGCTGGCTCTCTCTTCTCTCTCTTAAAAAAAAAAAAAAGAATCCAATTTCTCTCAATAATCAGCCGCACTTGGCACATAAGGGACATCCACTAAATGTGTTCTTGAATAAATGGTTGAATGAACTCCTACCACTCCCCACTGAGGAAGACTGAAAGTGTACTGGTCATGAGACTTCGCTATGGACTTGGACAGACGTGGGTCTGAATAAGACTATGGTCACTTCCCAGCTAAGAGTGTGGAGAAGAACTTAACTCAGCGTTGGTAACTTTTTCCTGTAAATGGTCAGACAGTAAATATTTTCGATTTTGTGGGCCAAAATCTTGTCTCTTGTATAACTACTCAACTCTGCCTTGTTGGTAAAAACAGCGAGAGATAATACCAAAACCCGTGGGCATGGCTGTGTTCTCACAGACGTTATTTACAAAAATAGGGAGCAGGCTCAGGGCAGTATGCTCTCGCTTGACTTACTGTAAAAAAAAAAAAAAAAAAGAAAGATTATAAAAGAAGATCAAGTGAGACAACCTGTGAATGCAGCCCTTACATCTTACACTTGATGTGCTTGGGTAGGACTGCACTTAATTCTCTCACATCAATTGCACTCAGTTCAATTTACTGTGCTCTACCCCACGGCACAGATACGTATAAAGTTTCCCCATTTCCCTGTGAGATAATAATACCAAACATTTGAAAAATAGCATTGCATAGGGATGAAGAGGACGAGATTCTGAACTAGATCGACTGCCTGGGTGTGGGTTCTGGCCCCGCCACTTCAGAGCTAATGCGGTCTTCCGAAGATTAATTTACTTTCCACGGCTGAACCCCCCTCAGTCGTCCTAACTGTAAAGCAGGGACCACAATAAGAGTGCGTATTTCTCATAAGGTTGTCTCGAGGATTAAATGGACCTGCACATTCGATCACGGGGGATCCTTAAAGATTCCAAGACCCAGAACACGTGCAGACCAAGGAACTCACCGACGTCTGGGGCGACACAGGGACATCAGGATTTTTGAAGTTTCCCTAGATGATTCCAAAGTGCTACAAGTTCGGAAACCAGTGGGTTAAAGTGCCCCGCGCGCTGGTTTTGATCCTTCGGTGGACACTTCTGGAATTGCTGCGTTTCCAGGCAAGCCCCACGTACCCCGGGCCCCCTCACCCGCATTTCATTGCTCCAGCTTCTCCCAGGGTCCGCGGGCTGTGGGCCCAGAAGCCCCGGCTCTTGCATGCTGGGACTTGTAGGCCCTCTGGCTCGCCGGCCCCGCCTTGCTCGTTCTCCCATTGGCTTTTGCAGATGCCCGCCCCGAAGTTTCACCAATCAACGCAGCGCCCTAGGCCATTAAAGCCTGGAGCCGGGGGAGGCTCCGCAATCACTGCAGGGCGGACATCACGAGGAGGCGCGTTTGAGGCTGCGCGTCGTGACGAGTTCCCACGGTCCTGCCGCCGCGCGCCGCCGTCGCGGTCTTCCGCCACAGGTAACCGCGAGCCCCAGGCGGGGATCCGGGCCAGGGCTGCCTGTGTGCCCCGGCTCTGGGCCTCACCGGCGGGATTTTCAGCTCCCGCGGCCCTGAGTAATCCGCTTCTCACCCTGCGAAAGAGCATTTCGGGAAACGGTGAATCCCAAGGGAAATGCTGCGACCTCTCAGCCCGCCCTCCCGAGGGGTGGTCGTGGGCTTCTGGGGGCTCTCTTCTATTGGCGCGAGCTCGGGCTGGAAGCCCAGGCGCTTCCTCCGAGCGCAGGGGGAAACGGGCGCGGGGAGAGGGTATTGGCCAAGGTCCCACCGCCAGGCGTGCCGGGCAGGGTCTGGCGCTTGGTTCCGACCTTCACAACCTAGGAGCAGTTCAGGCTCTAGGTGCTTGTAATGTGTAGGATTGCACCCATTTCCACTCAGTTCTCCGTAGCCAAGGGGAAAAGCAGGTAACTACAACAGCAGAAATACCCAAACGTGTAAAAACATCCCTTCTGAGAAGTTAGGGATGCTCTAGTTCTCAGAGGCTTGAGCTGGTGGGACTCACAGGGTGATTCACTTCAAGCGTGAAAGTGAAAGTTTGATTAGGCCCCCTGCCCCTTAACTATTAGAGGGGAGGTTATATGTACATGGGTTATTCCATGCCAAGAATTGTAGAATCTGGGGCCTGGAAGAAGGAACTTTGTATCATGGGCTTCGTTTTATAGATGAAAATAAATGCCCAGAGTTTGAGACTTGCCCTGTGGTACGTAGAGAGTGGAGGAGCTCAGCTTTTTTACTGTAGGAGAGGTTCCATTCGTTAGCAAACGTTCATTGAGCCTTACTTATTGAGCTGGGGTTTTTTGTAAAGGGGAGAGGCAGTCTATAGAGAATCATTCCAGTTACAGGTTTGCGCAGGGGCAGCATCTAACCCTGTCGGAAGCATCTAATCCTTATTTGTGGGAAGAGGTAGAACTTTGCAGAGAAGCGCCTGAATGGAGTTTGAGGGATGGGAGGAGCTAGTGTGATGGAGAAGAATGTTTCACCTGGAAAACAGCATGGTGAAGGCATGGAAAGAGCCACGATTTTGGACCACGGTCTTGGAGCCTGGTTGGAACAAGGGATTTCATGTGGGTGGTGAATTTCATGAGCTCTCTTTCGTAAGAATAGAGTGGTACATCTTGCAGGGCCTTCTGTGCTGCTGCAGGAGATTTAGATTTTATCCTGAAAGCTTGGGAAGCTGAATTTATTTTTTTTAAAAATATTTTTATTTATTTATTTGAGAGAGAGAGAGCATGAGCAGGGGTGGAGGGTGCAGAGGGAGAAGCAGTCTCCCCGCTGAGCAGGGAGCCCGACTCGGGGCTCAGTCCCAGGACCCTGAGATTAGGACCTGAGCGGAAGGCAGACGCTTAACCGACTGAGCCACCCAGGTGCCCCCGGAAAGCTGGATCTAGTAGATGTGTATCTTAGGTAGTTCTGTAGTGTGGAAAAGTATTGAAGAGAGGTCCCAGTAGGGAGCGCCTGCAGTAATTCCCAGGAGAATTGCTGAGCCTTTTAAAGGATTTTAAAGACGCGGTGGGAAAGGAGAAGAGAGGAGAAAAAATTTTGAACTGTTAGGGAGATAATATACACCATACCTAGTATTGTTCAGTAAAAGTATATTGAAGTGAATACTGTTTTTCTAACCTATGACTATCTTTTGAGGAACTGCCCAGCACTTTTTTTTTTTAACTGCAGAAGTTGCTTTGTAGACCATAATTCAAATCCCAGATTATGATGGGGGTAATTGTCACATGTATTGAGGTGTTGAAATCTGAATGGTTAAGCATATGAGAAGACTCAAATTCTCTTGTAATCCAGGAAATGCAAATTGAACCCATAATTAGATCACTTTATATCCATCAGGTTATGAATTGTAAGTTCCATACTATTAAGAGATGATAGGTATTTGAGGAAAAGATTCACTACTGGTAGAAGTGTATCATAGAACTATATAGCTACTAGCAAAATGGGTATGTATAGGGGCGCCTGGGTGGCTCAGTCAGTTAAGCTTCTGCCTTTGGCTCAGGTCATGATCCCAGGGTCCTGGGATCGAGCCCCACATCAGGCTCCCTGCTCAGCGGGGAGCCTGCTTCTCCCTTTCCCTCTGCCTGCCGCTCCCCCTGCCTGTGCTCTCTCTATGTCAAATAAAATCTTTTAAAACAATGAGTGTGTATATCTTAAGATCAAGTGGTTCCACTTCTAGAAAGTAGCCTAGAGAAACAGAGACATTTGTTTGCAAGGAGAAGAGTATTAGGATGTTTACTGCAACGTGATTTATAATCATAAATTTTTGAAACCGCCTAAATGTCCCTTAGAAGGAAATGTTTATAAGGTGGACATATATGTTTTAAAAGTATAATAAAGTGAATGAAAAGAAATGCTAACTTATGCAGCTCTTTCTGCCCATGGGTGCTGTCCCCATGCTTTAATAAAATCACCTTTTTGCACCAAAAAAAAAAAAAAAAAAAGAAAGAAATGTTAACTTACGATCATGGTTATTTTCTGGTGGTGGGGAGAATGGGACGGGGCATGGGAAGGAATTTCATCTAATACTGTATTTGTTTTATGGGGAGAGAGTTCTCAGATTTGCAAAATATTAACAGTTCATGGGCTCGATGATAGGTAACAGGTGTTTTACATTGTACTTAGTACATTTCTATAATTTAATGATTACCTTTCAATTTCTTGAATATAACTTATAACAAAATTTAGCTTAAGAATTCACATCTAGCTAGAAAAGTCATTCAGTCATTGTGGGAAAATATTACAAACTACATTGAAACCAGGTTTCAAAAATAGTAATGGTGGTAAAAGGGATTCAAGTGTCAGCTAACTGTGAAAATAAAAATGTGGAAAAACTGTTCACCGCTGGGCAAATTTTACTTTGCTAGATTCCAAAATTCTTCTAACCATTAGGAGATTTTAAAAGTGTTTATCGATTGTGTCTATTTGGAAATATGATTTAGTTACTTAAACTTTTTGTAATGTTAAAAGATAATTGTAAAAAGATTTATTTATTTATTTGAGAAAGAGTGAGGGGGAGGGGCAGAGGAGAGACTCTTCAAGCAGACTCCCCACTGAGTGTGGAGCCCAACCCGGGGGCTTAATCCCATGACCCATGAGATCATGACTTGAGTCGAAACTAAGAGTCAGTGCTTAACTGACTGAGCCACCCAGGCGCCCAAAAGGTAATTTTTAAAAAAGGTAAAGTCATCGCTCGATACAGGTATAAAAGTGAGCAAGTACTAAAGATTACATTTAACTTATAATGAGGAAATGTAGTGTGATGGTTGCAGCCAGATCAAAGGAGACTCCAGGGTCAGAAATAATGAAATGAACGGGCAAATGGCAGGCAAAACTGGCTTCTTTCTATAGCCGGAAATCAACCCAGCCTCCGCTTCACAGAATTCATTTGTATATCTTTAGATAAGAATTGTTTGCATTGCTGTTACCCAGTTTACAGAGATGTAAAGAAAAAAATTGCATGGAGTCAGAATTAGGTAACCTTAAAGGACATGCTATAATCTAGAATCCAGTTTGCCACTGAATCAGAAATTTTCCCTGTAGGAAAAATATTGATTAACTTTAATAAAATAGTTTTCATTTGAGATAAGAGCTAGTTGGATTTTGTTTTATTTATTTTGTTGTTCCTTTTTTTTTTAAATTTTTTATTAAAATTTATTTTTGTGAGAAAGAGAGTGTGCATGGGCGGGGGGTAGAGAGAGAAGCAGATTCCCTGCTGAGCAGGGAACTGGATGCGGGACTCGATCCCAGGACCCTGGGATCATGACTTGAGCCGAAGGCAAAGGCTTAACTGACTGAGCCACCCAGGCGCCCCTGGATTTTGTTTTAATCTCACTCGTAAAACAGGAAGTTAAAAGGTTTGAGAACTGAATCTGCCCTTAATAATTCAGTTCTACCATCCCATTGCACAGACAATTAAGGCCCGGAGAGGGAAGGGTCTCCCCTGACTTAGCTGTGTGTCCTGTGTTAGAGAAGTTGCACTAGACCCTTGTTAAAAACAGCAGGACAGGTTTTATTCCAGCCATTATATTAGGGACAGATACTTCAGTGTAGATCTGAGTTCAACTCCGAATACAGCAAGGATAGTTGGGATTTATGGGCAGGCTGAGAGGGTCAGTGGATGGAAAATTACAAGGGACCTTGATTAGATATCAAAGGTGGGCCATTCTCATGGGATTCTTGGTAAACTGAACTTAGCAGGCCAAGACCTACTTGAGATGGGGGCTCAGAGGAGCTTGACTCAGTTCGGTCAAGGAGGGGTCCTTATCATCTCTCCTTGTCTCTCTTGCATGTGGTCAGTCAGGGTCCACTTACGTTGATCTTATTGTAAGCCCCTGGAGAGTAAAGAGCAGGATCAAAGACCTTCAGGTTTGGAAGGCTCCCTTCAGATGTCATTGTCTAGCTAGCTGCTTTGCTCGGCTTTGATGGATCCCTGTTCCCAACCCAGCGCCGGTAGCAAATCAGGACTGGCAGTGAGAGTTCACACCTGATGGTAGTGAAGGTATAGGCTTTGGTGTCAGACCTTGGTTTGAACTTGACTTTGATAGTCCTGTGATTGGGGCCTCATTACTTGTATTGCTGGTGACAGTTTATCTAGAATGGGCATTCTGTCCCAAACCTCTCAAATGAATTGAACCTCACTTGCTAGCATACTTCTTTAAGTCAAGTGGAGTCCTTTAATGGAATTACTGACCTTGTGTAGCCCTGTAGCCTGAGAGGGATGCAGGACCAATGGGAACAGCAGAGGACTTGTCATTGGAGGCTGGCAAAATTCATTCGTAAAGGGTTGGCCATTGATCTTGACTTGTGTGGTTCAGGTTTTCCTTTGAAGGGCTCTTCTAAGAGGAGAGCTCTTTATACACATTGCCCACAAGTGCCTTAAAATAGTAGGGTGGCAAAGAGCCTGGTTGGGGGGTGGGGGGTGACCTGCTGGAGGAAGGGTTTGGGCCCTGAGTGGGGCGTGTTGTGTGCCCACTTTTGGTTACCTGGTCTCGCAGACCTTCACATGAACAACTCTTTTTTGTGACAAGCGAGGGGGTGTAGTAGAAAAAGCAGTCTCTGGAGCATTTCTGTGTGTCAGCCCCAGCAGTTACCAGCACATTTCTCTCTGCCCAGACTCTCTCTTCTCAGCTCCGTGAACAGAGCGATGAGGCTGGCTCACTGGCTTCTGTGAGGATTGTGTGAAGCGTACATTGCATGGCTTATTGCAGAAACCCGTGCAGCATATCAACACGCGTTGCTGTGGGGGACACCTTTTCTCCCCTGGTTAGGGTCACACCTGTCTGTCATTTTCTCCCCACAAATGGTTAGCAGACTCGGCATACATCCTTTACAGTCCCCTTGGAGATCTTTCCACTCTCGGCACATCGAGATCCACCTTGCTCTTCTTAAAGGCTCCACAGTGTCCCATCATAAGGGTGTACCATAACTGATTTAGCTAGACAGCCCTCTGTCGATGACCATGTATATTGCTTCCAGCATTTTGCTGTTAGAGATGGGTGGGCTTCCTCGCCTCCTTCAAGTCTTTCCATTTTGAAAAATGATGCCTCCCACTCCTACTGGACTCCTCCTCCTGCCTTATATTTTTCCTTAACACTCATCCCCTCTGACAATGTATGGATTTAAATTGTGTGTCTCTTCCCGCTGGAATGTCAGCTCAGTGAAGGGTTCTGTCATTTGGTTCCCTGTTGGGTGCCTGTGAGCACCTAGTGGGTGCTCAGGCTGTGTTTGTTGGATGTTGGATGGATGGGTGGGGAGACTGCAGAAATAGCCATCCCGAAGAGCTAGCTCAGCAGGAATCACTTACTTTGTCTTCCTGAACTTTTCTCTTTGATGGAACAAGAGTCATAGGTATGTTACGTTGCAAGATTGTGATTTTGTTTTGAGGTTTGGACTTTGCCAAGAATATTGCTGATCAGGAAATGGCTGGGTGAGGCTGCTTGCTTTGAGACATGTTCTTGCTGAGGGTGGTGGAAAGATTGTATTACTTTCTTTTTTTTTTTTTTAAAGATTTTATTTATTTATTTGAGAGAGAGAGAGAATGAGAGAGAGCACATGAGAGGGGGGAGGGTCAGAGGGAGAAGCAGACTCCCTGCCGAGCAGGGAGCCCGATGCGGGACTCGATCCAGGGACTCCAGGATCATGACCTGAGCCGAAGGCAGTCGCTTAACCAACTGAGCCACCCAGGCGCCCAAGACATGTTCTTGCTGAGGGTGGTGGAAAGATTGTATTACTTTCACATCTCATCTTCACCCCAGGCCCCAATATGTTTCCCCAAATGGTATTAACATATGTTTTTTAAATTTCATTTATTTTGAGTGGGCTTCACACCCAGCGTGGAGCCCAACACGGGGCTCGAACTCACGAGATCAAGACCTGAACTGAGATCAGGAGTTGGATGCTTAACTGAGCCCCCCAGGCACCCCTTAACATATGTGTTTTTTAAGTGACATTTTCCAATCAGTGTCATACTGTGAGGCTTTTTACTTGCCATTCTGTTCAAGGAACCGTACTCTATATTTGTAAGAAAAAAAAAGGTGATAGACAGGAACCATTGCCAGACGTTAACTGTGAAAGTATCATTTGTGTTTTAATAGGCACTTTTCCTCACTGAGGGGTAGCATGCTAGCATATTAGTAGAAGAATGACAGATGAATTTGAATTTGTAAAAATAACCTGGTGGTGCTTTTTCAGTACCTGCTGTGGTGTTTGCCAATTTAGGCAGTTAGGCTGGTGGTGTCCTTTCCGTGGTTCACGGTCAGGCCAGCTTTGTGATTCTGGTGTTTTATGTATTCTTTTTGTCCCTAAGTAGGAAGGGGGAAAGTCACATGGCAGGGCCTCCCCAGGAATGAGCCTCTTCATGATTCAGTCACATGAACCAAACTCAGAGACTGGTATGTAAACCAGGGAGCCCGTAAAATGACTGCTGATGGAAGGTAAGAACCAGCCAGGCTGTACTGGTCACGTGGGCTGAGGGCATATTCTCACGCCCTAGGGCGGGCCAAAGAGACCGCCTGTCCTGGCCCCACCCACTGGTTTACCTGTGGTCTCTGGCTGCTTTCACAGTACGGCGGCAGAGCAGAACAGTCGTTCGGGAGATGGTGTGATCTGCAGGGTAAAATATTTACCGTCCAGCCCTTTAGAGAAAAAGTGTGCCAACTGCTGCCCCAGGGAAAGGCTTCCCAGGGAGGTTCAAGTGCAGTCAGGAGGCCGCCGGGTGAGCTCAGAATCAAAGAGCTGCTGGTGGGGTCACCTGTGTAGTCACTGTCGCCCGTGCTGTTACCTCCCAGCCCCACGGTGAGCCCCGGTCACATCGAGAGGACTTGGGAGAGCGTCCTCAGGTGCACGTTAACACGTTAATTAAGGCCAGCTGGTTCTGGCACCGGGGTGGCCTGGGCGGTCCACTGCCTTCGTCTGTTCCCTGACCTCATCTGTCCTGTCCTCTACTAAAAAACAAAACACAACAAACAAAAAGCATGGCCATTTCAGAATAAGCTTAAGAACAAACCTAGGGTACCTTATTGTAGTTACCCGTTCATCCATGGGCAGTCTTGCAGTGACGCCAAAGAAATGTGGATATACATTATACAGTAAGAAACGAGTTCCTGGATGGGGCACCTGGCTGGCTCAGTCAGTGGAGCATGTGACTCTTGATCTCAGGGTGGTGAGTTCAAGCCCCACATTGGGCGTGGAGCCTACTTAAAATAAAAATTAAAAAAAAAAAAGAGTTGCGTTCCTAAAGTGGGTATCGGAGGCGGGTAAGGAGTAGTGTTGGCTCGTGGGGCTTTGGACCAGAGGTGAACAAGAGCCCGCCAAGGTTAATGGAGAGCCTGCTACATCAAAGTTGAGTGCTGGGCATCAGCTGTAGCCTGTTGGAAATGCAGAGTCTCAGGCCCAGCCCAGGCCTACTGGAGCAGAATTGCATCCCCAGAGGATGGAGGTCACGGTCGGTTTGGAGAAGCACTGGCCTAAGGCGCTTTTAGGTTTTTAAACTTTTATCAGATTCAGGGCTTCCTGTTCCCTCACCTTTGGGGGGAAACCCACTGCTCAGTCCGTTTTGAGTTTGAGCACAGTGTTAGGCCCAGGATGCTAAGGATGGTTTCTTAAGCTAACAGGAGGCTCATCCCTTAGCTGGCTGCGTGCCCCCCGAGGACAGAGGCTTCGTCCTGTCCCTGCTGCGTTCAGAGCATCCAGCGTGTTTTCCGGCAGGAGCCTCTGGCTGGCTGTGTGAATGGATAAGCCAGTGAGTGAGTGAGCACCGTTTGACGAATGACAGAAGAGTCTGAGGTCAGCCTCGTGGACTTTGTCCTGCTGAGTCCCTACATCGCAGAGACTGTTTTTCCTCTTAATGTGACAGGCCTAGCATCTGTCACAGGAAGGCTGTTTTTTTAGAATAACGTATTCAGGATGCGGGGCAGGGTCTGATGTGAGCGATGCAAGGAGGCCAGGACGCGGCCTGAGTACTGCCTTTGTGCTTTAAAACTTGGGACGTTTGGGCAGCGGAGTATGCAGTTGGGCATGTGCTTCATTAGGAGTGAAGTCTCAGTGTAGGACCATGCAGCAGAAAGACCGAGCTGGGAATTCAGAAGACATGGGTTTTGGTCTCTGGCCAGAGATGGCTAACTGTGGATATCGGACAAGTTAGCTTCTCCTGCTTTAACCTCCCGTTCCTGTAAAACAAGGAATAAAACTTGTGCTCTGCCTGCCGTGTTAACTACGTGTAAATGGGTTACAGACGTACAAAGACATTAACTTGGGCTGCCACTGTTTGCCTAGAGCTTATCCAGATAACTCGCTTACAACCTAGGAATCGCCCCTCAGTATTTATATTGGACACACATTGAATTTTTATACACTTTCTTGCATAAGTAATATCTGTTAATGGTGGTAAAAAGAAATAGGAAGAAAATCATCCTGAATTCCACCTACCACCAACCAATAACTACTGTTAAATTTTTATGTCTGCCTTCCACATTTTGTATGCACACATTACGTGTATATTCTTTTCTTGCAAACATTTCATACAGTGTGGTAGACATTTTTCCAATACGGTGAATTTTGTTGGTGAGTTTTATCTGCTGTATTCCAAGTTGTGACAAAAACTTGTTAAAACCTTTTAAGGTTGCCCAAAGAGTGTTCCCAGTATTCTTTGGTTTATACCCTTAACTTCAGCCTGTAGTGAGAGAGAGCTGGGTAGATTCTTCTCCCCCTAGGGAAAGGGGCTGCAGAGCCAAAGATAAAATTCTGCTCTGTCATCATTTTTATCCTTAGGCTGTTCCATCTGATAACTAAATGGTCTTATCTTTTTGACCCATGGGCTGTGGTATAATCTTAGGGGCCAACAGTATTCTTCTGTTTTTGTCATTCCTTTTTTTGCTTAACTCTGCTTTTTTCTTCCCAGATTTCTGCCACTGAACTCTGAGGCACAGAATGATTTGGCAAGTAGCCGTGTTGCTCAGCGTGGTCCTGGGGATCGGTGCTGTTCCTGTGGATGATCCCGAGGATGGGGGCAAGCACTGGGTGGTGATTGTCGCAGGTTCAAACGGCTGGTACAATTACAGGCACCAGGTAAGACAATGGCTAATGTTTTTCTTTATGACCCTGGTGTTCTGTAAACAATCCAGGGCATTGTCTGTAGAACAGACTTTGTAAAAAGCCATTCACACTCCTGAAGGCTGGCAAAAGTATGTGTGGGGCAGGGATGTGGAGAAATGCGGAGATCATGAAATGGTACAGCCATTTTGAAAAACAGTTTGGCAGTTCCTCAGAATGGCCCTGTGGAGTCACCTCGGTCTCACACAGGGTTTCTCAGCCTTGGCGCTATCGACATTTGGGCCCAGGTAATTCTTTGTTATGGGGGCCGCCCTGTGCATAGTAAGATGTTTGGCAGCATCCCTGACCTCCACGCAGTAGATATCTGGAGCATCACCTGTCCACTATAACAACCAAAAATGTCTCCAGCCTTTGCCAGATGTCCGCAGTTGAGACCCACTGGTCTAGCGCCCTCATTTTACAGGTAAGGAAACTGAGCCGTAAATACAGGAGGAGACTGGCCCTGGCCACACCGCAAGCTGCGTGCAGACAGGACTGAGGCCCAGGGCTCTGGTACAAGCATCACATGAGGCATCTTTGTTTCTTTTTTTTAAGGATTTATTTATTATTTAGAGAGAGAGAGAGAGAGAGTGCACAGTGGGGAGGGGCAGAGGGAAAGGGAGGGAGAGAATCCCAAGCAGACTCCCTACTAAGTATGGAGCCCAATGCAGGGCTCAATCCCACGACCCTGAGATCATGACCTGATCCGAAATCAAGAGTCTTACCCTTAACCCACTGAGCTGCCCAGGTGCCCCCTAGCCACATTTTTTTTTTAAGTAAAAAGTATCAGATGAAATTAACTTTGCTGTATCTTATTTATCCCAGTATAGGCAAGCTATCATCATTTCACTGTAATCAATAGAGTTAATGATGAGATACTTTGTTTTTGTTTTCACTAAATCATCAAGATCGGGGGTGCCTGGGTGGCTCAGTTGGTTAAGCGACTGCCTTCGGCTCAGGTCATGATCCCGGGGTCCTCTGGGGGTCCTGGGATCGAGTCCCGCATCGGGTTCCCTGCTCAGCGGGGAGCCTGCTTCTCCCTCTCCCTGGCACTCCCCCTGCTTGTGCTCTCTTTCTGTCAAATAAATAAATAAAATCTTTAAAAAAAAACCAAATCAAGATCGGGTATGCATTTGCATTCACGATGCATTCAGTTTGGACTGGCCACACTTGGAGTGTGCAGTTGCCACGTGTGGCCGGAGGCTGCCGTATGGGACAGCGCCGGCCTGGAGTCCGCGCGCCTGGCGGCGTGACAGCACCGCCTTGCGTGTTTCCCTCCTGGCTGGTGGTTTCCATACCTGTTAAGTAGGGGGTTGGTTTAGAAGAACTCGCTACCAGCTCTAAAATGTGATGATTGTTGAATGGCCTATTTCATGAATGGTCTTGTACGTTAGCCAAACAAGAAATTTGGCTTAATTGAAAAGTTGTTGTCGTGGCAAAACGGTCCCTTTACTGTGTAATACTTACCCACAGACCTGACCCGTTTACAGAGGAGCAAGCTGAGTACATAGCTGATCATCTCTCGATTTTCTCCTCCCTCTCTAACCACGAGTTCAGAAGATAAGGTATTAAATACAGGTCACCGAGAGTGAACAGGCTGAGTCAGCAGCTGCATTGGTTTGTACACAACCGACTTTAAAAAAATATTATTTATGATTAAACATTATTAAGTATAGGACTTCAGTTGCCCTTTGCTCCCAGAAAACCTTTTTTTTTTTTTTTTGAAGTGCTGCTAGTTTCCCTGGGTGGAATAATATCAAAATCGATTGAAGGGAAGTAAGGCAAAAGAAGTGGCCCTAGAGTGAAATACTCATCCCGGAATAAGAGTGAAATACTCATCCCAGCCTCCGCACGGAGGAACTGCGTGTGCTGAGTCATCGCTGGCCTCGGCCCGTGGCACTGCTGACTGCTTCTGTTCTCAGCTGCTGCCAGCCTTTCCTTTCTTGACTTTGGAGGCTAATCATTAAAAGAGCATTGGAAAGAACTTTCCTCGTAGAACCTTAACTTAGGTTTTTATGGAGGTTTACCTTTTCCTGGGATTAACATCACTCATTATCACAAATTTCTTTTGTTTAGGGAGGACAGGTACACCGGGCACAATTAATTTATTTTTAATTTATTTTTATTTTTTTTTAATGTTTGGGCTTTTCAATTTGTTGTTTGTTGTTGTTTTAACATTCTGTTTATTTGTGAGAGAGAGAGAGACGGCACAAACGGGGAGCGGCAGGCAGAGGGAGAAGCAGGCTCCCTGCTGAGCAGGGAGCCTGATGCACGACTCGATCCCAGGACCCTGGGATCACGGCCCGAGCTGAAGGCAGGCGTTTAACCGACTGAGCCACCCAGATGTCCCCACCAGGCACGATTTAAATCGCTGCTGAGTGCTTTGTTCTATGCTCGATGATGGTTATTTGTTTATTTATTTTTAAGATTTATTTATTTGAGACAGAGAGTGAGCGTGCACGTGTGCCTGCCCGCGTGCATGAGTAGGGGAAGGGGCAGAGGGCGAGGAGAGAGAATCTCAAGCTGACTCCCAGCTGAGCATGGAGCCTGCCACGGGGCTTGATCCCAGGACCCTGAGATCATGACCTGAGTGGAAAGCAAGAGTCAGACGCTTAATTTGCTGAGCCACCCAGGTGCCCTAGGATAGTTTAAATCATGTTTTGTCTTGATCAGATTGGGTTTCTCTGTTTTCCATCTTTGGCTGGGATTAATGGATGACCGCGAGGGGGTTGGTCTGAGGCTCGGCTGGTGGACACTTTGCATCCAGTGTCCTGGGGTGGGGGGGAGGTGGTGCGGGGCAAGGCCTTGGGAGGGCAGCTTCCTGCAGTGGCCAGGGCAGAGGAGAGAGGGAGAGGTCCCAAAGTGCAAGCAGCATCTGGGGACAGGCTTGTCCCCAGGCTGCCAGAGGAGGAACTGGGGTTGGAGGAGGGTTACTTTCAGGACAGAGGTCTGAGCATGTGGAGAAGGAAGAGCTAAGGTGGAGCAGCAGGGGCGGCTGCTGAAGTGGATGGCTGGTGAAGTTCACTGTCACACGGGGTCTTTGGGGGTGACAGGAATGGGGAGGAGTGGCACATGTGAGCCAGGGGTCACCGGGAGGCTGGGGGTTGGGAGGGTTTGAGGCGGTGGCTAGCAGTAGGGTTCCCAAGGAGAAGGTTGTTTGCCGTGTGTTGGCGAGGGGGGAGCTGCAGGATGCTGATGCCCCCCCTCCCCGCCCGGTCTGGAGAGAGGGGGCCGCCACCTCATTCTGGAAGCTTTAAGAACACCGTCCTGGGGGCCCGGAGGCAGATAAGTGGGTTTCAGTTGAGGTGGAGAGGGAGAAGCCTAGAACCCACACTTGTTAGAATTGGGAGGAACAGATGTGATGGAGAGCCAAGTGGCAGACTCATCACATTTCTGGAAGACCACCTTTCATTTTATAGATTTTTAAAAAGTGTGTGCAGTCAGCACTTTTTAAAAACAGCTTTATGGAGGCATACATTCACATGTCCTGCAGTTCACCTGTGATAACTCTGTCAGACTCTGTGAGTTTGAGTAAATTTATGCTGTTCTGCAAGCATTGCCACAGTCCAGTTTTAGGATACCTCCATCATTCTAGAAAGTTCCCTAGTGCCTGTTTGCAGTCAGTCCCTGCTCCCCTCCCAGCCCCATGCAACCACTGCTTTCTGTGTCTCTCTCCCCCGCCCCATCTCACTTTAAACCTTTGATTCTCCCGTGGAACATTTGAGTTGGTGGTGGGCTCAGGGAGGCAGCGCTACAGAGAACCCCTGCCTCGCCTCACAGTGCTCAGCACGCACCAGGAAATGATAATACGTGTGTATCTGTCTGTGAGCAGACCGTGAGGCCCCCTTCTCAGATCCTTACCTGGCTGGAAAGTGGGCCCCTTTACGGTGACCATGACCGGAGTGTGGCGATTGAATTTAAGCTTGGGTCCCAGGCGGTTGTCCTCATTTAGCTGACGGTGGGCCTGAGGTGAAGGCAGCAGGAGAAGACAGGGCCGGACAGTGGCTGACATCAGGGGATCACGGGATGCTTCCGCACGCCCGTCCGAGCGCCTAGCCCCGGCTGTGAAACAAGCTGACTCACAGCAGCGTCTGTTCCGTCGTCCAGAGGGCTTTGCCTTCTTTGTAGTCTTGCTCAACACCCTCTTCCCATGCTGCCTCTCGGCTTTTCCCTTGTAACGAGGAAATACGTATCGGCCAGATGTGTTCAAGGGAAGTAATTCAGGGGGCCTTTAACACTGTTTCTGAAGTATTGGACTTGGTTTAACCCTACTCTTACTTGTTTTGAGTGCCAGTGAATAGAATTGAGTCTAACAAAGAACCCCTTTGAGGTCACAGAGTTAGAGGCTACCTCAAGTACCTCCACGGACCCAGGGGAGAACCATGACCTGACTTTGAGAGTGCTGCTTGTGGAAGAGGGCACAAGGCGTGGTCGGGGTCAGGAGACCCGTGTTGGAATCTCTGAGCCCTTCCCGAGTTTGTCCCCATTTTCAACATGGAGATAAAAGCATGTGCCTGTCAAGGTGGTGAGGAGTCCAGATAGTGGAGGAGAGCGCCAACACAGGACGCGCTGAACCTGCTCTTTCTAAAATATATAGCCTTACCGAAGCATATTTTACATGGCTTATGTAATTCACCCATTTCAAGTATACAACTCAATGATTTCTTAGTAAATTTACCAAGTTGTGCAAAGAGTGCCATAAATCAGTTTTAGAACACTTCCATCTACCCAGTTAGATCCTTCCAGCCCCTTTGCAGCCCCCCACCCCCAGCGCCAGGCAACCACTAAAAATATACCTTCCATCTCTAATTTGCCATTTCTGAACATTTCACATAAATGGAGCCATTTGGCATGTAGTCTTCTGTTTCTGTTAATACAATGTTTTTGAAGTTTATCGGTGTTGTAGTGTGTCAGTACTTTGTTCCTTTTTATTGGCAAGGAATATTAAATAGTATGTATGGACCACATTTCATCTGTCCATTTACCAATTGACGGACATTTGGGTTGTTTACATTTTTTGCCTATTATGAATAATGTTGCTAAGAACATTTTTCTGTAAATCTTCGTTCGGATAAATGTTGTTTCTCTTGGGCAGAAAGAATAGAATTGCTGGGTCTCATGGTAACTTTATGTTTAGACTTTTAAGAAGCTGTTAAATTGCTTCCCAAAATGGCTGCACCATTTTACATTCCCACAAGCAGTGAGTGGAGGAGGTTCCTGGTTCTCACGTCCTTGCCAACACTTGTTATTGTCTGTCTAGCTGTGAATTGGTGTCTAATGGTTTTAATTGACATCTCCCTAATAATTAATGGTATTGAGCATCATATGCGCTTTTTAGCCATTTGTGTACCTTAGGTGAAATGTTGTTCAAAATCTTTTTGATTGGGTTGATCGACATACTGGGGTACAATAGTTCTCTGCACATTCTAGATACAGATTCTCTCAGTACATGCTTTGCAGATGTTTTCTCTTACTCTGTTACTTGTCTTTTCATTTTCTTAATGGTGTCTTTTGAAGCATTCAGGTTTTTAATTTTGCTGATGTCCAGTGTATTAATATTTTTCTTTTATAAACCATGCTTTTGGTGTCATATCTTCAACATCTTTGGCAGTTATAACTCAAGGTCCTGAAGATTTTCTCAGTTACCTTCCAGAGTCTTATTGTATTAGCCCTTACATTTAAGTCTGTGATGCATTTTGGTTTAATTTTTGTAAATGGTGTGAAATGAAGACCCAAGTTCATCTTTTTATGTGGATTTCCAAATGGTCCCAGCACCATTTGTTGAAAAGATTGTTCTTTCCCCAATGTACAGGTGACCCTTGAACAACATGGGTTTGAATTGTGCAGGTCCATTTATATGCAGATCTTTTTCAGTAAATAGAGTACAACACTGTAAATATATTTTCCTTATAATTTTCTTAATAATGTTTTCTTTTCTCTAGCTTACTTTATTTTAGGAATACAGTATATAATGCATTCAATATATGAAAGGAAGTGAAAGTCCTTCAACTTTTTCAAACTGCTTTTGGCTATTCTGGGATTTTTGCAGTTTCCTGTATGTTTAGGATCATCTCGTCCACTTCTGCAAAAAAGCCTGCTGATACATATTTTTTTAATTTTAATAGTATTAAGTCTTCTGATCCACGAATATGAGGTGTCTCTCATTCATTTGAATCTTCTTTAATTTACCTCTGCAACATTTTCGAATTTTCAGTGTACAAGTCTTACACTTTTATTAGATACATTCCTAAGTGTTTTTATTTTTTTAAAATGAACGTGGCTTCTTTTTTTTTTTTTTTTTTTAAGATTTTATTTATTTATTTGAGACAGAGAGAATGAGAGAGACAGAGCACATGAGAGGGGGGAGGGTCAGAGGGAGAAGCAGGCTCCCCGCTGAGCCGGGAGCCCGATGCGGGACTCGATCCAGAGACTCCAGGATCATGACCTGAGCCGAAGGCAGTCGCCCAACCAACTGAGCCACCCAGGCGCCCAAAATGAACGTGGCTTCTGCCAAATCAGTAACAGGGTGACTTGTTACCATGGGGAGTGGGTGGGTGTGCCTGCTCACTTCCGCTTTCGTCATAAGGGTAGGTGAAGTCTGACATATTGGTTTGATTTTTTTTTTTTAATGAAAAACAAAGCAAAGAACTGTGTATATAACGTGTGTGCAATTTCATAATAAAATGAATTCCTGTGTCAGACTAAAAAACAGAAAAAGAACATGAATGACTAAGATCTTATCCCCTATCTGATCCAGTCCCCCTCCCTTCCCTCCAGAGGGTGAGTGCCTGAATTTTCTGTCAATCATTGCTTTGCTTTATGGTTTCACCATATGAGTGTTTAACTGTAAACAACATAATGTTTACTTTAGCCTGTTTTGGCCTTTATATAACTGTAATCATATTGAACGTATTTTTCTGCGACTTACTCTTTTTCTCATTATGTTCCTAAGATTCATCTGTTTTGAAACATGGATTGTATTTCATTCATTCCTCCATCCACTTCTGTGAGCTTTATGGTATCCCATTATATGAGCACATGAGTTTAATTTTCCAGCTATTGATGGTCCTTTGGGTTATTTCTTGTTGTTTTTTGTTTGTTTTTGTTTTGTTTTGTTTTTTGCTGTGAGTAATCCGCTACTGCACATGAATAGAGTTTCTCTACGGTTCCGCTAGGAGTGGAATCACTGGGTCGGCGGGGATGAGCTTCAACTTGATTGGATAGTGGGAAGCTGTTTTCCCGAGTGTAGTGCCAATCCTAGTAAACTTCCGTCATTGGATTAGATTCCTATTGTTGCTGTAACAAATCACCGCAAGCTTCTTGGCTTAACACATTTATTATGTTACAGCTCTGGAGGTGAGAAACCTGAAATGGGTCTTACATATTAAAGCAGGTGTCAGAAAGGCTGTGTTTCTTTCTGGGGTAGAGGAGGTGCCGTGTTCTTACCTTTTCCGACTTTCAGAGGCTGTCCTCATTCTTTGGCCCATGGCCCCTTCCTCCGTGTTCAAAGCCAGCAGACAGTTGAGTCTTTTCTTACATCGAATCCCTGTGACGCCAACTCCTCCTTCTGCCACATGCAAGGACCCCTGTGATCACGTGGGGCCCATCCGTCATAATCCAGGAGAATATCCAGGAGAATAATCCAGTATAACCTCCCTATTTTAGGGACAGCCGATGAGCCATCTTAAATCCATCCACTGGCTTAATTCCCCTTTGTCACGTGGCGTAACCTAGTCACAGGCTCTGGGGATTAGGATGTGGACATCTTTGGGGGCTGTTTCCTTTCCTACCACAGTTGGTGTTGAGGGTTCTCATTATTTCACGGAAATGGAGATTTAAACTTTCTAACAATTTGTGTGTATGTGAAATACTTAGTGATTATTTTAAAATGACTTCTTTAGATTTTCAGCTGCTCACTCTCCCCGGGCTTCTCTGACTTTCATGATTTCTCTGTGGCCCCCGCGTGAAGCCGTGTCAAGTTCTGGAGTCACAGTGCTGGAGATATGTCACTCCGAGCTGGGTGATTCGGGCCGGTCGCCTCACCTCGCTAAGCTGCAGGTTCCTTATCTATAAAGTGGGGATCATTACCTTGATCCTGTGGGGTTGCTGTGAGAATCAGATGAGATAATGCGGAGAAAGTCCCGGCCCAGTGTCTGACAAGTACTAGAAAGTTGACACATGCATGAGTTTTTATTATTTATTCAGTCATCCACTCATCCAGCAGCTCCTGAGTGTCGGACCCTGGACTCACCCACCCAACATTCAGTAACTGCCTAGTATCACCCCTTATGGCTGTGAAGTCCATGTGTGTTGCCTGGCTTTAATGCTTGATGTGCTTTACTGCTGTGCTCAGTGATGTGTAGGATGTAATGGGTGTAGAAGGTCCAGTTCCTAAAGCTCTCTTCCTTAGATAGATAGCTGGGCTCATTATTCTCTTCATGTTTGTTTATGTCTTTGTTCTTTTTTTTTTTTTTTTAAGATTTACTTATTTATTTTAGAGAGAGAGCACACAAGCAGAGGGAGAGGCAGGGGGAGAGGGAGAGAGAATCTCAAGCAGACTCTGCGCTGAGCATTGGAGCCACATCTCACGACCCTGAGATCATGACCTGAGCCAAAATCCAGAGTCAGACACTTAACCGACTGAGCCACCCAGGCGCCCCTATGTCTTTGTTCTTGAAAGACACCATTAAACAGAAGCAGAAAGTTGGGGGATATTTTTCCTTTTCTCCTCAAATGATTCCCATGTCCTGGAGTACACCGCGTGTCATATGAAAAAGGAAGCGAAGAATGTCTTCACCCTTTTATGGACAAGGAGTTACATCAACAAAGCTTATCTTTCATCCCTAATATTGTCACCCTTGTGGTGATTGTTATTTTTTTAAACTAAAGAGTACATTAGTACATTCCTCCTTTCAATTCCTGAGCTGAACTTCCGAGTGTTCACTCAACAGCAGCTTTGGCAGCCGAAGTTACTTGAATCAGAAAAATCCTGTTTGATACAGAAGTAAGCTTGGAATCTGCAGTTCATCATTCTGTTCTTGGGACCCAACTCAGTGCTTTCAGGAGACTTTTATATGGTGTGGAAAAGGGAAATAAATTATCCAGGACCTTTTAAGGCCCTGGTCACCCAAGTGGTGGTGCTGTGTTTGTGTGTGCATGTCTGTGTGTGGTCTACATCCACACCAACTGCCGGACGAATGAGAGTTTGGGTAATGGGCGGGGTGGGGAATTTTTAAAAATCTGAGTTGAAAAAATATTAATGTATGTGTTTTAAAATAATTTAAATACCTGACCCATAGGGAATGATTCAAAGCATGTCTTCCATGAGAAAGAATGTGTTGCTCCTTAGAACTCCAAAATTGGCCTCCTTCTGGGCAAAATCTAACACTTGACAAAATCATTTCTCCCAGGCGGATGCATGCCACGCCTACCAGATTGTTCACCGAAACGGGATTCCTGATGAACAGATCATTGTGATGATGTATGATGACATAGCCAACTCTGAAGAGTAAGTAGGCAGTGTTTTGGACTTGGTGGTGAATTCAGGATATATTTTTTTTTAAAGATTATTTCTTTTAGAGAGAGAGTGCGCATGCATGAGTGGGGGTGGTGGGGGGCAGAGGGAGAGAATCTCAAGCAGACTCCCCACTGAGCGTGGAGCCTGACTCAGGGCTCGATCCCAGGACCCTGAGAGCATGACCTGAGCCGAAACCAAGAGTCAGATGCTTAACCGACTGAGCCACCCAGGCGCCCCCAAGGATATATTTTTTTTTAAATGCATACAGACTCACAGGAATCTTTAGAATTCGTGTTAGAATGCAGACCTTAGAACGTAAAAAGACTCGCAGATGAAATCCCACAGGGCTGCTTCGTGTAGAACTTGGAACATGGCTCGGGGCACCTTGCCAATGGCGGTGGCATAGGAGTTGGGCGCTGAAGGGTGTTTGGGGCCGGTGCTTTGGAAGAGTTTAAAGTGTAAGTTCCTTCTGGGCTTGGAGAGCTCACCACTGAGCTCTGCAGTGCTTGTTCCTGACCTCCGAACCGGCGGGGGTGGGGGGGGTTGCCTCTGTGGCCCCGCGCCTGGGAGACTCTTCTCTGTAGCTCAGATCCAACGACCCTTCTTTCTGTGCTTATTTGCTTTTATTATTTGTTGAATTCAGTTTTACAACCAGTTCTCTTATGCCTGCTTCTCTGATTTCTTAAGGAAATCGGGGGCAGCAGGTTGTGGCTACTACACTTTACCGGTGCGAGTCGCTCCACTCCTTGTTTTTCCCTGCTGGAGCCAAGGAGGGGTGATCCCATGACCACCTCATAATCCGTTCTGAGCTTTCACGCCTAGCTCTTGTATCAAAGTCTTGTCTTTTGTCCCGGCTTTCTCTGTAAGTAGTCTTGCTCTGGGAGGTCTTCTGCTCAGATCTTGCCCCCAGGATGCTATATGGTTCCCACAGGAGGCCAGGCACACCTGTCCTCAGTTTCCGGGACCGCCCTTAACCACTCCCGCCGAGAACTCGAGGCCTGTGGGCTGCCTGAGACCCCCCAGCTCTAAAGCCCCTGGCACATGGGTGACCGTGCGGGAGATGAGACACGTCTTTGGCAAACACAGTCGCTTACTACTTGTATACGTAACGGGGGCATGTTTTTGAAGACAGATTTCAGAGGCGTGTCACACTGCATGCTTCAGAGGTGTCCTTTGGTTTTCAGCAACCCCACACCAGGAATTGTGATCAACAGACCCAATGGCTCGGACGTGTACGCGGGGGTCCTGAAGGACTACACCGGCGAGGTGAGGGGTGCGGGGCTGGAGGCAGCATGGTCTGTTTCCATTCCAGGGATGGCTCTCCCCTCGTTCTTGCATTTCCAGGGTCAGAACCTCACTAGACTGATCTCTGGTCATTGCTTCATGTTTCTAGTAAGATTCGTGCTTGAGGAGTAATTTCTGAGAGTTTTGTAAGAAAGCCAAGGGAAAAAAACGGGGAAAAAAGTTAGAAATAAGTTGTAGTCTACTGATTTTTAGTTTCTAGTCTTCTTATACGTTAAGCCTGATAATAGATTTCCTTCAGTAAAACCCGATTTTCTTGAGATCTTGGTGCTAATCCAATTATAGATCTGTGCTTTTTTTTTGAAAATCAATTTTCTTAGCACTGGCCCTGGTGCAGAGCATCCCTGGATTTCGCCGAGATCGTTTTTCATTAATTGTTATTATTGTTTATCACTTCCAAATTATATCCCTCCCAGTCGATTCAAGCTGTATCAATTAACACATTTTTTAAAAGCAGTAATGATGCTGCCTTGTGGTTTACACCATAGTCTCTTTCCTGATTTCAGAGAGGTCGTGTAGGAACTAATATTCCTGGTGGTAAAGAAGCATTTATCTGAAATTCAGCAATTCTTTCAGTTTCTTTTAAATTCAAGTACACTTAAATTGAACGCATCATACGTGTAATATCGATGATCCAATTTTTATGAAATTATTTTTATATAGTGAGACAACGAAATGTCTGGAATCTTAGGTGGTAGAATTTTTGGTGATTCCCCCCCCCCCCCATACTTTTCTGTTTTGCTTTTTTTTAATGATCAGACATCAGTGTTATCTTTTTTTTTTTTTTTAAGATTTTATTTATTTGACAGGGAGAGAGAGCATAAGCAGGGGGAGTGGCAGAGGGAGAGGGAGAAGCAGGCTCCCCGCTGAGCAAGGAGCCAGACGCGGGACTCGATCCCAGGACCCTGAGATCATGATCTGAGCCAAAGGCAGACGCTTAATGACTGAGCCACCCAGGTGCCTCCAATGTTATCTTTAATCTTTAAGGACATCAAGTGTCCTTGGGATTTGACCTTGTAGGCAGCATATTGAATGCAAAGGGAGGCCCAGGGCTGATGCTTCTCCTCCCTCTCTGCTGTGCCTCTGTGGGGCTTCGCTCTTCCTCTGCTGTTTGTCCCTACCTTCCAGCACCCTTGGGTTTCCCCACATGGACTTCGTAATGGTCAGAAAGGAATGGCAGGCTTGCTAGTTGCCATCAGCCAAAGGCAAGACAATATTTGACAAGGGGTCATGCACAGGCCCCAGAAACACTGGCCTTGCTTTGGGTCTTACTTGGTTCCAAAGTCTTTGCTGTTAAACCTGGAGCCTTGAAGACGTGTGGACCGCTGGCCCAGTTCTGCTACGGACTCCGCAAATGCTCGGATTTGGAACCACAGCTGCGTCTGATTTTGACTTCCAATTCTTTGTAGGATGTCACGCCACAAAACTTCCTTGCCGTGTTGAGAGGCGATGAGGAAGCGGTGAAGGGCAAAGGATCTGGAAAGGTCTTGAAGAGGTAATGGCAGTTTTATGGCTCTCACACTTTCCTGAATGACTTGGCACCCGAAACAGGTGGTGCTCTTTACTCTTGGCCTGTTTCCTGCTGAGAAGTGACAGAGCCGGGAGCTTCGTCCTGACTTCAGACGGGCTGCGCAGAGCTGGTGGCTATTTTGGGGAGCCCGTTTCTGTCCCGAACTCACCCGAGGAGCCAGGGTCCCTCATTATTGTTAATGAAATGTTCCCTGTCACTTAAACCCACTGCTCTTTTGCTGTCCACGGATCCTCGTGCTGGTATGTTCCACCGCCGGCGGGCTGCACCGAGACAGGCACGGAGCCCCGGAGCCCCGCAGCCGGTCAGGCTGGAGCCGGTCAGGTTGCCGTGTTCGACGTCAGCCCGGTGGGGAGAGGCGCGCATTCACACGCACAGCGCTAACCTTCGGGCTGGGGAAAACCAGCCCACTGCTTGCCGCTGGCCGTGGGTTAGCGATGTGGGTTAGCGACACTGCAGACCGTCTCAGATGCTTGGCAAGTGGCGCCGTTCCTCTGCGGCTAGAGGGCAGGGGCAGGCGTGAGGAGGCGTGTGGGCAGGTGGGCGGGGCAGACGGTGGGCCGACGGTGTGCAGGCTGAGGGGCCCGGCAGGGAAGAAGTCTGAGCTGAAGGACTATGTTCCTCTGTGTGTCCTGGCTTCCTTCCTCATTTGGGGGAGATCTGGTTGGAGAGGGTGGCTGCCGACGTGAGGCCTGACTACCAGAGGACCCCACTATTTGCATCACACCCGGTCCATATGACCAGCTGCCCAGCAGATGTCCCCTCCTCCCTGGCCATAGTTCATAGTTTTGAAGCTCTTGGTGTGCCTTGTGGCTCAGGGTAACCCTCAGCGGGAGCAGGGAGCAAGGGCTGACAGCAGGTCCTGTGTTCCTCTTTGTGTCTGGTTGGGAGACTGTCGTCCTCGAGCCTCTTCTTCCAGCAGCTTTTCAGAGAAATGGAAATGGGGATAGGAACTGGTCAACTTTGACTCCCCTTGCCTGTCACCCTCTCTCGGCAGCGGCCCCCGGGATCACGTGTTCGTTTACTTCACCGATCACGGAGCTACTGGTATCCTGGTGTTTCCGAATGACGATGTGAGTTTTCCTTCCCATTGTTTTTTGTGTTTTTGTGTTTTTTTAACATTATTTATGTATTTGACAGAGAGAGAGCACAAGCACAAGCAGGGGGAGTGGCAGGCAGAGGCAGAGGGAGAAGCAAGCTCCCAGCTCCCTTGCAGGGAGCCCGATGCGGGACTCGATCCCAGGACCCTGGGATCACGACCCAAGCCAAAGGCAGATGCTTAACCAACTGCGCCACCCAGGCGCCCATTTTTCTTAACATTGTGAGGACAAAGTAGGAGAGGGGCAAACAAAAGCTTGGTGTTGACATTCAGCCTGTGATGTGTATTTCTAATGTTCTACCAGGGTTGGTTTCTGTGTGTGGCAGGCGAGTATAGGGGCCACGCTTAGCAGCTTGAAATCTATCCAGAAGCATCTCAGGTTTTGCCTACATTTCTCTTCATATCCCAGCCTCAGTAAACTGTCTCCAGACTTGGGTACGTGGCACTAGACGCAGTAATAGAACACGGCCTCTGAATACTCCAGACAAAGTAATGAATGAGAAGGCTCATTCTCTTCCCCCTTTTAAATATTTGAATAAAACACATGAGGCGCCGCTTTGGGATAATGCTGCTGGTTACCGTGATTCTTTCTAAGGGCTGATAACTAAGAATTTACAAAGCAGCATTAGGGCTTTATTAGCGTGTTATCTAGCAAATGGTTTCTCTTGATATGTTGGTCCAAATGTCAATATTCTTCCCTCACAGCTTCACGTGAAGGACCTGAATGAGACCATCCGTTACATGTATGAACACAAGATGTACCAAAAGGTAACGTCAGCACTTGGGGTAGCCTGGCAGGGAGGAGTGTGAGAAAGGTGGGAGACGCAGAGCCTACCACCCCATGACCACCCCCAACTCCAAATGGCTGTTTCTGGAGAGTGTCCTTGTGATCAGTCTTGCCCGCTGGTTTTCCAGGTTTCACCTTTAGTGATTCTAGGGCATTAGCTATTAGTTAGCTCAGAATCACTAGAGCTCTTGTTAAAACAGGGTGTGGACCCCACCTCCAGAGTCTGACTCAGAGGCCTGGGGAGAGGCTTGAGAATTCGCCTTTCTGAGTTGACACCGACGCTAATGATCTAGGGACCACAGTTTGAAGACCACTGTTCTTAGCATTGACTCCAGTTTGGGAGCCATTGGGAGGAAAATACCACCATCTTATTTCACTTTGGCCCTTACCCCCCCACCCCCCAACCCCCCACCCCCCGCCTTGGCAGCCTTTATACAAACTGAATGGCCTGAGCACGTCCGGGATAGAAATGTGCAGATTGGCCTGCCGCACTGTCTCCTTGTGTTGGACGGCAGAGCAGCTCTCCTTAGCATTATCCGTGGCACCATTTGCCCTGCATCATGTCAACTGATAGATCATTTTAGTCTGTTAGCGACGAATAGATTGGAGTCCTTCTGGTTTGTATGACAGCAGCTTCTGTAGCCTTCCCAGCAGAGATCTCTCCCAGAAGCAAGAGTAAAAAGATCCTTAAGAATGGGTGAGGAGAGTGGCCAGAGCCAGACTGACATCCCTGTGTGGTCTGTGCCGGGCCAGGGTGTGAGGTCGCCTGTCTCGTTTGCCTCACAGATGGTCTTCTACATTGAAGCCTGTGAGTCTGGGTCCATGATGAGGCACCTGCCCGCCGACATCAACGGTAGGTGGTGGGAGCACTGGCCTCTGAGCCAGGCTGGGTGAGCAGGTTGCTTGGCGGCACAGTTGGTCATTCTCCGATTCTGCCAACGGGAAGAACCAAGTGGTCTATATAAGTAGGGGCATAGGGCAGCCTGGTGCACAAAAGTGGGGGTGAGGGCTTATCTGTGGGCAGCTCTGGACTTCTTTTCAATATTAGTGGTCCAGGAGTAAAGAATCTGATGGGAGCCGCATGGCCCTCTTCCAGGTTTTGGTGAAGCTACTTAAGTCCAAGGTCACGTGGTCTTTGGACCAGCTTTGGTCCTTTGCGATGCATTGCTTGCTGGCTGTCCGATCATGGGCAATACCCTCTTGGACCCTCAGTTATCCCCATCTGTATAATGGGGCTAAAGACAGTGCCTGTCTGTGGGGAGTGGTGCATTTTAAGTGCTAACATTTGCTCAGCACGATTCGGAGCCCATAGTAGTTAGATAGTAAGTGGTAGCTATTATGTATGTTCAAAGTGTTCATTCAGTACACGAACTGGGGGGCAGGGGCAGGGGCTAACCCTTGCGATGGTAACTTTCTCTGGAAATGAAATTAGGTACATGTTCTTCGAGTTTCCAGAGCTGTTAAAATCTCTCGGTGTTATTCTGAAATAGCCTGGCCTCCTGCTGAGCGTGTGTGCTTGCGCACTACTGCAGAAAGTGTCTATCAACCAGCTTCTCTTTCTGCACGTTTAATTTTAGACAGTTACTGTAACCAAATTCACAGGGCTGGGTACAGTCGTGCCCTCGTGCCCTCCCCGTGCTGGTAGCTTTGATGGCACTAGGCAAGAGGGAAAGGCTCACGCTGCCGGTGGGACCCACCCACAGTGGGGAACAGAGTGTGATGGCGAGGTGTCTTGAATCCCTACTAGTTTATGCGACCACCGCTGCCAACCCAACGGAGTCATCCTACGCCTGTTACTATGACGAGAAGAGATCCACGTACCTGGGGGACTGGTACAGCGTCAACTGGATGGAGGACTCAGACGTGGTGAGCCCTCAGGGGTCCGGCTGCACTGCTGAGGCCCAGCCGTCGGCTCTGATGGTCAGAGGACTTCCATGTTTTCCTCTCTGCAGGAGGATTTGACCAAAGAGACCCTCCACAAGCAGTACCAGCTGGTGAAGTCGCACACCAACACCAGCCACGTCATGCAGTACGGGAACAAGGTGAGGAGGGCAGCCCCCCGCTCCCGCTGATGGCGGAGCCTCAGGCCGACTCCCTGGGAACGTGCGTCTCTCGGTGAAGAGAGGCGGGGTGGCTCTGCATCCTGGGCATCATGCCCGGGCTCTGGAATCAGACCTTGCCAGCTTCACTCTCGCACAGTTGTGAGGTTTGGGACAAGCTGCTTCTCCAAATCTCCATTTCCTCCTTGGTCAGAGCTTTAGCATGCAATTAAAGAAGGTCGTGCATCGGAAACCCTGAGCAGGCCTGGCACATGGGTTACCTTTACCTTTGGGCTAGAATTTAGGGACTTCACCCCACCCCCCAACTCTGTTCAGAAGGGACCTAGGTGGTTAAATGGGTAAGTTTATCAGGGCTGTTTGGACAGAGGTCACAGCAGGTGGCTGCTGAAGGCTTGGGCCTCATGTGTCACCATGGGGGGCAGGGGCTAACCCTTGCGATGTGCAGAGGAGGTGGTTTGTGCACCTGTCCATGTGACCAAACGCCATTCCCCAGGTGGCCTGCCACCATCTGAGCTCTCAGCAGCTGAGATCTGTTCCTTGGATGCAAGCATTGTCCTTCTAGAAGACCCTTGTGAGCCAGTCAACCCTCCAGCTCCTCAAGGGCAGAGTGTGGACTGGAGCCTGGGAGCCAGCAGGGCAGGCACAGGCCATGAGACGTGCCCTCAGGATGCCACGGGCCTGGCCAGGCCTCTGAGTGGTGGTGGGGGAGCAGGGAGCAGAGAGAAGGCGAGGGAAAGGTGACTCAGAGGAGGCAGGATCAGAGGTGGCACGGCCCTGGCTGCGTGGGGGCGGGTGGGGGGGTGGAACTGAAGCGGGAGAGAGCACCTGGCCGCAGCTCTTTGCCCCGGGCTTCCTGTGCGCCTTGTGATTTCTTCCGCACTGGCTGTTCCTGGTCTTGGTTGACGGGCTATGATGGATCTTTTCCAAACATTACGTGTTGCTCTATATTTGTGTGTATTTCATTTTTTGTTTTAGAACTTTTTAGATTATTGTTGGTTGGTTCATTTATTTTTTTTTTAGATTTTATTTATTTGAGAGAGAGAGGGAGCACAAGAGGGGGGAGGGTCCGAGGGAGAAGCAGACTCCCCGCTGAGCTGGGAGTCCAATGCGGGGCTTGATGCCAGGACTCGGGGAATAATGACCTGAGCCGAAGGCAGACGCTCAACGGACTGAGCCACCCAGGTGCCCCAATTGCTGCGTGGTTTAAGAACAGGATCGCTTGTAGCATTTCTTTCCCTCCGATTGGGGTCCAGTCTGGAGTGACCAGCGCGGGCAGACAAAGCCTGGCTGACGTGCCTGTTGGCCCTGACCATCAGCCGGCCCCACTGTGGCTTTAGCTCTGTCCCGCTCAGTGGACCCTGACCGCAACTCTAACCTGTGCTTTGCACCTTCCTGCTCCCAGGCGCTGGGGCCCGGCAGGTGAGCACGGGTAGGGCAGCACGACCCAGGGTCGCCCCTGGCTGAAACAACCCTGGTCCAAGCTCTGCGTGACCGGGGAGCGGTGATTGCCTTCCAGAGGTGACAGAATTAGTGGTTCTCCTGCAAAGGAAGCCAGGTATTTTCAGAGTTCATCGTTGGTGGATTTCAGGTGCTTGGATGTGTTTTCTTGCCCTCTACTGAGGGCCAGGTGCGTGTTTCCAGGCTGCGCCCGTGGCCCTTCGGTGGTCCTGAAACCACATGGTGTGCACTGTGAACCTCGCACGGAGAGGCAGGACCCAGGACACATTTGGCACGTCTGCCGCTCAGTCTGGCTCTCTCCTTCTCTCCTCAGTCCATCTCCACCATGAAAGTGATGCAGTTTCAGGGTATGAAACACAAGGCCAGCTCTCCTATCTCCCTGCCTCCGGTCAAACACCTTGACCTCACCCCAAGCCCTGAGGTGCCCCTCGCCATCCTGAAAAGGAAGCTGATGAGCACCAATGATCTGCAGGAGTCCAGGAATCTGGTGGAGCAGATCCACAGGCATCTGGACGTAAGTAGCGGTCCAAGGAACCGTTTCCCACGACGGCCCCCAGCCTCACCGGGCTGCGTGCGTGGCCCTGGTCTCTGCCTGCTGACGGTTACCCAGCGCCGCTCGGAGCTAGGTGACAGCACTCCGGGGCCACCCCTCTTCCTGCCACGTGGGAGTCTGTGGGAAAGGGGACTAGCCTCTGTGCTCCGTGTAACAGAGAAGCAGTGAGCAGAGCAGTGGCTCTCTTCGTTCTCCATTAGTCAGCTGATCTTGACCTCTGGTAGCAGGCAGCAGAGGACTGGGGGCCGTCTCTCGCCTGTATCCTGCCAGCAAGTCGTGGCATGTGGGCGTTGCCCTCTTTCATACCCAGTTGCTTAGAAAACATTTTAATATTGCCGCTTGGTGAGTTATTAGCTAATCATGGTTTAAAAAAAAAAAATGCAACGCACAAAGTTTCTGCGGCCTTAGGAAATCATAGTCATAGCCTAAAATTCTTCCTTAAAATGTTTGAGCGATCTTTTACGATTACTGAGTTTGTTTTCAGTAGCTCATCCGATTGTTTAGAACTGGCAGAGTCTCGTTTCCAGTTCTTGCTGTGCGTCTAGAAGCACCCGGAGAGCTTGCAGTCGGTGGGCTGCCGGGCGGAGGTGGTCTCCTTCAGCGGAGCCCGCTCTCTGGTGACTCGTCAGCCTCACCAGCACAGCACTCGGGCTTTCGGGAGCATTTGGCTGCGTTTGCTAGGAAAGATAACACATCCCTGTGATCCGGTTTAAATTCCTGTCTCTAATAATCCTGGCAGTTGGTGCCCCACGTCTGGTATTATATTTTTTGCTGGTCTTAGTGTAATACAGAGGTCCTCATACTTGTGAGTCTGTTAGTCGGGGACCTCTTCATATTCCTACTAAAATTTTGATTCCAAAGCACTTTTGTTTATGTGGCGTTGTGGTGAAATGTGCTGCATTAGAAATGACAGTGAGATTTTAAAAATATTAACTGATTTAGAAATAACAATAGTGAACCCATTTTGTAGTGGGGTATTTTTTCACTCATCGTTTGGGAAGGAAACGATGCCCCTCTCTGTGCCCCTCTTTCTGGTGGTTTCTGGAATAGATAGGCAAAGGTGCCCGTGAACACACAGCACCAGTCAGGGGACAGCTATCTACTTTGGGGCACAATTTCTACACCCACCCCTGTTCTCAGAGTGGGCCAGGGCTGCTCTTCAGGTGGTTAGATTTAAATGTTTCCACCGTGTCAGAAGACCCCGAAAAGGCAGGCTATTTCTAAAGGTTTCTGGCTGTTAGAGAAGTCTCTCCCGCACCTCTCTTGCCTCCTGCAGGATGCCTCTGTTGGCATCTATTTTATTTTATTTTATATTTTGAAAGATTTTATTTATTTGAGAGAGTGAACAAGCAAGCGAGCACGAGCAGGGAGAGGGACAGAGGCAGAGGGAGAAGCAGGCTCCCTGCCGAGCAAGGAGCCCGACGCGGGGGCTCGATCCCAGGACCCTGGGACCATGACCTGAGCCGAAGGCAGGTGCTTAACGACTGAGCCGCCCAGGCGCCCCTGTTGGCATCTGTTTTAACACACTGGGTTAGAAGCCCATGAAGAGATCACTTTGAACGAGCTTCTGACTGATCCAGGGTTCCGAGAGAGACTGCCTGAAATAAGGTATATTTTGAGAAGATGTGCGTCTCCACAGGCGAGGCACGTCATCCAGAAGTCCGTGCAGAAGATGGTCTCCTTGCTCGCGAGCTCGGATGCCGAGGCCGAGGGGCTCCTGTCCAGGAGAGCCGAGCTCAGCGCGCACGCCTGCTACCAGGCAGCCGTGTCGCACTTCCGCTCACGCTGCTTCAACTGGCACTCCTCCACGGTAAGGCCAGGGCCCGGGGCCACTGGCCTCCGCACGCCGCCTTCCCCGGGCCCACGGAGCCCTTCCCTGCATCTTAAACCCTCAGAGCTAAATTAATATCGCCCGCTGGAAATCACACGTGCCCGGCCTCGTAGAAGGTTCCATTAGGCTCAGAAAACAGCGCACTCATTCAGAGGCCTTTGATGGGGACAAGAGGAGGAGGGTCAGCCAGACTCACGGACCATGAATCCTGGCCCCAGACACACTCAGTTGTCCGGTGGGTAGGAGTTACCGGTCATGACTCAACTCCCCTGCCACACGCCATCCCTCACCCCGGTCTCTTCTGACCCCTCCCCAGGATTTACTGTTGAAGTCAGGCCCTGGTAGAAAGTCAGGTCGGACGGTGTCTGTGGTGAGCACCATGTGATGCCGGGAGCCTTCTAGGGAAGGGGTCAGCAGACTGGCCCCCAGGCCCAATCCTGCCCACAGCCTGTTTTTAGAAATCGTTTCATCGGAACCCAGCCATGCTCTAATTGTGGCATAGTTTCTATGGCCGCTTTCCCACTCCAGCAGAATCGAGTAGTGCATGCAGCCCGCAGAGCCAAAAATATTTCCTGTCTGGCCCTTCTCAGCAGAAGTTCACCAGCTTCTGCTTTAGAGCTGTGCTCTTCCGTACTGTAGTTACTCGCCTCGAAGGGCTGCTTGAATCCACATTTCAGGTGTTCAGTAGCCACACGTGGCCATCGGCTACCGAATTGGAGAATTTGATAGAACATTTCCATCACCGTAGAAAGCTCTATCGGGCCGTGGTGTGCACACCTGGTCGTGCTTGAGTACTTCCAAAGATGGGGTACCGGGCACTTTGGAGGTGGCTCTCCAATATTTGGAAGCTCTCGATTGTATTTTTTCTTTTATTTAACTTTGTAAGGAAAATGCTTTTCTTAGGTGAAAATAAAAAATGTCCCCCATATTTAATCAATGCTTTGTCTTCCGGTGTTAACTCTTTAGCCCTCTGGAATCACACAAAGTGGATCTCTTCCTTCTTCCCCCTGAGAGTTCTCATATTCCCCTGGAGGGTTTGCAGGATAAACATTCTGGGTTCTCTCAGTCTTTGCCTGGGGCCATCTGGCTTGGCATCCACTTCCCATCCTCTCTCCTCCCTGTGTCCCTCCCAGCATGGGGTTCCCAGAGCCAAAAGCCAGGTGGGCAAGGTGGGGGGGAGTCCTAGGTAAGAGAGGGGAGCAGGGTCATGGTGGGCCCTCAGTCAGGAGGCCTGAGCTGGCAGCCACATGCTCTAGGAGGCTTGCCAGCCCCCAGGCGGAGGGGCCTTTTTCATGGGAGGGAGCCCGTAAATCTCACCAGGTTACTGAAAGGTAGGGAGGGGGAGTCCCTGAGCCAAAGAAAGTCAAGAACCACAGGTCAAGGTGCTTTACCCCCGTAACCACGAAAGTAGGATATTCCCGAGTCAAGAGTGGTTGGTGTGGTGAGATGTTGTCTGACTGTGTCCTTCTGGTTTGTTCGCCCCTAGTACGAGCACGCTCTGAGACACTTGTACGTGCTGGTCAACCTTTGTGAGCAGCCTTATCCGATTGACAGGTAAACGCGCACGTGGCCTGCGGGCCCGGGGTCCTTTTGCAGGCGGGCGGGAGCGGCATTTCTAGCCCTTTCTGCCCCTGGACAGCGTTCCTCCCACCAGCGGCTCCCTCTCGCGGTGGAGGAATTCAGACTGGACGCAGCCTCCGTGATCCCCGTCGGGCGGGTCTGCCCTCAACGACCACCTGTTCCGGGTTGGATTAGGTTTGGGGTCATTTCTTCAGACGGGACGCGGTTCACCAACTTCTTGTTGCTGCTTCTTACAGAATACGGTTGGCCATGGACCAGGTTTGCCTTCAGTACTACTGAAACACGCCTTCCTGATGCTTTGCCACGTGTGAACACTGTCCCTCACAATGTGTGCTCATCCCAGTCGCAAGATGGGGAGCCGGTGGGGGCCTCCCCCAGGGGCTCCGGGCGCTGCCGGGGGATGCGGTCGGGCCACCCCGGGGCCTCCCACCCTCCAGGGCCCTTCCCTCCTCCCCCAGCCTCCTGCAGGTCCTGTGTGCCACTCCAATAAAACTACACATTGGCCTGGGTAAAGCTCAGTGTTGAGAAAGGTAATATTTGCTTTTTGAGGAGGTTTTTGGGCTCATTCGTTTTCCAGGAGCAGGAAGTTGACGAGGGACTTCCGCAGACAGTGAGGGGTTCTGAGGAATTGGAAGCTGGAACCTTTATCGAAGAGGGAGGGACGGAAGCCCCAAATGGAGAACTATTTTTAAGAAATACTATGATTGTTTTTGTATCTTATTTATCAACAATGGGCAGGGCTTAAAAAATAAATAAATAAAGATTTATCGCTGAACCTGAGCATTAACTTCAGGCCCCTGACCTGGCACCTGATGCTCCTGCCCACGGCAGTCCCCCCGCCCCCCACCCCTGCTTCTTGCTCCTCTGCTCCTGGACTGTTCACCCTCCTGTGCCTTTGCGACCTGCTGGTCCTCTCGCCCCCAGAGTGCCTTTCCCTTCATGGGATAGATTCTCAGGATGTGTCTGAAGTGCCACTCGCCCTTGAACCTTCTTCAGCTTCCTTCTGTCCCCCCGCCATGGAAAGTCCTCTCCCCCGTGTGTCTGCGTTGTTTTGCATCCGTCATGGCTGGCGTCAGGGTCTGCCTTTCCCGGGTCGGGGTGGGGGGTGTCTCAGCTCTTGGGGGGCAGAGGCTGCCTGGCTGACTGTTTCCCTCGGCCCAGTGCCCCACACGGGGATGGACTCACAAGGGGCTAAAGACGTGTCAGTAACACGAGCTACATCCGTGCAGTGGAGTATCCTAGAGAAATACAAGGAACGAAGCGCTGATGCCTGTTAGGACATTGAGCCAAGTCACCAGTCACCGGAGACCACGCATTCTAGGATCCCGTTTACAGCTAATGTCTGGAATAAGCCAGTCCATAGAGACGGAGAGTAGCTGAGGGGCACCAGGCAGTGGTGAGAGTGGGAAACGGGGAAGCAGTGATTGCTGAGGGCCATGCAGATCTTCGGCGGTGATTGAAAGTGTTCTGAACCAGATTGTGGCGATGCTTGCACAACTCTGAATACGCAAAAAGCCACCGAATTGCACACATTAAGTGGAATTATGTGGTTTGCTCCTTTCGTTTCAGTGTTGCTGTTTTTAAAAAATAAGCCATAGAGCCCGATGCTGTTTAGATAGATAGATAGCGACAGAGAAAGCAGGTCACACCACCTAAGCGCTCGCCCTGATGACCGCCTGTCTTTACGTCGTGAAACGTGTCTTCTTTAGCAGCGATCGATGCCTTTGACGTTTGGAGTTAAGGACTAGAAGTTGGGACACCGGCCAGTAGGGTTATGTCTGTGACAAATTCCAGGTGGTACTTTGGTTTCTAATGGGTCCACTCTTCATCACAGATTATCCTTTCTCAGTGAGGTGGGCCTTCTGGCTAATCGCCTGACTTCAGGGAAAAGAACTCTTACTGTCCTAGAGACTTGGGGGAGCTCTAGGGTTTTAGGTGACAAGTACAAGAAGCCTACCGTGTGTTATCACTAATGTTCAATGATGGGCGAACCTGAGGGCTGGCTGATGATCAAAGAAAAGCAGGCACTGAAAAGGAGAATTGTGAAAGGAAGCCTTTTAGGAGGCCTCAAGGTACAGGTGGCAAAATGCTCTGGGCCTCTGTTCTTACGAATTGTTAATGACCCTTGTGATCCTGCTTCTCTGGGTCCTCTCTGTAGAATGAAAGTACACTTATCTGTTTGTTTAATAAATACAGAAGCTTGAATATTCATGGTTCTAAAAGTTAAGAGCAGCTGTGTTTTGTTTCTCAAATAAATGACAATTTCCTAAGTCACAGTGCCCTGGCTTTTCTTCTCCTCCCATGGATCCAGCAGGCCCCCAGTGGAAGTGGGCTCTCTGTCCCTCCTATTAAGTCCTCTTCTGTTCAATTTCTAATCAGGTTGATCTTTCCATGTGTGTCACAACTTGGGCCAGCATTTTTTTTTCTGTAATTCTATCCAAAATGTACAGACATGCTCTCGCACAAAGTCACAACACAAAAATATTCAGAGCAAAACGTGCACATCTCTTCTCCCCGTAAATCCTGAATATCAATATGGTATTCATCAAGAACCCCCTTTTTCTACATTAACATACCTATATGCAAATGATACTTTACTTTTTTACCTTTTCATTATAAAAACACAAAACCATGCAAAACATACATGTTGCTTAGTGAATTATAAGGTGAACATCCTTGTAACTATCCCCAAAGTCAAGAACTAGAACTTTACCAGCTGTATTAGGTCAAGGTTCTCTGCAGAAACATGTGTGTACCTATATATATTTGGAGAGATTTATCTTCAAGAATTGACTCACATGACTGTGGAGGTTTAGTTAAGTCCAAAGTCTGCAGACTGGAGACCTGGGTTGGGGGGAATTACAGTTCAAGTACAAAAGCTGTTTGCTGGTAGAATTCCTTCTTGTTCCGAGGAGCTCAGGCTTGGCTCTACGCAGGCCTTCAACTGATTGGATGGGGCCCACCCACATTATGGAGGATGACCTGCTTTACTCAAAGTCCACCAATTTCCATGTTAATCCCATCCAAAGAACACCTTCACAACAACATCCAGAGGAATCAACCAGATATCGGCGCCATGGCTCACTGCACTTTGACACCTAAAACTAACCACACCAGCCACCAGAAACCCCTCCTCCATCCCAATCACAGCCTTGCCCCTCTCCCCCCATCCCCATACCCACTCTGCCTGTGTTCTTTGTGGCTTTATCACATGTGCATCCCTAGACACCGGTTCACTCTTGCCTACTTAACAAAAACGGTAATGTCTTTCACATGAAAAAATGCTCAACATCACTTGGCATCAGGGAAATACAAATCAAAACCACAATGAGATACCGCCTCACACTTGTCAGAAGGACTAAAATTAACCCAGGAAACAACAGGTGTTGGCGAGGATGTGGAGAAAGGGGAACCTTCCTACACTGTTGGTGGGAATGCAAACTGGTGCAGCCACTCTGGAAAACAGTGTGGAGGTTCCTCAAAAAGTTAAAAATAGAGCTACCCTACGACCCAGCAACTGCACTACTAAGTATTTATCCAAAGGATACAACCATAGTGATCTGAAGGGGCACCTGCACCCCAATGTTTATAGCAGCAATGTCCACAATAGCCAAACTATGAGAAGAGCCCAGATGTCCATCGACAGATGAATGGATAAAGAAGATTTGGTATACATATACAATGGAATATTACTCAGCCATCAAAAAATTGAAATCTTGCCATTTGCAATGACATGGTTGGAACTAGAGGGTATGTTGCTAAATGAAATGTCAGAGAAAGACAAATACCATGATTTCACTCATATGTGGAAGTTAAGAAACAAAACAGGAACATAGGGTAAGGGAGGGAAAAGTAAGACGAAATCAGAGAGGGAGACAAACCATAAGAGACTCTTGACTACCGAGAACAAACTGAGGGTTGCTGGAGGGGAGGGGGGTGAGGGGATGGGGTACCTGGGTGACAGGCATTAAGGAGGGCACGTGATACGATGAGCCCTGGGTGTTGCGTGCAACTGATGAATCCCTGACCTCTACCTCTGAAACTAATATGCTACGTTTTTTAAATTGAATTTAAATAAATTTTTTAAAAAACAGTAATGTCTTTTCAGCTCCTTTAACCTACAGGTTTCCTCCCCATCTCTTTTCTTTCCGATTTCTATTGAAGAGCCAGGGCTGTTGACCCGTGGAGTTTCTCAGTCTGGGTTTTGCTGACTGCACACGATGGTGCCGGTCAGCACATTCCTCTCCCTCCCCGCACCGTGGGGGCTCCTACAGATCAGCAGCTGGGGCCAGAGGCTCCAGCAGACTCGGATGGGCCCCTCTCTGCAAGGTTGGAAGTGGCCTGTGCCCTCTGCTCAGGAGGTGGGCTGGCTGAGTTTTGCTCCTTTCTGATAGTACTTGTTGATGCTCAATGCCTGGATCCATGAATTCGAGGGGCTGCAAACTGGTGAAATTCTAATTCTAGCCGTTCTCATTTATTAGCTGCAACAACTTTAGAAGGAGTCACTTCCCCTTGCCTGCTATCCCCCTGGCATAGCTCATGTGGGAAAGGCAGGAAAAAGACTCCCTCTGTCCTCTTATTTACCTAGTTTTTGAATTGGTAGAAGGTGACCCAGGAAGCTTTCTAAAGATCATTTTGGAGGCGCCTGGGTGGCTCAGTCGGTGAAGCCTCTGCCTTTGGCTCAGGTCATGATCCCGGGGTCCTGGGGATCGAGTCCTGCATCCGGCTCCCTGCTCAGCGGGGAGTCTGCTTCTCCCTCTCCCTCTGCTGCTCCCCCTGCTTGTGCTCTCTCTGTCCAATAAATAAATAAAATCTTAAAAAAAAATAAAGATCATTTTGAACTCATGGATGTAAACACGTCTAATGGGCTTCATCCCACTGTGCTCTGTCGAAGCTGAGGCAGTCTGGTCCCCCTCAAGCCCGCGTGCCCCTCGATCTCAGCGGATGGCACGTCCCTCCAGCACCATGTTCAAGACGAAAATCCCTTCACACCCTCCACCATATCCTGCTGCCTCTACCCCCTCGATGCTTCTCAGGGTTCCCCTGCCCATCCCTGAACCCTCCCAGTTCAGACCTCACCTCCTCTCTCCCAGGTCGCTGCGGCAGCTTCATAGTCCCCCTGCCTTCAGCCCGGCCCCCTCCAGTTCCGTTCCACATTGAGTGGAGACTTTCCAGACTCCTTGAGCTGCCAACCAGGACTATTCAGGGCCTGGCCCGGCCTCCTCTCTCACTTCTCCTTGCTCAGACTAACTCTTCAAGCCACCTTGAAATGACCCGTTACCCTGCACACTTCGATTTCATTTTTCTGAGACTTCTCACTTTCTTTAACCTCCTTGTCAAGAACTGCCAGGGCCTAAGATTTTTACCCCACTCGCAGGCTAACAAGGTCACCTACCACAGTTTCATGGGCGCTGGCAGGAGATCTGAGACCCCCGGGACAGAGACAAAGCCCTCGGGATGCATGAGCCTCACATTTGCTTGGGGGGGGGGTCTCCCTATCCATCACTGCCCGGAGGGGGAGGTGGAGGTGGGCCCAGGTGGATCCTGGGCGCACCCTGGGCTGGGGGCTCGGCTGAGGAACCTCAAGCCTAGGAAAATCCGGATCTTTTCAAAGAGGATGCTAGCAAACCTGCCCAACTTTTGCCCTGAAGGGAGACACTATCTTCTAAGGTGAGAGATATTATTTCCTTATTCTGGTCAGGAAGAAAAAAAAATGGCCCTCTTCCCGGGAGGGAGAAACTGTATCTTCTAAGGCTTTTCAGATAGTCTAGAGTAAAAGCTGTGATGTTCACCAGGCATGCAGAAACGCAAGGGCCCATGGGCTGTCTCCCCAAGGTCTTGCAGGTGTTCTATTCCCTTCTGGTCTTGGCCAATGCCTTACCCTTCAAGACCCAGCCCAGACATCCTGGCTCCAGGGTGCCCTCCTTGCTTCATCCAAGTGGCTCACCCTCCGCTCCCTCAAGCCCCACAGTCCCCTTGGCCTACTGTTGTTGCCACGCTGCTCACACTAAGCTGAAAATCGGCGCGTGGCTCAGCAACCCCCAGATCTGACTTCACCTGTACTCCCTCTAGACTGTAGAATGCCTTCATACAGATTTGGAAAAGGTGCCCCTTCTTCTGGGTGGACACGGTCCCGTGCCAGGGAGCAGCCTTGACGAGGGGAGCCCAGGTTGGATTTCAGTCCACTTATCACCTTGGCCGTGCAACCTTGGCAGTGAGCGACCTCCCGGCCCAAACGTGCAAGCCCTGAATTTATTTACCTTTTCAAAAAGATCTGAGGCTTCCCCTACCTGTCCCCATCCAAGAGTTGGCGTGGTTCCTGCAACAAGCCTGGGAAATCGGGGTAGAAATACTCATTTTAAGAGCAGGGAGAGGGAGGCCGAGATGTCCCGGGACTTGCCTAGGGCTCCCAGCTGGTCTGGAGCGCAAGTCTCGCGCCTGCTACTGAGGTTCCTCCCGCCCGATTGTGGAGCAGGTTTTCTGACTTGGAAGTCACACAGACGTCAGAGGTCCCCTCTGGCTTAGGGGATGGGCATGGGCTGAAAGAGTTCATTCCTGGAGAGCCTTCCTTGGAAAAGAATGTTCCCCGCAAAGTGCGTCCCAGCTGGGGACGAGGGGGAGCCTTTGCTCCGAGTTGGCCCCTCTCCCCCCAGAGCCCTGCTCCACGTAGCCTTCCTGCGGAGGAAGGGCCTGCTTCCTGCCACAGCTGCTCCCCACGTCCCCCAGCCAGGATGACACCGCCGAGCAGGGGGCGCCTCGGGTCCCGGAATCCGAAGCGCATGGCCAGTGACCGCATCTCCCAGTGCGCGCAGCCCTCCCGACACACCCTGGGTCTGCCCCGCGGGGTGGCTCTAGGTCTGCGAGCGGGCGACGGGCGGGGGTGTCGCTGCTGCCCCCAGACGGCGCTCCCCTCCTCTCCCTGTCTCTCCTCCCTCTCCACGCCTGTCCCCTGTGCCCACAGCAGAAAGGTGCGCATAGCGAGGGCAAAGTGGGTTCGCCGCATTAAGGTGTTGGGAGGCCACCACGGGCCAGACGTCTTCAGGGCCCGTTTGAGATTTTTCTTGATGGGCAGGACTGGCAGGCCACGGGGATGGAGGAGCAGAAGGGCCAGGGCATGACCCAGTCTCTGTGCGGAAAGCTGGTGGCTTCCCTCATCTCAGCCCTGCCAGCCCCAGCTCCAGCCTCAGGCCGAAGGCTTGCAAACGCGGAGGGCAGAGGGAACCAGCCTGCCAAGGGGAGGGGGGACAAACGCCAGGGAGGGGACACAGATGAGCCCCTGTCATATGTCACAGCCTTTGTCCCTGTCACTCTCAGACACACACATACACACGGTTGCCCAGCTCTGGACTCCTGACCCCTTGCTCGGGGCCCACGGAGAAGCCAGGCCGGTTCAGCCGCATCTTGGGCCTGTGTGCCTGGCCAGCCCTGTGATGCTCACTGCGGCTGGCTGCCTCCGGCAAGTTCGCCCAGAGCTGGGGCCAACTGGGCAAGGCTTAGCTGACTCTGGTTTTCTACACAACAGGTCAGTTGGGATGCTGTGGGGGATGGGAAAAAAGAGCCTTAGCTCTTGGTGTCGGTCAGCCCTGAGTTCAAGCCTCACTCTGGCCTCTAACTGGTGCATAACCTTGGGTGAGTCCCCCCCCCCGGTTATGAGCTGAATCGTGTCCCCCGAAGTTCTTATGTTGAAGCCCTAACCCCTAGTATCTCAGAATGGGACTATCTGGAGACGGGGCCTTTAAGGAGGGGATTAAGGCTAAATGAGGTCAGGAGGGTGGGGCCCTGATCTAGTAGGCCTGGTGTCCTTATAAGCAGAGACACTGGGGTGCTCAGGCAGAGGGAAAAAAGGTCAGATGAGGACACAGCGAGAGGCAGCCCTCTATGAGCCCAGAAGAAACCAAACCCACCGACACCTCCATCTCAGACTTCCAGCCTCCAGAACTGTGAGGAAATAACTTTGTTCTTTAAGCCCCCACCCCGCCCCCCGGTCTATGGTATTTCGTGAGAGCAGCCCTAGCAGGCTAATACACCCTCTTTCTCTGAGCCTCCATGTTTTCATCTGGGGACTGTTTTGCTGATTAAAGAAAATAATGCAGGGAAATGGATCACCAGTTGCAGGTTCCCCCCCCCCCCCCCCAACCCAGGGCTCAGTATGTGTGATACCCTGTTTTGTGGCCCTGGGTGTGCTGTCCTGTCACACCTCCCCAGGGGCAGAAACATCCAGACAAGGGGCGGGGGACGAAGCAGGTAACCCCACCTCCTGCCTTCTGGCCTCTGCTGGGTGGATCCCTGCACTGGCCTGAGGATGGTAGGCCCCAGACACACACACACACACACACACACACACACACACACACATATGTGCTGATCAGCCCTCTGGCAGCTTCTGCCCACTTCCTGGGAGCTGGACATGGGCCCGAGACACACACACACACACGTATATGTGCTGATCAGCCCTCTGGCTGCTTCTGCCGACTTCCTGGGAGCCGGACATGGGACCCCAGGGCTGGGCTGGGGCCCAATCTACCGTCTGGATCCCAAACCTGCCCCAAATTGGGGGCCCCACCTGGGCAAAAGTCCCCCTCTGACTCTCCCCATCTGTCTCAGGCCTTGCGGGAGGCAGTGGGCACTTGCTTACCTTATAGCTGGGGGTACCAGACTGCATAGCAAGCTCAGCTCAGGGCTGTGGGGAGCACTGGAAGCCCAGGTGGGGAGGGCAGCCTGCAGTCATGGCTGGCTCCCCTCAGTTTCTGGGTATTGGCCTACCTACAGCAACCCGCGGCCTGGGAAGTCCTGCTGCCGGCTGGCCGCATCTCACAGAGGCCTGGCCTGGAGCTGTTTGCTGACTGGCTGGATGGGCTGGTTGATGGCCAGGGGCTGCATTCAGGAAAGCCCAGCCGCCCTGCCCTGGGCACACTGCTCATTGCCATTCACTGGGGCTCCATTTGAACTTTGCGTTGTTCTCTGCTGTTTCCCGGGGCCTAGAAGAGGGCTGACGTTTAACAGGCACTTGACAAATACGTGTTTTTAGTCAATGCTGAGGACACAGACATGAATAGTCCAAATCTGGAGGACAAAGCAGAAGTATCAACAGACAACTGCCATTCGATGAGATGTCTCTTTGTGAGGAGATGTGGGAATGTGTACAAGCCCTGCCTGGCCAGCCGAGGAAGTCAGAGAAGGCTTCCCAGAGCAGACAGGCTTTGAAGGATGAATAGGAGTCAGACCAGGCAATGACTATAGGCAACGGTATTCCTGGGATAAGCAGCAGAAGCAGGAAGGTGTGAGAACATGCTTGAAAGGATACAGCGGCGGGAATGACGGAACCAAGGGCAGTGGGGAGGCAGTAGATGAGCAGGCCGGGGGGCAGACCGGGGCCAGAACCATGCGAGCTGAGTGGCTGATGGTACCCTACAGATTCTGTCAAAAGACAGGGCCCTCAGCAGAAAGGAGGGGGGCCGGTCTTCTGAGCCCCACCTGGGAAGGGAGTTAGGCATTAATGTGGGGTCTGGCTGGCTGAGCAGAGCTCTAGGCCCTTGAGGAAAAGAGAGGACATTTTTAAAAGAGCTTTTATTAAATTCTCCCCACACAGCATCTCTTGTCCCATTGCCACAGCCCCGGGCTGTGTCCACCAGGGAGAGGGCTCCATCAGTGTTCTCCGGTGGCTGGAGCTGGGCTTGTCCATGCAGGTGCGGAGCTGGCCTTGCTGGGCGGTCCTGGTGTAGGAGGGGCTCAGAAACCGCGGGGGAGGGTGGATGATTGTGGGCACTGGTAGCTGAGGGCAGTCTCCCCTGTCGGGATGGGGGGGCTTGTCTCCTCAACACACACCCTGAGATGCTCCTGAGATGCTGGGAGGGCCCAAAACACCCCAGCTCCATGGGGGGGAGGGGTGTGGGCAGCTGTGGCCAGGCCGCTCCTCCGAAGGACAGTCCTGGGGAAAGGAGCCCTTCCTGTGAAACAGGGAGGAGTGGGGGGCAGGGGGGTGGGGCAGAAGGACCGGCCTGCAGGGCTGTGAGGGAACAGGGGCCAGGCCGGGGCTCTGTTTGCTGCAGCTGGTGGGAGAGTCCCTTCCCTCTCTGAGCCTCATTTCCCTTTCTGTCTAACGAAGAACTTGGCCTCTGGGTGCTCTCACTCTCCTTCATGAAGGACGCCGGGCCTGCATGCTTCATATTCTCTTCTCGATTGTTCTGCCCTGATTGTTCTGCCCGGTTGGCCTAGGCACACTCAGGATGTTGCAAGCAAGTGTGACACGGGGGCATCCGATCCGTCCCACCCACCTTGGGAGTGTGTGTGCGCGCGCGCGCTCAGATGGGGGGCTCCTGCAGGCTTGCACTGGGGGGGGGGGGGGGCGGTGAGCGGGGGGGGGCCCCGTCGGCCCGCTTCTCGGCTCCGCCCCCCCGCCAGTCTTGACATGCGCCCCCCCCCTCCCCCGAGGGGCCGGGGGGGCGCCCGGGCCTCACAGGAAGTTGGGCTCCCGCACCACGAGGCAGGGCGGGCCCCCGCCGCCGCCGCCGTCCAGGGGCCGGTAGACGAAGTGGAAGTCGCGCTTGGGCTCGCTGCGCAGCAGGTAGCCCTTGATGCGGTGCGGCAGCGCCTCGTCGGCCAGCTGGAAGCAGCGCCCGTCCACCAGCACGAACAGCCGGTGCTCCTGCGGCCGCAGCACCTCGAACTTGTCGGCGCACTGCGCGCACAGCGCCTCGGCCGGCGTGTCGGCCCGCGACGCCAGCGTCCGCGACTGCTGATCGGGCTCCAGGTACGACACGCAGATGAAGTCCTGCGGGCCGAGGCGGGGGGGGCTGGCGTCACCGGCGGGGCCCAGCGGGACCCCGACCCTGCGAGCGGGCACCGGGGCGGAGGAGAGCAGTGGCCCTGGACGAGCCCATTGCCCTCTCTGGGCCCTGGGCTCTTCTCTAGGCACACAGGGGACGGCAGGAGCGGTCGTGGGGTGGGAAGTCGGGGCCCCTGCAGCTGACCCGGCTGTGTGACCCAGGCCGGGGTCCTTCTGTCTCTGAGCCTCGCCTCTCAAAGGGCCGACCTTGCAGGGTGAGTCAGCGGGGTTCTCGGCAACGAGGAGCGAGCGCGCCCCCTGGTGGCCAGTCGGCGGCCTCGCCGCCAGTATTCCTCCGTCACCCACTTCCCCAACAATTCCTCCCCACGGTCCCCCGGCACCCCCACCCCAGGCCCAGCGCTGCATAAAGAAAATCGAATGTGCAGACCCCAGGCCGAGCAGCCCACGGTGCAGCTGGGGCTGCTAAGGCTGGCGGAACTAGGGCTGGAGAAATCTGGGGATGGGGGTGGGGGCTCCGAGGAGCAGGGGGGCAGGAGGGGCGGGAGGCTTAGTGAAAGGGGCAGGGGAGCTGGGCCTGAAGGCGGGTTTAGGACGGATGGAGAGGGGCACCGCAGCAGCTAGGCGGACAAGGGTGAGGCCCTGCCTGCGGGGCTGGGGCTGGGAGCACACGCACAAACCTGAGCAGCACCTACACCTGCTTCCACCAGCCCCAGAGGGAGGGCCGTACGGTGGAAGGATGGGCCCTCCAGTTCCTGCCTGGCTTTGAATCTGCTCCCACCGTGTGACCTTGACCTCCCTGAGCCTCCACTTCCTCAACTGTAAACTGGGATAACACCAGCCCTTGCACCTTGGCTGTGCGGAAGCAGACAGACTAGCTGCCGTGCCCCGGCCCCCTGAGGGCAGGGAGGAGGCCGTGTGTGCGGGGCTGCCCCCTTGTGGAAGGCTGGGAACAGCACAGCTGTCCGACACGACCGCCGCTTAAGAGTGATTATAATTAGGGGCGCCTGCCTTCCACTCAGGTCACGATCTCAGGGTCCTGGGATCGAGCCCCACGTAGGGCTCCCTGCTCAGCGGGGAGTCTGCTTCTCCCTCTCCCTCTGCCCCTCTCCCTGCTCGTGTTCTCTCTCTAATAAATAAATAAAATCTTTTTTAAAAAAGAGTGATTATAATTATGGCTACAGAGTGGTGAGTGCATATGAGGCGCTGGGAGGAAGCAGAGGGGTGGTGCCCCCCGACTCCAGAGATAGTGCTGAGGGGGTCCCTCGCCCCCCATCCCGGGCCTCTCTCCTAAGCTTTATCTCCCCAGTGAGCGACACTGATGCCCTGCCTGGCTTAGCACTGGGAACCCACAAAGTAGAAGCAAGAAGTAAGGAGTCCCGTGGTCAGGCTTGGATCAAGAGTGCCCATATTGTCAGAGTCGGTGGAGGGACACGTGTCCCAGGAGGGGATGGGCAGCGGTGGTGGGCTGGAGCCTGCTCCTCCCAACTTAGGCTGGCTCATAACCAGCTTGAGAAAGCCAACTGTGTACATCTCTTCCCAATCTCAAGTTCAGTGATGCCAAGTTAGTAGCTTGAAGTTGGTCGTGGTGGGAGTATTTACACCATGGAAATTGACAGGAGATCGGAGCTGCTTTTTTTCTCCCCAGAGAGCCAGTTACTAACATTATCAAGACACCACTGAGTAGAGGAGGGGGGCATCATCTTGGTAGCCTAGAACATGTATTGGGGAGGCAGCTCATCTGGTCCCCAGTCGACCTATGCTGATAGGAAAACTGAGTTCCAGAAAGGGGCAGGGACAGCTCAGGGTCACGAGCAAGCTAGTACAGAGCTGGGTCCAGACCTTCAGCCTTTTGCCTCCCAGACCTGGGTTCTGTCTGTTACAGAGGGACCATCCTGAAAGCCAGCAGTGGGGTTCAGGTCCAGTGTGTTCTGGGTGCCAAGGGAGTGAGACTGAAGAGCTATTTCCAACTCTGGGTTGCTGCCTGGCTCGATGTTTTAATTCTCTCCATTCTGCACACAGCCCAATCCCACTCTGTCCCAGGCCCTGGGTGTGGGGCCCCTGGGACATGTGAGCCACGGGCCCTCCCTTCCCCAGCAATGGCTCCATACTTAGACAGTCATGATAAGGTTAGATATGTGCTATAATGGGGGAAGCAGCAGCAAGAAGCACAGAGGAGGGCATCTAACCTGGGCCGCAGGGAGTGGGGGACAGGTCCGGGGAGGTGGTTCGAAGAAGGCTTCTCAGAGGGTCTGTCAGACCAATGAGAATGGGCAGTGGCAGCCAGTGAAGAAGAGATTGAGCAGCATGGGCGGAGGCTGAGGACCAGGGACTTGAGCTCAGCATGTTCGGGGAACTGGGGGTAGCTTGATGGGATGCAGTGTAGGGGTGTGGGGGATGATGAGAGGGTAGGAGGCAGGAGCCCAGCCATGGCTTGAATACTGAGTGTGTCTAGGGAGAGGTGGGGCGAATGGTGGCTGGATTGGAGGGGCAGGGGACCCTGGCAGCTGCTGCATTTGTCCAGGGACAAAAGGGGCAAGGCTGTAGGTCAGCTCACGGGCTCCGCAAAGGGGGACTGGCAAGACTAAGTCCACATCTCCGGGCATAGTGGGCACTAAGGAATGTGGGATTAAAGTATCATCCCCCCCCCACCCCAATCCGGTCTTGTCTGCTCAACTCAAATACCCAATGTGTCTGTGATACTTTTCTAAAGCCCTGTCCCCCCCACCCAGCCGGCGTCAGGCTCACTGAGCTGGGGGGCCATGGGACTGGCGGCCCCTCCCGCCCCGCCAGCCCGCGTCCCAGGCGTCACCTGCACGGAGGAGCGCGAGGCCCGGGCCTTGTTGAGCGTGCGCCGGCGCTCCCAGCGGTGGATGGAGTCCTGCACCTCCATGCTCAGCTGCCGGGTCACCGTGATCTTGTCGTAGTTCTTGATGTGCTCCAGGGCCCCGTAGGTGGTGGTCAGGTAGTAGGACCCTGCGGAGACCAGGGAGTGGAAGCTGAGCTGGGACCTCCTCGCCCCGCCCCCTTCTCCAGGCTCCACCCACCGCCGGCGCCCAGGGCACACCTGCCCCTCGGTCACCTGCGCATTCGCAAGCTTCCTCAAGTCCAGCACCCCCCCCCCAAAGATGGTCTTTGGCTCCCCTTCAGGATGGAACTTCTTTTTCTTTTCTTTTTTTTTTAAGATTTTATTTATTTGACAGAGAGAGACACAGCGAGAGAGGGAACACAAGCAGGGGGAGAGGGAGAAGCAGACTCCCCGCCGAGCAGGGAGCCCGATGCGGGGCTCGATCCCAGGACCCCGGGATCATGACCTGAGCCGAAGGCAGACGCTTAACGACTGAGCCACCCAGGCGCCCCTGGAACTTATTTTTCAAATGAGTTTTGGAACGCCTTAAAATTTATTTTTTTAAAAGATTTTTAAATTTATTTATTTGAGAGAGAGAGAGAGACAAAGATAGTGACAGAGAGCACAAGGGAGGGAGGTGAGCGAGCACACGAGTGGGGAGGAGCAGGGAGAAGAGGGAGGAGCAGGCTCCCCGCTGAGCAGGGAGCCCTATGCGGGGCTTGATCCCAGGTCCTGGGATTGTGACCTGAGCTGAAAGCAGAGGCTTAACTGACTGAGCCACCCAGGCGCCCCTGTTTTAAAATTTAAAGGTCACATGAGAAACTGATAATCGTGGATGTCTTTAGCGTGGGGGAAAGGGGTGGCTGGGAGACTTCTCATCTCAGAGTGATGTGTGTGTGTGTATATAGACAGACAGACACACACACACATATGTTCTAGTCTAAAAAATACTTTTCAAAAGATGTAGAAAAATGTTAGTTATGGTTAATACTTTTACACACGATTTTTAAAGATTTAAGGGAAATAAAAAATTCAAATTCTTCATTTCTCCACTCCTTTTTTACTTACGTTAATTCACATGTGTTTCCTAAGGTAATTTAACCGTTCAGATACTTGGGCTGCAAAAATTACATGAGGTTTTAAGATAAAAGACAATCATTTGCACAGATGCTTATAAGTTCACTCTTCTTAACTTGCTAGGGGTTTGAATTAAAATGTTAGTGAAGCACTGACCTCATTGAGCCTTGTCACTTTAGAGAGACGGAGGGTACAGCTCTTCCCTGGGCCTCCCTCCTGAGCCCTTTAGGGGCTGGGACAAGGATTTCTCCTCTTGGTTTTTTGTTTTGTTTTATTTATTTATTTATTTATTTATTTGCTAGAAAGTAGGGGGGAGGGAGAGGGACAAGCAGACTCTGCGTGGAGCCCGATGAGGAGTCTGATCTCACGACCCTGAGATCATGACCTGAGCCAAAATCAAGAGTTGGACGCTTAACCAACAGCCCCGCAGGCGCCCCCAGGACAAGGATTTCTGACATTAGGCTGATTCTCCTAGTGACCTGTGCAAATCCCATCTCCTCTTTTTTTTTTCTGAATAACTGAACTTGACTTTTGTGGGGAAGGAACAGTTAACTAAAAATGCTCACTTCCCAGACTCTCCTGCAGCTCGGAGGGCAGGAGACCCCATTCTGGCTACTTAGATGCAAGTGGAAATCCGTGGTGGTGGGGGAACCTTCAAGGAAAGCCTTCTGAAAGGGTTGCTATAGCCTTGGGTTTTTGCCTGTCCTCCTTCCTCCTGCCTGGAACACGGAGGTGAGCCCCGAGACACAGCCGCTGTCTGCAGATCAGAGGTGACCAGCGCAAAGACAAAGGCTCACATCCTACAGAACAATGGAAAGAGATGGGTCCGGGATTTCCTAATGACAGGGCTAAAAACTGCCATTATCATCAGTTGCTTCTCCTAGGTCTTCTTTTCTTTTCTTAAGATTTTTATTTATTTATTTGAAAGAGAATGAGAGCGAGGGAGATCACAGAGGCAGAGGGAGAAGCAGACTCACCGCCGAGCAGGGAGCCCGATGCGAGGCTCGATCCCAGGACCCTGAGATCATGACCTGAGCCGAAGGCAGACGCTTAATGACTGAGCCACCCAGGCGTCCCCACTCACTTTTAAACCATTATTAGTTACATCGTGAGTTATCTGCAGCCCCAAGCATTCCTGTTAGATTGGATGACGCTGCCTCCATATGCCTACAAATTCCACACCGATATGGAAAGAAGCTCACAGCCTGGCTGGGGAGGGTGTGATGCTCATGTCAAAGCTGACATAGAACTTGGGTTGGTATCCCTTATCGGAGAAGAGCCAGCCTCTAAACCACTCATGTGTCTCCCTTTCCAGTGGAGCTTAAAGCTAGCTGTGCCAGGAACCCTTCCCTGGCGCCGCCCTCCCTGGCGGTCCCGAGAGTCCCTCTCGTCCGGCTGGCGTGCCTCCCAGGCCCTGTGTCCCAGCCGTGATCACGTCTGCCGGGCTGCTGATGGAGGAGCTGAGTGCAGTGCATGGGCTGACAGAGCGTTCAGTTTTGGAGTCTGTGTCCTTCAACAGCCAGCCCTGGGATCTCGGGGGAGTTACCGTCCACTCTCTGCCTGTTTCCTCATTTGCTTTTCTGAGGGTGTTGTGAAAAGTAAATAAGATGAATACTGTCAAGTGCAGGGCTTAGTAAGGTGTGAGTAACACAGGTGGTTAGGTGACCTAAGACAGAAAGATGCCCCGGGGCGGCAGGGGGGTGGGAATCTCACCCTCTTGGAGCCAACTTCCCTTTGACATCATGCCATGCAGTACCTGCCAGAACCACTAGGTGGCAGGCGACCCCCCCACCATGAGTTTGGGAGCTGGTTGTTCCCTTTGGGGAGAGTGTTGTCCTTTGATGAAGAAAACTCACGACCCCTATTAAGATATTTGTACAGCATGGCCAGCCGTCAGTTAGGGTGCAGAAGGGACGTGGGCAAAGATGTGCAGGAGGGTGCTTCTAGGAGAGGTTTGGATTTTGAGCCGGCTCCAGCCAGGTGCCCAGAGCTGCCTGGGTCTCCCCGGCTAGCTTTTAATTGCCCAGAGTGGTGGGAGCTGCAGAGAGAGGCTAGAAGGGGGCCTGGGTCCCATCTGCCCAGCCTTCAGGCCCCCTCTACTTCTAGGAAGTCCCTGATCTTCCATGCCTGATAAGCCCGTTGCAAACAAAGTGAGACCCGATCACTGGTCTTTTACCAAATTAGCGGCACTCGGAACCAGCTGAAAGAACATGAAGGTCTCAGAGGGCACAGAATCAGACTGTCGAATGCAGAATGCTGGAGCGCCCAGTCAGCTTGAAAACCTCAAATCTAGCCCAGCACATGCACTTTCCCAAGCCAGAGAAGTTAAGTGACTTGTCCAAGGTCTCCAGCCAACTGGAGGCAGAACCGGGACGGAAATTCTGCCTGCAAACCGCTCTTCTTATTACACCTGTGTTAGTTCTGTTAGAATGGAGCAACTGAAGTTCTCTTGAGTGAGGACTCCCCAAGGGCCGGCCCTTGCCCCAGGCATCTCTGAGTGTCTCAGAGCACCAAAGGCAGGGGCTCTGCGTCCCTTTACCCTCTAGGCAGCCTCTTCTTCTTAACCAAGCCTCAGGGGCTTTGGGGATGGAGTACCCTCTGTGCCACCAGCCTGCTAGGACAGGAGGCAAAGCTGGGGAAACTCAGGAACATTGTCCCCCCCCCCCCCCCGTACCTTGTGCTCTGTCCTTCCGCCCCTAAGCCCAGATACTTCTAGATGGAGATCTGCTAGCTGTCAGACTTGACGGGTGGAAGCCCCTGCCCAAGCTAGAGACCCCCACGTCCTCTCACTACCAGGGGGCCAACACCTGTGAGGCCGGGCCTGTTCTGGGTGCTGTGACTTCCCACTTTGGCTCTCAGGGTACGAACAGAGAGAGGTGCAGGGAGGCCTCCCTGGTTTGTGCTCCATGATATAAAGTATGTCCTCTGGCCCTCAGAGCTGCCATGGGCAGCATCTGTCACCGCTGTGGCGGGGGGGGGGTAGGGGGGCAGGGCTGTGGGGAGGGGCCATGTGCAGCGCCTTGCAAGACACTGCCCTGCCCGCATCTTTACTCCCAGCAAACACCTCGTGGATTCCTTAGAAATCTTCCCATGGGGCCAGAGGCTGACTCCTTGAGTTTGAAAGAGGCTGCAGTGTATTCAGGCAGCCTTGGCTCAGAAACCGTGAGCTAAGACCTTTACATATTTACTTGTACTTGGCTTGTCTCAAAAATGCTCAACATAGGCCAGACCAGACCAGCACTCCTGCCTGAAGGACCTTGGCTTTCCCACGCAAACCCTGTGTAGGCTTTAGGGACAGGAAGAAGATCCTGGGAGGCCATGGCAGGATGGGGGTGGGGAGTGCAGGTCCATAAGGAGAGGGTAGTTGGGCCAAGGATGTCCCTGCCCTGTCCCTGCTCATCACTGTACCTGGCCCGGAGCCCCATTTGGCCACAAGAATTCAGGCTGAGGATGGAGTAGGAGTCACCGTGGCCAGAATGTGGCAGACCACCGCTGGGAACAAGCCAGCCAGGACCATGGCAGAGCCCCACGGTCTCGCTCCACCCCTCAAAGGGCTTTTGTGGACATTGTCTCTAAGACCCTACAACAACCTATGGGGGTTGAGGACAGTCCCTTAACAGGATTTGTTAGTGATTTCTTCCCAGGGAGATCGGCAGCCGTGCCCACTGTGGAAAATTTGAAAAATCAGGAAAAAAGTAAAGAGAAGGCATTCTCTGCTCTGTGCTCTGGGCCTTCCATGGTTGTCTGAGCCACGTCCTGCCCCACTGCGCTATCCCACTAGCCTACTTCATTTCTTCTCAACATCCATCAGATGTGAAATATTTTCATTTGCTTATATGTTTAACTTATTTAAAGTCTGACATCCTCTCTCCACCAACTGGAATAAAGTTTCACAAGAAGGACACCTGTTGTCACCTGGCATAAATTAGAAGCTCAGGCAATCTCTGTTGAATGAATGAGTATATGGCCTTTTCCCAGGTAACTACTGAGTCTAAGTGCTTTTCTTATTGATTTATAAGAACTTTTTACATATTCAGGCTATTAATTTTTGGTGTGCTAGTTTGTAGAACACTTTTCTCTGGTTGACTGTTAGTATCTTATTCTATTATGGTAATTTCTGACACGTAAAGGTTTTGCCCTTTAGAGGTTACGTGTATGGTAGCCAGACGACAACAGCTAATATTCCTGCTGAGAGCTCTGGGCAGGCTGCTATACTACTCAGGGGCTAGTCCTAGGAAATAGGGTGCTCAGGATTTGGGGCAGGAAGCCAATTCTGCTCACAGCCCCCTGACCCTCCTTGCCTCCCATTCCCTTCTATTTTTTCCCCTTAGACTGTGGGAGACAGATCACTGTTGCCTGGAGGCCTCTGCCCACCCCTTCAGCCTTGTGGTGCTTTCATGTGCAAGCTCAGGGCTGGATAAATCAAGGAAGAAGGCTCATGAAGGCCTGAGGCAGAGGCTCCAAAGTGTGGGGTTCAGAATGAAGCATTCATTCATTCTCATGAGAATATAAGCCTCGCCTGCCTTGTCCTGCATTGTAGCCCAAGTGCCTGGCACACAGTAGGGACTCACTGAGCAGCTACTGAATGGATAGATGAATGGGTGGGTGGATGGATATATGGGTGGGTAGCTATGTGGGGAGATGGATGGATGGATGGATGGTTGAAAGGGTGGATGGATGGGTGGGTGGGTAGGTATATGGGTAGATGGATGGATGGCTGGGTGGGTGAGTGGGTGGATAGGTGGGTGGGTGGATGGATGGATGGATGGATGGATGGATGGATGGATGGATGGATGGTTGAAAGGGTGGATGGATGGGTGGGTGGGTAGGTATACGGGTAGATGGATGGATGGGTGGGTGGGTGAGTGGATGGATAGGTGGGTTGATGGATGGATGGATGGATGGAGAGATAGTTGGGTGGATGGGCGATGCATGGGTGGAGACAGATGGATGGATGGATGGATACCCTGGGCAGCAGATAATAACTGCTGAAGGAAGCCTGGCTTCCACTGATTTCCTGCATTCTCTGGAAGACAAGTTGTTCTAGCTGCAGAAAATTTTTAACTAACGAGGAGAAAAAAATAGTTCCAGAGGTCCCAGAGCCCAGTCAGAGTTCTACGTGACAACAAACTTCAAGGCTTTACACTCTCCCCTCAGTTTCCAAGAACTCACAGAACCAGCCTCGTCACACTATCACCCCAGAGACTGATACATGCTAAAAATGCAAAGAGATGCAAAGAAGACCAGCTTATCTCAAGAACCACAAGGCCCAAAGGGGACACTGGAGCCCTGAGAGTCTCACTCCGTCCTTTGGGGCTGACATCTCAGAGGACAACTCAGGGCCTCCTCGGGGCTGAGATCTGGGGGGGCCGTAGCTCAGGGATTCTGGGTGGAGGCATGGCCAAGGCTAAGTGGGTGGGGGGAAGTGGTGGGAAGGATGAAAGGGGAAGGGAAACTGACTGTGGGGTGGAGCAAACCACACCTCTGTCATCATCCTACTGGGGAGAGCAGTGCTCTTGTCCATAGCATCAAGCTTCTCTTGCTGACAGGGGACCTGGCCAGGGCTGACCGAGCAGGGGGCTGACAGTTCCCAGGACCACCCCTGGCTAAGAACGGATCATTATTCCTCGCTCAGACTCCTTCCCATACATCTGCCCACTGCACCAGCCTTATCTTTTGTGCTGTTCCCTCTGTGAAGTAATGCTTTTCCCACTTCTTGAACTGGCTGGCTCCTAGCCATCCTTCAATGCTCAGCTCGGGGGTCACCTCCTCCTGGAAGTCTTCCCTAACTGCACAGCCTGGGCAATGTGCTCCCATCCGCTCTGGGCTTCTCATCATTCCAACATTTGTCAAGCAGTGGTGACAGGGTCTCTCTATTGGCCCAGCTCCCCTTCTAGTCCGTGAGCCCCCCCGCAGAACGGGGCCTACGTCGGACCCTGAGTCTTGTCCGCAGGGCTCAGTGGAATCTGGCATCCAGGAAGCGCTTATTGGGCTATGCAGTGTGCCCCGGGTGTGGCTGAGGCCGGTGGCATGCATCGGGCCCCAGTGGCCCAGAGCCAGGCCCGGGCTGGTGACTCACCCTCCCCCAGCTGCAGGGCAGGGTCCATGAGCTCCATCATGTACTCCACGTTGAGGAGCATCTCCGTGAGGTTGCTTCGGGCCAGCACGTACATGAGCACGGGCAAGAAGTCGTCTGCCCCGTAGGGCTTCCCTGGGAGGAGAAAGGATACAGAGGATGGTGAGCATGAGGTTCTCAGTGTGAGCCGTTCCCTGCCCCGGGGAAGAGCACAGTGGTTTGCTGGGTGGGGGATGGTCACCCCTGTAAGAGGAACCTTGCCACTTTCTTGTGACTCAGGACAGGGGAGACCTGGGATCAGCCTTCTCAGGAAGGTATGAGACACGGTCCAGGTTTAGGAAGAAGGAACCGAGAGAGACACCCTCCCCTGGAGTGGGCAGGAGCCAACCCCCCCACTCTTCCCCAGCTCTTTCCCCTCAATGCCCCTTGCTACTTTTTTTTTTTTAAGATTTTATTTTTAAGTGATCTCTACACCCAATGTGGGGCTTGAACTCAAAACCCTGAGATCAAGCCTCACACGCTCCAGCAACTGATCCAGCCAGGCGCCCCTGCCCCTCCTTGCTGCTTATTTGACAGTCAAGTTCACATCACACTGATTCACGGAGCCACCCAGAAACAGTTGTCTTTCTTTCTTTTTTTTTTTTTTAAAGATTTTATTTATTTATTTGACAGAGAGAGAGGGAACATAAGCAGGGGGAGTGGGAGAGGGAGAAACAGACTTCCCGCCGAGCTGGGAGCCCGATGTGGGACTCGATCCCAGGACTCCAGGATCATGACCTGAGCCGAAGGCAGTCGCTTAACCAACTGAGCCACCCAGGCGCCCCGAAACAGCTGTCTTTCTAATAGTGATGTATTCTGGGAAGTTTCCCTGTCCCTTTTAACCACACATCTCCCTCTCCACCTGCAAAACAGAAAGCCCTCCCTCAACCAGTACTATGTGGTTGGAAATTCTACCATTCAACCTTCACTCTATTGGGTTAAGCAGGGCCCTTTCCTGAGGGGTTCTTTTAAAATGTAAATACCTCTGAAAGGAATAACCCATCACAGGGCACCTGGGTGGCTCAGTCGGTGAAAGCATCTGCCTTCAGCTCAGGTCATGATCCCGGGGTCCTGGGATGGAGCCCCACGTGGGCTCAGTGGGGAGCCTGCATCTCCCTCTCCCCACCTCCTGCTTGTGTTCTCTTTCTCTCAAATAAATAAATACTTAAAAAAAAAAAAAAGGAATAACCCATCACTTCTGCTTTTGTAGGAGACGTTCACATGGCTTAGAGCATTCTGACAGTCATAGATGCCTTGGGGAAGAGAGGAGGGTGGCCGGTGAGCCTAAGAGATGCCTTCCCAGTGTGGCTCTGGGCTGGCTCTGGAGACTGACTGTTTGGCAACATAAAGTCAAAGGCTTGCCATAGAAGGGAAGAATTCCTACAAGGACAGAATCCCCTGGAGTCCCTCAGTTGACATCTTGGCATGCCTCTGAGTGCACTGGGGGGAAGGAAAGCTTGGCTGAGCAGCTTTGCATGGTGGGGAATGGCCAAATGGGGTCCCCAGACTCAGCTGGAGGTGACTGTGCCTTTAGGGCCGCAAACTTAGCCTTGAGTTTCCCGGTGGCCAAAGTGAAGAGGAAAACAATCAGTTACATCCTTCTCATTGTCCGCGAGAAGAAAACACACCAGTTTCTCAGGGGCACCAAGTCATTTCTCTAATGCTTAGGGCTAATAGAGACATTTCCCCTGTGGCTTCATGAGGGGGACACGATCGATCGGCAAGTTCCTTTCGCACACGTGGGGGCTTAAGTTGACTTCACGATTTTCATTGTGTTGCCTCGAGATGCCGCTCGGGGGGAAGCGCTCCCGGCACAGAAGCGCGAATTTTATAGCTCACCCTGCAGGCTCTCCTCCAGTCCTTGTAACTATTATGTGAACTAGGCGTTGTTTTGCCCATGCAGAGGAAAAAGCCCTGAGGATGATGAAGGCACAAGAGAGGACTGAAGTCACACCAGGCTGCAGGTACCTAAGAGGAGAATCAACTCCGTTTTGTGTAGATCACTGGTGGGGGCGTGTGTGAAGAGCAGTCTGGGCTGTGTCCTAACGTCTACAGAATGTGAGCTGCAAAACCCGGTGGAAAGTGCTCCCAGTGAGTGGTCAGAACGGCTTGGCCATGGCCCACCTGATCGTTCATTCACTCATTCATTCATTCACTCACTCATTCATTCATTCATTCATCCATCCATTCATCCATCCACACATCCATTTACTCATTCACTTAAACCCTCTTACTAACCACCCTATTCTTTGGGTGTTACCTGCCCAGGTAATAAGATCTGAGTTTTCTGGATTCTGGTGAGGACCAGAACAATGCAAGTAAGAGAAACAGTGTGAAAGAGGTTTTGAAAGGTGTAGGCGAGCTCCATGTTGAATTTAGCAGCTCCTCCAGTGGCATTTGGTCTTGCTGCCTGAGCCCGGACAGGTAGGCACCCTCATGGGGCGCTGGGTCACCTCTGAGGGGTGCGATCGAGCACCGCTTCAGTGGGTTCCACGTGTCCACGCCTCTCCAGCACAAGCCAGGCCAGCCCCTCCTCCCGCGTCCTCCGTGGCCCACCCCCATACAGCTGCTGGCACCGCGGGGGGCCTCCGATCATGTCTGTTCAAGGGGTGCCCCTTCTGCTCACAACTCATCCTTGCTTGGTTTCCCAGAGAACAGTGTGCCTCGTGGCCTGCTTCCTGGCCGCACTCAGCTCCTACATCTGCAAAATGGGGCCAGCAACACCAACCCTGATGGCCTTTCAGGGTTTTCAAGAGAATAAGATGAGAAAGTACAAACGCATTCCGTACCTGTAAAGCGCTATGGAAAAGGGAGCTATTACTCACATCTCTGTTCTGCTTTCTCAAGTGGCCTCAGTTTTTCCATTGTGAAATAAACAGGCTGGAGGGGTTGGGAACACACAGCCCTGAAAAGCAGAGTCAGACCCCGAGCATGAGCCTCGGCGCACTTCTTACCAGCTGTGTGACCTGGGGCTAATCGCTTTACCTCTCTGAGCCCGTATTTCTAGTCATGCATGATGTGACACAGATCCCACGACATGCTGTGGGATTTTGGTGAGAATTCTATATGAAGATTTACCCAGACTGCTCCCACATGCTCCCATGGAAAATGCCTGCTAAAAAACATCCGTATTTTCCATTCCAGTTCTGTGTTCTGAGGTTCTCTGCTTATTTGTTTCAAGGTTCCTGTCCCTACCCTGCACCAAATGAGTCTGTTTTAAAGAAAGAAAGCTTTGCCCCAAACCTTTATAAGCCTGAGACACAAATTAAGGGTTCTCGGGGCAAGATTTTGTGCCGAGAGTTGTTCTTCATGTTGATAATTTAATTATTAGAATCCTGGCCCACAGGAGATTCTTCTCTTGTTTGAGTTATGCGTTGGGAACTGATGGGACATAGTCCTGTGGCTTTCGGAGTGAGCCTATAACTCACGCGCTGGCTGAGAGCTCATTGAATTTCACTAGGCCTCTAGAACACCAATTTCTTCTTGCTGTTGTGTTAATAACTCACCAAGGAATACAATCAGGCAAGCTAATGTGCTTTTGAGCAGTGGTTTGCCACCAGCGCGGCGTTGCCCTTCAGGGGTCACTGGGCCGTGTCTGGAGTCGCTGTTTGGTTGTCACATTAGAACAGGGGTGTTACGGGCCCCAAGGCCAGGGATGCTGCTGAGCAGCCTATGATGCCTGGGACAGCCCTCCATCCTAAAGATGTATTCAGCCCCAGACGTCTACAGTTCCAAGGGCAAGAAGCTCTGCTTGAGGGGACAGTGACTTTCAGCAAGAAGGAGGGTCCAGCTCTGGCCCTAGGTTTGGGACTCAGAGGCCCTCTGGACTGTGGCTCTGTGCCTCGTGGGGATGCACAGTCATTCCTTCTTCTCCCCATGCTCTTCCTGAGAATCCTGGCCGACGTTCAGGAAGGGCTTTGGGCCCATCTCCTTGGTTTGCACACATTCTGTTCAGCTACCCCGCTGCTGGGCTCCCGTGGTCCCACGACTGTCCCTCCAACTACCCGTGAACATCCCCTCTTTGTCCCTGCAGTACACAGCGGCAGGGCACAGCAAAGGTGAGCAGGAAGCTGAGCTCCCGCCACGGTTCCCCGGCTCTGGTGGATCTCTACAGAGACCCTCCAGTCCTTCCCACACCAGGCCCAAGCCAAGTGTTTCATCGTTTCCTAAAAACCAGCCCTTGCTGGGAACCTTCCCAATTCTGTCAAGCAGCCCCTGCCCCCAGTCCCAGGATGCAAGGCCTGGAAGTACCGCCTTCCTCTGGGGCTCTCTGTTCCCTGTGGCCAGGCAGGCCAGAGCCCCAGGGGAGTCTGCCTTCTGACTGCTTCCTGCGCTCACCCTTGGCTTTTTCCAGCCCTACTCCCCTAAGCCTGCCCTCCCAGCAGGGTCTCTGTCCTTTGATCCATTCTGTCCACTAACTCATCTCCTGGGAGTACGACTCTGATCATGCTGTTTCTCAAGAACCATCAATGGCTCCCCACTGCTTAGAGAATCAAGTCCAGACCTCTTCGCCTGACGTTTAAGGCCTTCCCCAGTTGCACCCATAAACACCTGTCCAACATGATTGACTCTACTCTCTTCCAGCCACACCATCTAGTCAATGGCCTCAGAATGGGTCACCTGCCTTCCAGGCCTTTGGGATTGGCCACAGTCACCTGGCTGGCATGGCTTCTCCTTGCCTTCCACAGGCCTGAGCCTTCCATCTCCCACCCAGCACCAACATTTGTGGGACACTCTAAAAATGCAAAGCATATTTTATAAACATTTTATCAATGAATTCCTAAAACAACTCTGTAGGGTGGATTAGATTCATTGTGCCCAGTTTACAGATGAGGGAAGTGAGCCCCAGGGAAGGTAAGCTACTTGCCTAAGGTCACATGGCTAGGATGCGGTGAACCAGGACTTGAATCCGACTTTTTCTTACCCAGGATCCCATGTTCCTGCTACTTCAACATTCTTCCTTCACGTTCCACCTCCTCCATGAAGCCCTCCTGGGCTGCCGTTGCTACTGGTGCTTATTCTACACTCTACTTTCCAACTTCCAACTCAGAACGACATTCTGCCTTCATCACCTTCCCACATAACATTCCTCCGTGCTGAATCATGGGCCTTTCCCTGAACTCCAAAGGTACTTTCAATCCTTGTGCCTTTGCACACGTAGTTCCCTCTGCCGGGGACATCCCCCCCTTCCGCCCCAACTTCCCCTTACAAACTTCTCCTTGCCCTCTCTCACATCCTCAGGCATAGCTGGACACTTCTGGCTCCAGCTTCCAAACACCTTGACTAGTTCAGAGCCCTTTTCCTTGGACTGTGAGCACCCCGAGGGCAGGGGACGGAGGCTGGGTGAGCTCAGGCAAGTCTCTTAACCTCTCTGAGCCTCTGCCGCATCACTGCCTTTCTAGTCCCCAGCACAGGGCTTGGGATGTTAGACATTAACAACGGACTGAACTGAGCCACGCGTGTGTTCCCCCTGGCATCCACTCTGTCCTGCCCGGGGCTGGGGCCATGGTCAAGGAGACTAGGATCCACTGTGGGTCTTGGACAGTGGTGTGCTGGGAAATGCCCAACAACTGGCTCTCCGAAGGAGAAAATAAGCTCTGATTTGCAGGGCTTGCCAATGCCTATGGTCTAAAAATTTCCACAGTGGCCCATTTCAAGCTACCAGCGCGAACATGGAGGGGGAGAGAAGCACATGATTAGCTCTCGTGACATGACCACCGGACTCAGCACACCAACGGCCTTGGATTCACCAAGCCCCATCTCACCGCGAGCAAACAGAGGTCCAGAGAAATTTCCTCAAAGCCCCGCAGCTGGAGTCCCAGTAGCGGAGGTGTGATGAGAGTCTGGGTCTCTCCTCCCTGATGTAGGTGAGAAATGTCCCCATGGGCTCACGGGCTCTCTGACCTGATAGCGACTTGCGGACAAACAGAAGCTTCGAGCATTGTTGCAATGCACCGGCTCCTCCCTGATATTCCAGGGGGAGTGAGGGCCGCCTTCTCCTTCCCGTGAAGCCGGGAGCCCGAGGCATGAGCTCAGCCCTGTGGACAGCAGGCACCAGGCAGGGCCACTGAGATGCGGGGGCACCGTCCCAAAACGACTGTCCTGGGCTCGGGACGCCTGGCTTGCATGGACCAGAGACCAGGTCCATCAGGCCGTGCTCCAAAAGCCCTACGGGGCTGTAGCCGGCACGTCCTGCTTTCTTTTTGGCCAGAATTGCATCTGTTTTCCATCTGGAGGCATGGCGGGGGCGCTGATCACACTTTCAAGAGCTGGCCGGGCGCCTTATGCCTCTTTCATTGGTGGGCAGGTTTTGGAGGAGAGTTCTGATAAAAAAAATGAGCTGAACGTGCTCGCTGGGGTCACGCGGGGCGCGAGGAGCACTGCATTAGGAGGCCCCCAACTCTGCCAGCTTCGTGATCTGGAGCCACTCACTCTGAGCCTCAGTGGTCTCATCTGAAAACTGGGAGTAATAATAAAACTCACTCAGACCATCCCGCGGGGTTGTGGTGAGCATCAAGTGAGCGGCTGGATTAAAAATTAGGTTTTGTCATCTAGGAAGAATTACCTAAAAAGGAGTTGGCATATGTTTCTGGAAAGGGCTAAGTAGTAGTGATTTTTTTTTTTTTGAGGGCCACTCCATCTCCATCCCAACTACTCAACTTGGCGGTTGTAACAAAAGCAGCAACACACACCGTATAAGTGAGTGGATGAGGCTGTTTCAATGAGTTTATTTACAAAATCAAGGTGCAGGGGCCAGAGTTGGCCCACAGGCCGTAGTTTGCAGACTCCTGATCTAGATAGAGGAAAGGTGTATCCTCTTACTGTAATTGCCCCTCCAAATCTATTGATTGGGCTCTTATTGAAAGCGGCGGCTGATGCAACAGTCCTGGGGCAGACAAGGCTCATGACTGTGGTGAGCTTTGGTTCTTATCCTCCTCTGGGATTCCCACTTAGAGCCACTTCCTTCCTCCAGGATGTATTAACCGAAGACCCCCACTTCCCACCAATCAGGTTAGTGCCCTCATGATGGGTTTCCCCTGCCCTGTCACTGCATAATGGAAAAACAAATACTTTCCATTAACTCAGAGGGGCCTCCCCAGACCTCCCAACGCAGAACGGAGAGCTCCTCTGATACCCCCAGCCCCTTCACCTGGTCTGATTCAGCCCGCCTGCTAGCAGGTTTCAGCATCTGATGACATAGTTTAGACTTCTGTCTTCTGATTTATTACCTGCCTGTCTTCACCAGAATGAAAGCTTTGTGAGGGCACGGGCCCCCGTCATGTGCACCATTCCTATGCAGTCCTTCCCCAGTGCCCAGCAAGCAGTTGGTGTTTAATAAATATATCTGCTAAGTGAATTTGTAGATATCATTTGTCACCCTGCATGACTGACACTTGCTTCGCTCTGTGTTCCCACTCAAATTGTGACCATCTTAAAAACAGGGACTTGGGGGACGCCTGGGTGGCTCAGTCAGTTAAGCATCTGCCTTCGGCTCAGGTCATGATCCCAGAGTCCTGGGATCGAGCCCCACATCGGGCTCCTTGCTCAGCGGGGAGCCTGCTTCTCCCTCTGCTGGCCACTCCCCCTGCTTGTGCTCTCTCTCTCTGACAAATAAATAAAATTAAAAAAACAACAACAAAATAACAGGGACTGGATTTTCCTGTTGACATCCCTGTTGTCCAGAAAGGTTAGTCGGGACTGTTGAATGAATGCATTTATTCGCTAGAAACACAGGATGGGAGGAAGTCGAGAGCATCGATAACAGGAGGTTTTCAATGTAGGTTTCCAGCTCGAGCCTTTCATGCGGGGCTATTTTATACAGAACTTGGCTTCTCTGGTTGATTCCCAGTGGGGGCAGCAGGGCTGGCCTGAAAATGGCCCCCAGCTAGGCTTGTGGCCTCTAGAGAGCTCTCTGCAACCAGATTGCACCCCTGGTCTGGTCTGACCTCCTGGCAGTGCGGTTGGAAGGGCTGGAGCCCGCGGAGCAGGGACGATTGGGTGGAGCACCCCCCTTGCAGTGTGTGGCTGGCATGAAGTGAGAAGCCAGCCATCCACCCCCACAGCCCCCCAGAGCTACCCTATTGGGTCATTTGGGCTGTCTGCAGATGCTGCCCGAGTGTCAGTTCTGCTTTGAGCAACACCGCATCCCGGAGGAAATCACTCCAGCTCCCCAGGTTCCTCTTTGGGGAGCTCAGCCTACAAGCCAGTCCAGCCCCATGGGCCATGGGCTTGGAGCCCTGCAGCCAAAAGTCCCAGCCTGGCTGGAAAAGGCATGAGGCCGCCTGTGACTTGGGTCTGACTTCCCTGAGGTCAGCTCTGCCCCCGGATGCCCCGGAGAGGCAGGACAGCACAGGGGTTCAGCCCAGTACCTGGATCCAAGTCCCAGCTCTATACCACTCCCCGGCTCGGGTATGACCCTGAGTGTGCTGCCCGATCTCGCTGAACCTCAGTTTCCTTGACTATACAATGGGGACAATAGCGTCCACACCTGGTTAAGTGGTTGGGAGGATTCAGTGACAAGACAGATGGAAAGAGATGAACATGGTGTCTGCCAGGCTCCCGGCATGTGAGAAATGTCCGACATGGCCTGATTCGAGACAGGAGGGTAACGGGTCTCCTCATCCTCAGAGCACGACATCTCAGAGGCCCTGAACCCTATTTTGGGTGTGGGGTATAAAAGCAAGATTATGCGGGGTGCCTGGCTGGCTCAGTCAGTTAAGTGTCTGACTCCTGATTTTGGCTCATGATCTCAGGCTAGTGAGATCGAGCCCCATGTTGGGCTCTGCTTGGGATTCTCCCTCCCTCTCCCTCTATCCCTTCCTCTGCACATGTTCTCTCTTTCTCTCTCTCAAATAAATAAATAAATAAATATTAAAAAAAAAAAAAAAGGCAAGATTATGCTTTGCTTCCAGGCCTGGCCCTTATGTTCTCTCTCTCTCTGTCACCTGGATGTCAATGCCCAGGAGGATTTACAAAGCCTCCCTCAGCCTGGATCCCTGAATGACTATATGGAGCAGAGCCCAGCCCCACCCCCACACTCCTGCATTCGACTAGACTGACATGAGTGAGAAACAAACTTTTACTGGATGAGACTGCAGGGTTTATCTGTTAGAGCAGCAAGTATTTTCCTTAACTAATTATCTCCTTATCTACTTATCTATAGCTATTTCAAAAAGAGCAGAAAGAAATCCACCAAAATACTAATTGTCTTTTTCAACAATAAACATTAGTGACCTCTGTCATCAGCAATCAGGTTAGACTTTTTAACACAGATTTTTTAAAAAACCAACAGCCTGACCTCCCTCTCTGTCCTCCTGACCCCTGGTCAGTGTCTCAGGCCCCTCGGGGTCCGTCCTCCACCCATTCAACTCCCAGCCTCTGCCCCCACCTGAACCAGAAGCAGATTCCCAGCTGGCTCTGTGGAGTCTGCCAGGGAGGTGAATGGCGAGGGGGCCCCGGGGGGGTCCAGGACCCTGAGCACACCAATCTGGCCCTCAATCTAACCACCTGCCTGCTGGGCCCCCTCTCTCCCGAGTCAGGAGCCAGGTTCCCTCTCGTCAAGTGTAGCATCATGGTGTTTATACCAATTCTCAAAGGCACAGAATAAAGGCAGCCCGTTGGCCCTCACTGCCCTCCTCCCATTGCCTGCCCTTTATCAAAAGAAGGTTCTTTATGTTCTTTTAGAAAGAACCCCACATGTGTACCCACCACACTCCTCCTTCCTTCTTCCCTCTTGCATTTTCGGGAGGGGTTCCCGGGCTTGACTCTATTTCTCCCCAACAGCAGGGCCAGCCCTGAACGTCTGATCTTGGACACTGAGAACGTGGGAATGACTTGTCTGTGAAAACAGCGGGAGAAACGATTCTAGAAGTTCTGCCTGCTCTCCCCCAGCCTCACGAAGTCCGTGAGCAACCAAGCCTGTCTGCTCCTTGCTGCAGGAGGGAGGGCCAAGCTCCCCCAAGGCCACCTGTCTCCGCAAACACCCACAAACACCCGCGTTGCCTGCCACAGGCCCCTGAACCTGCTACCGTGGAGGAGGCACCCGATGGGGCTTCAGGAACCCTGAGAAGTGGGTACAGTCATAAAAGCACAGGCTTTGGAGGGAGGAAATCCTTTTGTCTCCTGGGCACAGAGAGCATCCACCCTTCGGGAAAAGACGGCCCAGCCAGTGAACTCAGGCCTGGGTCTCCGAGCTGAGTGCTTTGCTTAGTGCTCCAGCAGGGCTTGCCAGCAGCTGGGCCACGGGGACACCACAGGCTGCTTTCACCAGCGTCACGTAATGGCTCAGAGGCATGCAGGTGGAGCATCTTCCCTGGAAAGAAGGGGGTCGTGGGGGTGGGAGTGGGAGGGAAGGGCTGTTTTCTGCTTTAGGTGGGTCAGTGGTAGAGGGAGGCAGGACCCAAGCCCGAGTTCTGCCTCTCCACGGGGGTGAGGATAGCTCCCAGGGCTGCTGGTCTGCGGACCACACTTTGAGCAGCAAGTCACTGGAAGCGTCTGGCAGAAGGGACGTGTGAGCTGAAGGCCTGGGGTAGAGGGCCTGGCCCTGAGATCGCCGAACGTCAAAGTCAGACGAGAATTTAAGAGTCAGTCGGGATCGGGCTGAAAATGCATAACCTCAAACTAATCACACGGAAACATCTGACAAACACAAAATGAGGAACTTTCATCAAAAAGGACCAAAGGTGGGCGGTGGGAGGGAAACCTGTATTCCTTCAAGATAGCAACGTCATAAAAAACAAAAGCCGTGCGGGCGCCTGGGGGCCTCAGTGGTTAAGCGTCTGCCTTCGGCTCAGGTCATGGTCCCGGGGTCCTGGGATGGAGCCCCGCACCGGGCTTCCTGCTCCGCGGGGAGCTTGCTTCTCCCTCTCCCATTCCCCCTGCTTGTGTTCCCTCTCTCGCTGTTTCTCTCTCTCTGTCAAATAAATAAATAAAATCTTCAAAAAAAAAAAAGGCGTGGAAATGTTTCAGATTAAAGGAAGTAAAAGACACCTGACAACTAATTGCAACACCTGACCCACGCCTGTTCCTCGAACGAGAGGAGGAAAACACCAGCAAACCCTTATTATCTCCAGTGACAGCCTGGAATACAGATGGCGGCTTGGGTAAAAATATCGTATCAACGTCAGCTTACAAAGTGGACAACGTTCCTGGGGTTATGCAAGAGCATATCCCTATTCTTAGAAAAGTGTTTAGGGGTAAAGAGCCCAGACGCATGTCACACACCCTCAGACAATTCAGGAAAAAAACATCACGTATGCACAGAGTGTGTAAATGATAAAGCAAATGAAACAAGATATTAACAATCCACAAAGGGTATGTGGATGTTCCTACTTTAATGCAGTATTTCTATTCTTAAAGTTTGTGAAGTCTGAAGTTATTTCCAAATGGAAGGTTTAAAAGCTAAAATATTCATTTACGGGCACGCCTGGGTGGCTCAGTCGGTTAAGCGTCCAACTCTTGGTTTCGGCTCTGGTCGTGATCTCGGGGTCGTGAGATCGAGCCCTGTGCTGGGTTCCAGGCTGGGTGTGGTGCCTGCTTACGATTCTCTCTCTCTTCCACTGCCTATGCCCCTCCCTACCCCCTCACTCAATTAATTAATTAAAAGCTAAAATATTTAGCAGCAGAATGGGTTATTTCAAACAAAATCCCATGTGGAATTCCATGTGTCAAACAGGGACAGGCAGGGGTGTGGCCCAGCCTGTGTTGTGTCCCTGTGGTGGCCCCAGGGGTACCTCTGGGAACCCAGCATGGAAACCGCTGAGTGGTGGGGAGGCAGCCGTTCCCGCATGCTCCCATGTTAGACACTCACACACATTTTGGTTGCATCTGATCCTCGAAACAGCCCTGAGAGGCATTCCCAGGCCCATTTTGAGAAAACCAAGGTGGAGGAGATTCGCACCTCCTGGGGGCCTCCACCGACCAGATGTTTTCTATGTGCTCTCCCACCTCCTGATGAGCAGGTCTTATCCCATTTTACACACCTGCGGAGGCCCCGTGAGATTCATGTCCAAGGCTACAGCACTGAAGCTGAGGTTCAAGCCCCGGTCTGTGAAGGAGCCCCAAGGCCCCTGCTCTTCTTGGCCAAAGCTGCTTCCTCACAGGTGAAGAAGTTGAGGCTCCGAGTTGGGCATCCCCAGCCTGCTCATGGCAGCGGTGAGATGGGAAGCCCTTGGACTCACAGTCCAGTGCTCCCCCAGCAGTGGGAGGGGAACACAGTGTCCCTTGATGAGACACCCATCTGTTCCCAGTGGGGAATCTTCCCACTGAGCCCTGGCCCCGGCCTGAATTTCTGGGCTGGCTTCTGAATCAGCAGAGAGAGTCCAGCCTCCCTCCCTCCTGCAAGGACAGGGAAACTCTGAGCCCCCTTGTTCATCTCTGTTCTTTCCTGGTCTTCGCTTGTGCACATCCGCTCTAGGACTGCCTTGCCTTCCTTTCCTCTCCCTCAAAATCAGCCATTCCCTCCCCTATTCCCTGCTTTCTGCTAAGTTTTTAATAAGTCAATTCACCATCAGCAAGAATCATGGTGTTTGAAGTCACTACCAAGGGACTGGGTGTTTAAAAGAACTGCAGGGGTGCCCGGGTGGCTCAGTCGGTTAAGCATCTTGACTCCTGGTTTTGGTTTACGGTCCTGGGATCAAGCCCGGTGTTGGGCTCTGTGCTCAGTGCGGAGTCTGATTGAGATTCTCTCTCCTTTTCCCTTTGCCCCTGCCCCCACTCACACACACAATCTCTATCCCTCTCTCTCTCAAACAAATAAATTAAAAAAAAAAAAAAAAAAAAAAAGAATTGCAGGAAGCCCAAGGCTTCTGAGTAAACTAGGACTTACTGAGAATGGAATTGTCCTTTTAGGCCCCAAACTGTCTCCCTGATAATGCCTCAGGGTCCGTGGAGCCCTTGGCCCGGCTCGGCCCCAGAAGAAAAGATTCCCCCAATTAGAAGTTCAGATAGGGAAGGTAAGTGTCCAGATTAAGTACCAGCCGCTGGGCTAGATGCAAATTTGCAGACTCAATTAAATCTCACAATAGCCCCGTAAGGTGGGTATGGCTGTGCCCATTTAAGGGGGAAACTGAGGCTCCCCGCACCTAAGTAACCAGAATACAGTCACATAGCTGGGAAGGAAACCTGGATCTTTCCCTTCCACATCCCTCTGAGGTCCCTGGCCAGCCCGTTTGATGTCTCTCTGAGGCTGCTTGCAGCAAAGGGTCCCTTGGGGCTCTGTCTCTTGTCTGGCTCGATCTAGCTGCTCCCTCACCGCACTGTGCATGACGTCCCGAGCTCCCCCCACCCAGCTGCTGCAGATCTGGCTTGCCTCTCGCTCTCAGAAGGTCTGGAAAGGTCCTGGCCAGCCCTTTGCCACACCACCATAGGGTCTTAACCTTGAGCTTCCCGCTGCTGCTGGGAGGCATGCTGGATGTTGCCCCAGGGCTCCACACCCCTGGGACTGAGTGTGTCGTGAGAGCTTGGGGTTCTGCAGGCTGCTTGAGGCCCCTCATCTTACTTCCTTAGGGGTTTTTAAGGAATATACTTGGCAGTGGAGTTCACATGCTGGACGGCTCTCTGGGGTCCAGACGGCATAAGACCCTAGGTCACAAAGCCTTACATCCGCCCCATGATAACGAAATCTCCACTTCCCCACCCCATCTCCCCTACAAGGCTCTCTCTCCCAATCCATTTCCAACATTCTGCTAAACGGTGATTGGGGAGTTTTAACTTAACATGGGATCTGCTTTCAGGGAACAATGCTCCTTCTAAGACTGCAATCGGATGCAGGTCAGCTTAACCCAAAAGAGTGACTCCAACCTGGAATTGTGGCCAGTACCAGGCCTGTGAGGGAGCTTTCCTGGGGGAGGGGGCCTTGCACCATCCCTCAATTGCTTTTTCCTGGCCTGTGGTCAGACGGGCCTGCTCTTCTCCAAGTCAGACGGAGAGAATCCCTTGCCTAAAACAGCCAGCACTGGTTGGGCCTGCCATGTACTTGCATTGAGGTTGACGTTTTACATACGTTGCTTCTAATATTCACAAGTGACTAGTATGGCTTCTGAACCATTAGGGGTCTGAGTGTCCCCTTTGTAAACAGCTTCTTTAGGTGAGGAAACTGGCCTTTAAGGGGTTAAGTAAATCATTCGAGGTCACACAGATAGTGATAGATCAGGAACTGAAACCCAAGTCTGTGTGGCGACAGACGTCACAATCCTTCCACTCCCCATCACCACCGCTGCCACGTACAGTCACACAGGTTGCTCACCAAACAAGGGCATCCCGCTGAAGAGGTGATCGGGGCATGAAATCCAGCCACCATTCTGTTCACTAAGGTGTGCACCATGGTGCAGTCGTGCCTGTTCTTGTCTGCCTAGAGGAGCCCTGTGGTAAACGGATTATCAACGGTCCCAGTGATTCCCTTCCCTACATCCGTGCCCCTTGCGATGTTAATTCGCAGCTCTTCCCATCAAGCAAGGTTAGTTCCTTGCCCCTTGAATCTGGGCTGGTCTTGTGAGTAAAAACGCCAGTGAAATATGTCCGAGTGTCATTGTGCCAAGTCAAACCCAGGCCTGAGGAGGCCTTCCGGGCTTCGCTTGCCCTCTTGGACCCCAACCATGGGTATAGGCCCGGGCTAACCTGCTGGAGAAAGAGAAATATGTGGCTCCACAGCCGGCTCCTGGCCAGTCAACCGCCAGGCAACCACCCAACACACGAGCAAGGCCCTCCTAGCCCAGCCTGCCTCCAAACAAGCCCCTCCGGCCGCGGCCCCCCGAGCCAGCCCAGGCAAGCTCAGGCGCAGACAAGCTCAGGCATGCCTGCCCGGATCAGCGTCACTGCCACGCCGACAGGGGAGCAACAATCAATGCGGACGGATTTGACTGGAGCTGGAGCGGCTGTTACGCGTTGAAGTGTTTCCCTCTGAAATTCGTAAGTTGAAGTCCGAACCCTCGGTTCCTGGGCATGTGACCTTATTTGGAAATAGGGTCATTGCAGATGTTATCAGTTAAGATGAGGTCATACTGAAGTAGGGAGGGGGTTCCTAATTCAATATGCCTGAGGGCCACAAAAAATTGGGAAGTTTGGACACACACACACACACACACACACACAGGGAGAATGCCCCGGTGTTGCCACAAGCCAAGGAACTCCCAGAAGCTGGGAGAGAGGCCTTCCCTTGAGCCTTCTGAGGGAGTATGACCCTGTGACACCTTGATCTCCCACTTCCAGCCTCCAGAAGTGTCAGACGATCGATGTGTGTTGTTCCAAACACCTGCTTTGGGGTACTTTGTTACACTAGCCCTCAGACACTAATAGAGAACCTTCTCCGAATCAACACGAACGCGCAGTGTGCTTGGCCTTCCTCCAGTGTGGAAGCTAATCACGGCCCTCCACCTGATCCCCAGGTAACCCCAGAGAGGTGCGCAGGAATTCCACCCCACCATGCCCCGTCCTGCCCCAACAGGCCTCGGAACCTGGAAAGCCTTCTCTAGTGCCTTCCAAGGGCTCCGGAGTCCTTGCTGGGGAGGGGTCACAGGCCCATATGATATTGCTGTTCCTAGAGAGAGCCCCTAGCCCAGCCTCCTCCGGCTGCCCGCCTACCTGGGTTGCCGAGGGCCATGGAGTCGTAGATGAGCTTACAGGTCTTGAGCAGGATGGCGATCTTCTTCTCGGGCGAGTAGGCCTTGTGCATGCTGGTGAACTTCTGCAGGATCTTCTCCATGACGGGCACCTCCGGCACGCTGGTAGTCACACCCAGGTCCGTGGTGGTGGTGGCCAGGATCACCAGCTGGTTCTCCTTGAGCTGCTGCAGCGAGCCATCCTTGCTGTGGATCTCATGCAGGCACGAATTGATGGCTTCTTTCAAGGGCTTTAACACACACTTGTACAAGGCCGACTCCACGATGGCTTCTGTAGGGGGGCAAGAGCGGGAGGGTGAGGAACCCAGGCACCCAGCTTTGGTGCCCAACAGTGTGGTTGTCCCCATCTCCCGGTCCCCGGAAGGATATCCTCAGTGCCCCAGTAGCTACACCTCGTAGTTCTGACACAGGAGGCCCTGCAGTACATTCAGCAGACAGCCACGCACGAAGACGCGGGTACAGGAGCCCTCTGGGACTGAAACATTGCGTCCTAATGCTTTTCACAGGGCCTGGAACTGATGAGAGTCTCACAGGGCTGCCTACCAATGCATAACTTCAAAGGGCACTATTTACATGGTGGTTGTGCAGTATACAACCTGTGCAGTTGTACATGTAGGGCCCGGGTGCCCAGTAAATATTTGGTAGAATGATTCTTGATGTCTCTCTTTGAATTCTCAAATCCACTTGCCTCGAGGCTCAAGAATACAGTATATCCAGAATCTGCCTTCTCACCACTTCCACGGCCACCACCTTGACCTGGGCTGCCATCATCTTTTCCTTGAGTTATATGAGTAGTCTCTTGCCCTGGCCCCTTTTCATCTATTCTCAGCACCCCAACCAGCATAATCCTGTTATGGCATGTTTGATTATGACATTCATAATCCAATGTGCCCAGAATTCTCCAGTGGCTCCCATCTCATGCACAGTAGAAGCCAGAGTCTTCCCCATGGCTTATAAGGCCCCCCCTTGTAGTCTGTTTTCACTTATCACCTTGCCTGCTCCCCTGTGTTCATGCTGCTCCAGCCACCCTGGCCTCCTTGCTGCTCTGTTCCTGCCTCAGGGCCTTTGCACCTGCTATTCCCGTTGCCTGGAGAAGTCACTCCACAGCTATATACATGACCTCTTCCTTCGTTGTTCAAATGTCATCTTATCTGAGAGGCATCCCGATCGGCTAGTGGGACGGGATTTAGTCGGCTTCGATCACACGGCAACTCTGCAACCCACATGCCATTATCCCCACTCTACAGACGGACTAACTCAGGCTCTGATGGTGTGGGCCTCAGCTACGTGGGCATGAACAAGAATGTGAACCCATGTCTACCTGACACCATGGCGATACTTGTCCACTTTGGTTGACAGTAGGGAAATGTTCTTGGGAAGTCTTTTTGGCTCTATTCCATCCCCAGGGCAGGGCACAAGTGCTGTCCCTATAGGGACACCTGAGCTGCCCTATCCCTGGGGGGTAAGGAAGGGGCCCATGCTCCCGTGGTTGAGTCTCAGTAGAGATCCAGATAACGTTCCCCTGCCACACAGGCCTGGGCTCGGCCCACATCTGGGTTTGGTGCCGGCCCTCCCTGTCCTGGGTCCTCATCCTACCGCCTCCTTCTTCCCCTTGGCTTCTCCAGCCTCTGCAACAGGAGGACATGTGCCTGCCCTCGTCTGCCTCAGCCCACCCCCACCCATCCTTCCAGGCCCGTAGCCTGACCCCACTGCCCTCAGAGCCTCTGCAGCGAGAGGTGCGGTGACCCGAAGGCAGGGACTCGCGGTTAGTGTCCCCAGTGCCTCTGGCTCCGTGACCTTGGCCAAGTCCTTCCCCCTGACAGGTCCTGTTTCCTCATCTCCAAAGGGAGGGGGCTGCAGCCTGTGCCCTCCAGGGGGCCTGCATCTCTGAGAGCCCCAGGAGCTGCAGAGACCGCTCCGGCCCTCCGCAACCACGCACGGTGGTTGGTACTTCTTTTACCTCTAATTGCTCCCTGCGAAGTGTCTCCCTAATGGAATCAGTAGCATCCTGGGCAGGAGGGGTCGGGGAGGTCCGGCCGGCCTCGCCTGGGGCTGAGGTTCCTCCACCATCTAACTGGCACAGGGGCGAACTCGGAAGTAAGCGGCCGCACAGCAGAGGGGTTCAGTTCGTGGGAAAGGGGGGGGACTTCTGGAAATCACCCCTCCCTCCTGCCCACTCCCAGCCCCCCCCCCCCCCCGGGCCCCAGACTGACCCAGCTCGTCCTCGGCGTGCAGGGCGGGGTCCACCAGGGCCTTGAGCTCGGTGCTCTGCAGCAGGTAGCTCTTGAGCTGGGTCATCATGGTGCGGATCTCCTGAAGCATCTCCGTGCTGGAGGTCTGGCGCGCCATCATCTCCAAGCTGTACACCTTGTAGTCCTGCACCAGGTTGCCGAAGTACGAGGCCTTGTCCTGCGCCAGCTCCACCACCCTCTTGGACAGCTTGCGGTTGTTGGAGAGGAGCGCGTGGAAGACATTGGTGAAGCTCACGAAGCTCAGACGGTGGCGCGCCTTGCCCAGGATCACCGAGGACTTCTTCTTCCCCCCGGGGCCGCTCAGCTGCTCCAGCTCCTCTTCCGTGCTGCTCGTTGAGTAGGAGTCCTGGTCTGTGGCCGAGGCGGGCACTCCCAAGCTGTCCGAGAGGGAGGCCAGGGAGCCCTTGAACTCTGCCGTGCTCTGGGGCCGGGTGCCGGACGGGGCGTGTGGGCTCTGGGGCCTGGCTTGGGAGGCAGGGCTCTGGCCTTCTTTGGGTGGACCGGGCATGGGTTTCTCGGGGGCTCCCTCCTTCGTGGACGACTCGGTGCTCTCCAAGGGGCTTGGAAGGCCTGAGGCCAGCTGTCGGGAGATCCGTTTCCTCCTGGGGGGCGGGATTGGGGGTTGTCGGATCTTCCTCGGCGGCTCTGGCAGGCTGCCCGGCTCACTGGCTCTGGCCGCTGCTTCCTGACCTTGCTCTGTTGTCCTCTGAGGCCTGTCCCCAGGACTGTCTGAGGTCCCCTGGGGAGGCAGGCTGAGCGGGGATGCCCTGGAAAGACCTAGCTGGTCCCCCTCTGCAGGCATCCCCCTGTCCACTTTCCCTGCGCTCTGGTCCTCCAGGGAGACCTTCTCAGAGATGCGGCGTCTGGGAGGAGCAGCAGGGAAGTTCTTCTTCCCTGGGACTGGAGGGGCAGGGGTCTGCGGCAAGGGGCCAGGAGATGCCCCTGGCTTCATCTCTTCCTCCCTGAGGGGGCCCAGGCCTGTGGGCCGTGAAAGCCTCTCACAGGCTGCCATGGGTGGCTGGCTTGGATGGTCGGGGGGGCCTGGGGCATGGGGTGCTAGGTGGGGGGCGGACGCTGGGGGTGCGGGAGGAAGGGCCTCTGGAGGCAGGGGAGCAGCCACTGGGGGGGAACTGGGCAAAGGACAGGCCAGAACAGGAGAGGGGGGTGGAGGAGGCCGGAGCGGGCCAGAGGGTTGGAGCAGGGGTGCTGGGGGAGGGGGTGCTGGGCGGCGAGGGGCCCACTTGGAGGTGGGTGAGGTAGCAAAGGAGGTGGGAGGCAGCGGGCGCGAGGGGCAGCTTCCAGGGGGTGGCTGGTCGGCAGGCAGGGCACTGCCGCCACAGTCCTCGATGAAAATCGGATTCACAAACCACAGGCGGTCATTTCCTACGGACAGCTCAATTTCACACGAGCAGTTCTCGTAATGGGCGCTGGACCTGAGGCTGGAGGCTGGGGGTGCTCCCGGGGCTGGGTCTCTTGGGGGCTCCGCGGGGCTCCCACCACCTCGCCGGGGGTTCAGTGAGGAGTCCCAGAAGCCTGTAGAGACAAGAGAGGGAGAGGCTGATCAGTCCCCAAGCCAGGTTCCCTGCTGCCTGCCCGGCAGGGTGGTGGGGGTGGGGGTGGGGCTGGTGATTGTGGGAGGGGCGGGGGCAGGGCTGTGACCAGCGTTTGCTTCACTGCTCTGAGGGTTATTTCCCCTCTCAGGCTGCTTTAAACCTCTCCCACCACTTCCTGCCTCGAGAGGGGAAGCCCCGTTTGATCGTCTGGGGCTCTGCGGGGGTGGGGCTGGGACCCATGGTGACAGGGTCAGCTCTAGCTCTGCCCCTTGGCACATGAGAGCTCACCAGGAGGGCACCGATGGCTTGGGGGGGTGGCAGTCACGTGTTGGGGGGACAGAAGGCAAGGGGTTCTGCAGCTGATCGTCTGGGTGCCCTGGGGCAGGTGACTTGACCTTTCCAGGCCTCCGTCTCTGGTCATCTCTAGAATGGGGATCCCCACAGGGAAAGGTGCTTTGGACCTGTTTTGGCCACCACGGTGGCTGTGTGCAGGAGGAACGAAGTATGCATCGTGGCCGGTGAGCTCAGACCTGACCATCCAAATGGGGAACACCGGCCCCACTGCAGAGTGCCTTGGACTGTCAATCTCTGTGTTAAAATAGGCAAATGTCCCATGCCTCCCGTGTGTGTGTGTGTGTGTGTGTGTGTGTGTGTGTGGTAAAGGGGGGTGGGTCAGAAAGTGGGGTAGGAGGACCCTGCACTGCTGGCTCTCGGTTCTAGCACAGACTTTTCTCCTGACCCATCCCTCACAGACAGCCCACGGCTGTGGCCACCAATGCAGGCCTCTCCCTCTCCAGACAAGCTTGGTCAGCGCCAGGCTTGTTCTGGGTAAGGGCCATGGGACATCCCAGCTGAAAGGGCACAGGTGGTTGGCTAGCTCAGGAATTCTTGAGCTCCTGACCTCTGGGTACCAAGTACTATTGAGGAGCTGATGGCAGCTCAGGATCCTCCAAAAAGGGCGCAAAGTTTTGTGAATCACTTCTTTTTTCTTTTTCTTTTTTAAAGATTGTAATTATTTATTTGACACAGAGAGAGATCACAAGTAGGCAGAGTGGTTGGTAGAGGGAGAGGGAGAAGCAGGCTCCCTGCCGTGCAAGGAGCCCGACGCAGGGCTCGATCCCAGGACCCTGGGATCATGACCTGAGCCGAAGGCAGATGCTTAACCGACTGAGCCACCCAGGCGCCCTTGCGAATCATTTTAGACGGTGTATAGGCCACCCTGGGCTCACTCCAGCAGTTCCTCCTGGAGAGCAGCAGGGACACCAGTCTCCTCAGCTTGTTAATTTTAGAGACTGATAGTGCAGAGTCCCTTGTTAACCATGGGGCCAGGCCTCCAGCCTCTCATCCCGAGCTCCTTACTTCTGGGAGGGATTCGTCACTAAGAAAACTGCCAAAAATAACGTCAGGAACAAACACGCATTGGATTCTGACTGTGTGGGCAACTTGCTTTACGTGGGTCATCTCATCGACCCCTGACCACAGACCTTTGGTGTAAATCCTAGTATTGTCCCCAGAGGACATGAAGATTAGAGACCCAGACAGATTAAACAACCTGCCCAAGGTCACAGGTTGGCGAGTGGAGGAACCGGGATTTGAACCCGGTTCTAAAACCTGTGTGCTCAGCCCCCAGGTTCTGTGTCTTCCTTCATAGGAACTTGCAACACTTCCCATCTGAGTTGCTTTCCCAGGGTCGGAGTGACAGCGTGGTGTGCGCCCCAGAACTGGGGATGTTGTAAGAATACCATAGGCTCTAGACGTTGAAAGAAAGGGAACATCACAAGATGGTCGACAGCAGCCACTGTGCGCCTGCCCTGAGACAGGCATTCCCAGAGATGGGGGCCTTTTCCACCTTGCTGGCCAGGGGTGGCAACTTCAGTCACGGGGAGCGGGGTATAATCCAGGACAATGGGGCTGCTGGGACACTGACTGAAAGTGAGTGTGTGCATCCCCTCCCCCACCCCGGAGTGTGTGCCCCTCCAGGGAAGGAGAGTGGGGCCACCGTTCAGCCCTGTCCTGGGCAGAGACCCTGTGTGGGGCAGCCTGGGGCAGCTGGCCAGTTGTCTCCATAGTAACAAGGATGACAAACTTTCACGTGAACTGTTCCCAATCCACAAAGCTCTGCGTGCCTCACAGCCCCTGCTTGCGGACGTGCAGAGCCCGGCGTGGGAGGGGAGCCTCTGGGCTCTCTCACGTCCAGAGCAGACTGTTTTTCAGATTGTCCGGGCCCTGCACTTTGCTCTCTGGGGCAGCTACTGACCTCTCCATGACTGATCCACTCTCCCAGGTGCTTCACACCAAGCACACAGATGTTCTGGGCCCAAGGGGTAAGCACCTGAAGCACCATGTGCCCTGTCTACACAGGACCAGTACCAAGTTGTCTCCTTGCAAGTATTCCCAGCAAGGAGAAGCCAGTCTGACTCAAAGGTGGACTGGCAGCAGCCCCATGTGTGAGCCGAGGCCCCTGATGCTCACCTCCAAGTTCTCTTAAGAACTTCCTTAGGGTAAAGATGAAGTCATGGGGCAGATGATGAGAGGAACTGCCCACCTACGCCTGGACATTCTCATTGCTCACTTAGACCCTGGCCTTAGCCTGCCCACACCCCCGTCCAGTCTCCTCCTTGTGATGCTGCGCACAGAGTAGACCCTTGGTTGCTCTTTGTTCAGGGTCAAATCACTGCCAACTTTTAGCCTGGCATTCGAGGCCTGTGGGATCTGGTCCTGCACATCTTTTCCAGCTTCACCTACTGAGTAGTTACCTACTCATTCCTTCCTGAACATGTCATGGGGCTGTCCCACCTTAAGGTCTTGGCTAATGCTGTTCCCTCTGCTTAGACTCCTTTTCCTACCCTCTCGACCTGGCAAACTCTTACTATCTCTCACAACCCAGGTCAAATGTTACCGTTTGGTGGAGCCTTCCTGACACATTCAGACCTCCCGTATACTCCTCTGAGTTCCCCCAGCTCTGGGGCACACCCTGACCCACGTGACTAGCCCTGGGACTGGAATTCTTGGGTTTTGTCTGACTCCCTCCCACCCCTTCCAGGCTGTGAGCTTCCATAAGGCACAACAATGCTTCATTCATCTAAGTATTTGCAGAACCTAAGGCATTCTGGCCCAGAGCAGGAGCTCAGCCCCTTGGCTCACACGAGTGCATGAGCTTCACCAGAGTGGACAGTCAGGTGGGGTTCTGAGCAGGGGCACTTAGGCAAGGGTCATTTTGATGGTAACGTGGGGATGACCTGAACCAGGGGAGGATGGCTACAGGCAAGAAGAGACGAGAAAATGGGAGGAGGAGGGCAAAAAGAGGGCCGAGGAGCTCCAGCCAGCCCCACAGCCTGCCTCAGGATAGCAAGGTGGGGCCATCATGCACAGAAAAGAAAAAGAACACGTTTTCCACCGCTTGCATGTGGCTTCTGGCAGGACCAGCACAAACAATGGGGTTCAGAGCAATGGGCCCGGGGCCTGGGTGACTAGGAACTGCTCCCCGGCCCCTAAGATAAGCCTGGTGGTTATGTTCTGGCAGGCACAGCCTCAAAGCCAATGCCACTCTGAGGGGTGGGGGAAGCTGGGACCGAGGAGCTGCATCCTAGGGTCTGGGGACCTGTCAGGGAACCACAGTGGCAGTGCGGGCCTTTATGCTAAAAAAAAAAAAAAGGGAAGTAGGTAACTTTCTCTGCAGCCTGCAGTATGCCAAGGCCAGGGGAGAAGCGGAACCCAGTCATGCAATGCTAGTGGTTGGCAAAGCGGGGGGCGCCCGGGCCCACGGGCACCACGCCAAGCCTCGGCTCAGCTGCCGGAGACGCCCGGAGCAGCCGTGTCTTCCCTGCCTCTGCGCTGTCCCCGGACCGAGGTGGACGTGTCGCTGGCCCGGCAGTGTCCTGCAACTCGGCCGGGGATGCCTCTTGCCGGGTGTCCGCTCCTACAATCCTCAGAGGGCCAGGGCTGAGCCAGGTACTGGGCTGTGGGCTCGGAGGGCCAAGGTGATGAAGGTTTCACGCTTGGGGAGCCCCGGGTTAGCGGAAGGGACAGAGAGGGGATGAGTAAATGCAGCCAAGTATTCCAGATGCCATGGAAACAGCTTGAAAGTCCAATGAGTTTAGTGAACACGTATTTTTGTGGCATCCCAAGGACGGGCGGTTGGACCCTTGAGTTGTCATTCACACTTGGGTTGTCGGTGGGTGTTTAATAACTAGGAAAATTCTCATTGTAGAATGTAAAGGAAAAAGCAAATTCCATGCAAACTGCCTACAGCTGCAGAACAGGTGCTTTCTCCAAACATGTTTTAAACATATTAAGCGTATATATACCTCCAATGCATCTGAGACCCTCTGCAAATCTAACCCTTATTTACCATCGGTTTCTCTACATTCCTCTTGCACTTAGAATCAACTAACTGCATGTAATTTCATGCTGGATTGCTCCCTGTGTTAGTTTTATGGCCCCAGGATGATACCTCTATAGAGTGCCCCCTGGAACACCGGCCTCCCCAGGGCCAAACCTGGACCTTCTGAGGTCCGCTCATGAGCCATGAGCAACCCCTCTGGGTTATCACATGGTGCTGACCCTGCAAAGAAATATCTCTGTTTCAGCAACATCATCCCTGCCCGAGCACCCAGGCTTTGCAATGATTTGGATATTTATTACATTCTGCTCGTTTTGTAAAAAGTGAGTAGAATGCCAGAAAAAGTAAATTGCAGACACTACTGATAGACACGTAAGCTTCACAACTTATTCCAAGGGCAAGGTCAGCGGGTGGGGTGGGGCTGGCTTTAGAGCAGGGAGGGTGGGGGCGGAGGGGAGCGGCGCCGGCAGTGGGGGGGGGGGGGGGGGCGGGGGGGGGGGGGGGGGGCGGCCGTTGCTACCCACAAAGCCCGGCTGACCTTTTGCTCTGTTTCTTGGAGATTTCCCAGTGTCCCTTCACGAAGTCCCCTTTTATCTATGCTAGTTCGAGTGGGTTTCAGTTCTTTGTCAGGAGAACGCCTCGTCTGGAACAATGAGAGATGCGCAGGGCACAATGCCTAGTGTGTCCGGGGGCCCTGGGCATATTTTCTTTGCCTTTGCATATTTCCTATCAGTGCTATAGGTGAAGGTCAGTCCAGGGACACCTGCCTGCAGTATAATCCCTCCCAGTTTTTTTTTGCTTTTTGTTATGCAAGCGACTTAAGCTTTGATGGAAGAGGCATCCTTCATTATCTTGAATAAACATGTTGCTAGTCCCAAGACTAGATTAACGGCCAGGCTGCCTTCCTCCACCAAAGCTCCTCTGCTTTAGAGATCTTGGTTGGTTTAGATTAACTGACCATTTGGGCCACTTGTTGTTGTTGTTGTTTTCCTCTCTTGCGGCATATTAAATTCCCCTCCCTTGTTTTCAGTTCACCAACTGAGAGTGAGCCTGCGAAACCCTAGGTCCCCACCGTCAGCCCCAATAAAAGCAGAACCCCAGGCCCGCACGATGAGGGAGCAGAAAGCAGCTGAGGACAAAACACAAGCTGACACCCTGCAACCCCCTCCCCACCCCTGCACTCCCAGGTGGGATACGTGAGACATTCCTCAGGCCCTCCCAGCTGCCCTAAAACTAAGGGAAGGGAGAAACAAATGGTTCACGGGTCGAAATCACAGTCCTGCAGGACAGGAGGCTCCCTCAGTTTACCAATGCCTTACTGATTTACAAGGAAAATGCATTCCTATCAGTAGCCTAACTTCCAGAGACCCATAGACTCAATTTCCTGGAGCCCTAACCTCCCCCTCCCTTCCATGAGTGATGTGGGAAACTGAGGCAGAAGGGAAAGGAAACAAAATTAATTTCTTTATGACCTGCAGCCCACTGCCTGAGATAGGCAGAGCGTGACATGCCTCCTGGAAACTCCCAACTGTTTAATGTTAGTTCCTTACTAGAAGGAAAAACCACGTTAGCTTGACAATAGCCGGGCCCCCAGGATCCTGAGAGTCTACTTTAGCATATGAAAATCCTTTGGGAGGCCTCCCTGTGTCCTGACCTCCCCCAACTCCCAAGTATATGATTAGTCACTCCTCATATCCCCAGTGCGGCAGCCCCTTCTGCCCAAGGATCCTGTCCCCGTGCTTTAATAAAACCACTTTTTTGCACCAAAGGTGTCTCAAGAATTCTGTCTTGGCCGACGGCTCTGGACCTCACCCACATTCCAGAACTACACGTGCGCTTTCTCCCCACGACCTTACCGTGAGGCCCCAGGGGTGCTGTGTAGTTTCCAGGTCGTGTGAGCAATAAAACTTTATTTTTTCAAAGTCTCCTGATGGTTGTTGCAAACGTAGGGCATCTTGCAAACGTCATAAGAACCACGAGGGCCGGTCCAACCACAACATCGGGCATCGATGGGCTGAGACCAGCACACAACACTGCCTGAACCCCATGGCGGGGCCAAGGGCTGGCGCAAACAGACCCCTCCCGTCAGAAGTAAACCTCCCCAGACCCCTCCCCAGACCGAGCCCATGCATCTCATGTTCCCGGCTGACTTGGCTTCAAACTGGCCCCTGACCTCTGCAAAACAACAGAGAAGGTCGTGAGGTGTAGCCGAGGGGAGGCTGGGAGGCCCTGCTTGGTGTCAGAAAGCCCTCGGCGCGTATCTGGCCCACCCTGGACACGCTTCTCAGCTGTGCTCAGACGTGATTTTGTATATTGAAAATGGGGACACGAGGATGACACAAAGACAATGCCAAGCAAGTACGAAGCACCAAAAGTATCATTATGCCACTTTAGACCTCAGGGGAGAGGTCACTGGGGCTGCGTGAGTTCCTAACCCATCCCTCATCCCACATCCAGTTCACAGTCATGTTCCTGTTGCTTTTCCTTCTGACGAGGGTGGGACTGGAGCCAGGGCTGGGGTCGTGCTGGTGCCCGGCTCTGGTCAGCGGACAAAGACCTGGGGGTTCCGCTCAGCCTTTCCCAGAGCCTCGGCCCTGCGTTAGGTCAGCCTGTGCTGGCCCTGACCGGCCCCCGGTTCCTCCAGACCCCTCGAGGCTGTGTGTCAGACCTTCTGGGTGGCTGTAAAACGTGCCCCTTTGAAAACTGGGAGCATCTCCGGGCTACAGGGGCTCGGCAGCCTGGGGAGGGAGACGGTGGTCCCGCAGGAGCTGGGACTCAGCCCGAGGGGCTGCCCCTGCTGGTCAGCAGTCCTGAGGCCCCACGTCCTAAAGCCCTGCCCCCTCCCCTGAATCTCGGAGGGGACTTACCCAGGCCCAGGTTGGAGATGGTCTCGAGGTCTGTGAAGCTGCTGGCCTCAAGGATGGCCTGGGGCAGCCTTAGCGTGAAGGGCAGCAAATCTCTGTGGAGACAGCAAAGGCCGGAGGTCATGTCGGGGAGAGGGACCCGTGTGTCCATTCCCTGGCCCCCTGCAATCCTGCTGGCTGCTGGGGTCTCCAGGCAGACTGGAAACTTCTCTGGGGCTGAGGGGCTGAGCCCTGTGGCTGAGGGAGCTACCAGTCAGATCTAGTTCTGGGCCAGCACTGAGGGACCCACAGAAATGGGAGACTCTTCTCCCTGGTCCCTGGTTTTCCTGGCCTTCGGGAAGCCTAGGTAGCTACCCTAGGTAGCTTCCTCTAAAGGTGCCATTCTGGGTAGAGGGCCCTTCCTGCCTGCTCCACATTGCTGCTCCCCACTGAGCCGGGCAGGGAGCGCACAGTCAGACTTCCCGGACGAGCACACAGTCAGACTTCCCCAGGGAAGGCTACCAGTCGGCCCTTCCGGGCTGGTCAGGCCCAGACCCAGACTGCGCCCTCAGCACTCATCCCACCTCAGGCCACCACTACCTCAATCTCTAAATTTGCAGGATGGTATGATTTAGTCCCGTGTTGCCTCAGTTTACCTGGTTGGCTGTCTGGCCTGCTGGCTGGGTTTCCAGTGGCTCCTGGGTCTCTGTGTATGTTGCCATGGGCAGTAGGGTCACTCAGCTCCTCTGGTGCCCACCCCCAGCCACCAGGACCATCCCCCGCACCCCCTCCGCCACCTGCTCCGTGTGCTGGTCAAGACGCCGCTGCAGGGATGGTTGGGGACCGGCTCTGGGCCGGGACTGCTGTATCCAGCGCCTTCCCGGGGCCTGGTCCTTGCTCTGCCTCTCCCACCAGCTCCTCCCTTCTGCCCCCCACAGACCCTTCCCTTGCCCTCAGGGGCCTCCCGGCTGCCTCCCCAGACAGCATGCTCATTTTCCTATAGTGCGTGTGCCTCGCTCATTCCCACCTTGGACGGAGCTCATCCCCTCTGACGACATCTACTTAGATTCTACAGAGCCTTTGAGGCTGCACCAGGGACCTCCTCCTTCTCCATGACCCAGCTATGTTCAAGGATTTCATCTGTCCCTGCCGCATCATCCAATTCACCACTTCACCCAGGGGCCGCCTCTTCTGATCCAAGGGAAAGTACCCACAGGAGGGGGTGTTTGCTGGGCAACCAGTATGTGCCCAGGTCCTGGGCTGGGTGTTTGCAGGCCTTATGTCACATGAGATTATTACTATTTTTTTTAAAGCTTTATTTATTTTAGGGGGGAGGGGCAGAGGGAGAAGCAGACTGCTGAGCAGGGAGCCCCAACACGGGGCTCGATCCCAGGACCCTGAGATCATAATCTGAACTGAAATCCAGAGTCGGACACTCAACCGACTGCGCCACCCAAGCACCCTGATATACAGTAATCAGCTATTACTATATCACAACAACCCTATCGGTAGGCATCAATACCTTTATATTACTTAATTAATTCCGGATCAGAATCCCATGGGGGAGCTGCTAAAAATGCAGATCCCCAGAACTATGCATGTAGGTTCCCAGGGTTGGGTCTGGGGGTGGGCCAGGAATCCCTATTTTTCACCAGCTCTCAGGGGGATCCTGATGGACACAGCCTGGGATGGGAATCACAGCCCCGAAAGCAAGGGCTATCGATAACAATAAAAATTTAGCATCTCTCCAGGTGTGTGTGTGCGCATGTGTGTGTGTGTGTGTATTCTCATATTTATATTCTCATATACATACATACATATATATTGTCATGAATATGAGAATATATATAATATATTCTCATTCTTATATTTTTCTTATGTAATGGACAATTAAGTCCATTAAAAAACATTCACAAAAACAGAAATTTGTAAAATGGAATATTGCTCCAATGGAATAAGAATGAATGTTCTAACATTTGCCCCCCCACACGCTGGTGAGTCAGCTTGTGTACCTCCCGGGGTGGGAGATGCCCCTCCCTAGAGGCCTCTGTTATAGCCAGTGTTTTTCGAACTTTTTTGACCATGACTGCCAGTAAGAAACACATTTGGCATCATGAGGCAGTGTGCACATACACACTCTCTCACACACACTCATACACATAACTAAAGCAAGAGTTTAGCAAAACAAGACTTATTCCAAGTTACATCAGACACATTCTCATATTTACCAGTTTAATTAAAATTTTCATTTAAAAGGAAAGCGGTCATGGGGCGCCTGCATGGCTCAGTCGGTTAAGCATCCCACTCTTGGGTTTCGGCTTAGGTCCTGATCTCATGGGTCGTGAGATCGAGCCCCGTGTTGGGCTCCGTGCTCAGTGGGGAGTCTGCTTGGGTATTCTCTCCCTCTGCCCCTTCCCCCCTGTGTAAGCTTGCTCTCGCTCCCACCCCCCTCAAATAAATAAATAAAATCTTAAAAAAAAAAAGGAGCGCCATCATGATCCACTAGACTGACGTTATGACCCCCTCCAGGGTGTTTTCTAACACTAACCGTCAATTCTCCGATTCTCCGCACACCAACAGGGTGTCCCACAAGTTCATTCAGTTCTGGCGCTACCTACCTAGAGTGAGTGCAGACCCCACAGGCTCGGGACTCCGTCCCCCCTTCAGATGCCTGCTGCAAGTCCCAGCCCACCCCTACTTGCCCCACGGACCCCTCCTCACATTTAACTGTTTGCCAGAATGGTGCACAAAACTCAGGGAAACACTTTCCTTACATCTACCGGTTTATTATAAAGGACACGCCTCAGGAGTCAGCGTGAAGAGGCACGTAGGCAAGGTAGCTTGCATGCCTCTCTGGGTGCGCCATGCCCCCCGCTTCACCCCGCACCTCAATGTGTTCACCCAGTGGGAGGTCGGTGGGTGGGGCTGGAAGTTCCAGCCCTCTAAACACCGGGTCTCCCTGTGACCAGCCCCTCCCGAGGGCGCCTAGGGGCCCTGCCTGTGTCCATTCTGGCACTAACTCAGGTAGCTCATTATGACTAACAACCCCCCCAACACTCAGGAAATCCCAAGGGGGTTTTAGGAGCTTTGTGTCAGGAATGGGGACAAAGACCAAACCAAATATACTTTTGTGTTATACTCCACTCCCTAATTGGCTTTTACCCAGGATTGAAAAACACCACATACCAATGATACTCTCTAGTTAATGCTCCTTCTCTCTTCCCCTGAGGGCTCAGCAACCCCACCCGGAGGCTAATGGCCCCCAGTTCACAAGGCTACTAATTCCTGACCCCTGGGTGTGCTGAGGATTTGTCCTCACAATCTTTCTAAGGGGCTTAGTAGAGCGCCTGGTGCGTACTAAGTGTTCAAGAAATGATCAAGTGCGTTCATGCCTCTGTTGCTGAGGAAAGCAGCCCCAGCATCTCCCTGGCTCCTCTGTTCCCCCACTCCTCTCTGCAGTGGCTGTCCCTACCCCTCTCAGTTCCTCCAACCACTGCTGAGGCAGGGGCCTCCTCATAGTGCCGGCATGGCTGCTGTGGCCCCGGGCTTGTCTCCCCTCTCCCCTTGCCTTGATTCCACCCCCTGCTGCAACCATGCAGCTCTGCTACAGTGCACACGGACGGGGAGCAGCAGTGTGGCTAATGGTAGCTGAGGAAGGATGTCCCCACAGCTCCTGGGCATGGCATTCAAGGCCTCCTCTCTCATCCCTGCCCACGTGTCTGGTTCTCCCCGTGCTGCCATGCCCAAGCTTCCCGCCACTAAGTGCTCTTTCCTCTACCTAGAGTTCTCTTCCTGCCCTTCCTTGCCTGGCTTCCGATGGCACCTCTTCCACAAGAAGGCCCAGAGCCTCCCATACATGGAAGGGGAGGGCTGCGTGGGAACAGCACGTGCATCCTCTTGGCCCCAGGCCTGTACAGGGGGCTGGGAAGAAGCAGCCGGGGCTCTGGAGTCCAGACAAGCTTGGGTTCAAATCGACTGAGAACTTAGCTGTGCGACCCGAGCTGGAGACACCCCCAGCCTCAGTTTCCTTGTCTGTAAGAACACACGTGATGGCTATTGGAGTGCTTACTTCACGCCAGGCCCTCTGGCAAGCCCCTTGCAAGGATCTTCGTGTCTGACCCCTAGCACAACCTGGGGGCAGGGGCATCAGCCCCTGAAGTGGGTCTCCAGATGAGAACACCTGCCCCGCAAGGCCACGGTAGGGGCTAGAAAGGACTCCGTGGGCAGAGCGCAGACCAAGCCAGACTCAGCACAAACGTCAGGTCAGGGGGAGCTGATTTTCGCAGTCACCGCTGCTGCCCTATCCGGACCGTGGACGCCTCTTACCAGCTCTGCCCACCCACGGCCCGGCCTCAGCGGGGCTTGCTCCTGAGGGCCTCAGTGGCTTGTTCTGGCATGCTGGAGCCTCACTGCCTGTCCCACTGGCCCTAGGGAGAGCCTCAAATGCCTCTGCCGTGGGAGCTGGCTGGCTGGCCGGCTTGGGGGTACAAGAGCCCAGCCCCGTTGGCTTTAATGACCCCGAGGTCTCTCTTATGCTCCTGAAAGCCCCCAGGGACCCTGCTGAGGCTGGGATGTCTCCTGCAATCGCACCCTTGCTGGGCTTCTCTCCCTGCCCCATCCTGCTCCCCCTTCCTCCCCGCTGCTCTCTCTTTGGGGGCAAGTCCTCTCAACTCTTGCCCCTAAGAGAGTCCTGGCTAAGCGGCTATTACTGTGCACCACCCCTGAGCTGCTGAATCAGAGTCTCAGGGGTGGGGGGGCGCGGGCAGGAGTCTGTATTTTTAACCAGCTCCCTGGGCGACTATGGGACCCTGTCCGGTCTGGGAAGCCCCTCTAGTCCTCACACCGGACTACCATCCAGCCTGGAGCATTAGGGTGAGCACCCTGAAGCAGGACCTGTATCTTCCTGAGCTGGGGGTGGGGGGTAGGGGGTGGGGGGGAGGGCATGCCTCCAATGAGCGCTCTGGAGCCGTGTTGTTCCTTCTTGGCTACCATCCCTTTGACAGGTGAGGTAACCACAGGCAGGAGAGGCCAGGTGACAGCCAGGTAACTGTCTCCAGCTCCTAGCCTGGGGTTCTTCCTCCCACGGCACCTCACCCCTGACAGACGGCCTTGGCACTGACACTAAATACAGCATGTTGACACCCAAACATACAGGCTCTGTGCCCTGTGATCTCCTCGTGGGTTCCCTGAGCAGTCGAGGGCGGGCAAACAGGTACCTGCTTCTCTGGAACGTAGAGAAACAGCCTCCAGAGGCGGAAAGATTGGGAGGTGACAGTGTGAGCTTGGTGACTATGGCTCCAGATCTCCCTGGACAGACCAAGTCACTACCCCCCATGGAAACGGAACTAGGACACCTTCTGGCTGGTGGGCAGCGTGCTGCTTCTTTATCCTCTCTTTCCCCAGCACCTGTCTAACGGCTATTATTCCCATTTCACACAAGAGGAAGTTGAGCCTCAGAGAGATTAGGTAGCGAGCTCAAGTTGTGGGCTCTGCAATTATGTCATCATTCAATTTTTTTTTTTTTTAAAGATTTATTTATTTGACAGAGAGAGACACAGCGAGAGAGGGAACACAAGCAGGGGGAGTGGGAGAGGGAGAAGCAGGCTTCCCGCTGAGCAGGGAGCCCGACGCGGGGCTTGATCCCAGGACCCTGGGACCATGACCTGAGCCGAAGGCAGACGCTTAACGACTGAGCCACCGGGCGCCCCGTCATCATTCATTTATTCATTTAAAGCACCTGGGTGTGCCAAGCGCTGCGCTGGGCACCCCTCCTGAGATAGGAACCTCTAAGAGCAGGAACGGGCCTGTCTGCCTGAGAGCTTCGCGTGTCGCAGGACACCACAGCCCTGGGGGCCTCGGCTGCTTTGCCTCGCAGGCCCGGAGGAACATGCTAGGTCATCCAATTATCATGGGAGGCACACAGTGGGGCAGTCGTAGCAAAGCTCACGGACCTGGGAGCTTTACGTACTTCGAATCTCTACCCCGCCATCGGCCAGCTGCGCAACCTGAGCAAGTTCCTTCTCTTAGTCTCAGCTTCCTCATCTGTGAAATTGGAACTTTTGCAAGATTTATGAAGGTAATGGATAGCACAGCGCTGGGTACCTGCGAGCCCTCGACAGGTGTCAGCGGCTCGCAGCTGCTGTTCCCAGCATCACCCTTCCAGCCCGTCCAAGCCCAGGAGGGTCCCGCTAGGTGGGAGGGCTGTTCTGGGATGAGCATGGTTTTCACTGAGCGGCAGGAAGGATGGGTCTCTCTGGAGCACGAAGACGTGGGCCTGGAGCCCTGAACCCCGAGACACCCCGTCCAGCCCTCGTCAAGGCCCTGCAGTTTAAGCCATTATGGCACCAGGGTGTATTTTTACGTTCCTGTTGACCTGAAACCAGTTCTGCGTAAACAGAGCGGCTCTGAGGGTGGTGACCAGTCACCCACCCCACCCAGCAGCGACTTAAGTATCACAGGCTCTGTCCCGCTGAGGGGTATCAGCCCTTCCTGTTGTCCCCACAGGAAGTGCCATCTGCCTGCAACAGGGCGGGTCAGGTCGGCTCGGTCCCCGGCTGTCCTGGAAGCTGGGGTGAGGGGCAGTGAGCGCGGGGGGGGGGGGGGGCAGGTGGTGATGAGGGAGGGGCCCTGCGTGGCCAGACCAAGATAGCCTCAGAGCCCACACCTCCCCTCATGGTTACCAGGGCAAAGCCAGGGACCGTCCCCTCTCTCTGCATCCTCTGGGCTGCACCTTTCCCTCTGGGGGCCCCTGCGCTCGCCCCCACCCAAGGGTGCAGGAACGTCTGTTGCACCCCAATGCCCTTCCATGGGGCCAGGTGTACTCACCTACTGACACAGTAGAATGCGATCAGTCTGAAGATGTCCTCAAACACAAGAACTGAGCCTTCCAGGTACAATACTGGGGAGAGATGACAAAAGCCTTGGATGAGTGTCCCTGCCAGACAGAAGGAGGCTCTCTGCGGGTGGGGGCCATGCCTGCCATCTTCATGGTGGGTCTTGGCATCCCAAAGCCCCCTACACATGGGCTGCCAATCAGACTGAAGGGAAGTGGGAACTGAACTTCTATGGTGTTAATCCACTGAGATCCCAGGGGATTATTATAGCAGCTGGTGTTATCTTTAATATACAGTCATCATCTGGGGCAAAATGACACAGAAGACTCCAGATTGTAAAAGCAGAATTAAACATTTAATGGATCGGGGTCATCTCGGCCTGACGAGGAGCTGTGAGGGACCAGCAGGAGGCAAGTTGCCCAGATCTGTCTTGGCCTCCAGGAGATGCGGGGATGCCGGCCCAGGGCCACTGGCTCTTCACCCAAGAACCCTTGGGCCTATTAGAACCTTACTTGATTTGGCTGCATGGGTAACCCAAGAGTGAGGGTGACCCCGATATTTTCCAGCTCTGACAACAAAGAGGGATCAACGCATTTGCCCAAGAGCTCATCCCATGGTGGATATGGCTCCTTGGAGGGGTAGGGTGCTGGACTGTGCCTGAAAGGGGAACATGGTACCACACCACACCCTGCTTTGGACCCTCAGGGCAAGGGGCCCAGAGAAGCTAAGCGGTTTGGTTGAGGTCCGCTGCCCATCTTGGTTGCCACCCACCCTCATGACTCCTTTCATCCCAGGGTTCCATATGCCCAATAGGTGAGGCTCCCTGTGCTGGGGACGCGCACAGTGAATTTTCTTAGGCATCAGAGCCACTGAGAAACTGAGGGTGTCACACTTCAGTTCCAATTTCCTAAGGTTCTTCTCACATCCGTGTGGTGGAAGGGAAGGCAGGACCTGGGTCCCAGGCGTGGCTCCAACCATGAGCTTAGTTCCTCCACCTGCAGAAGGAAGGAGCCTTTCCCACCCTAAACACGCCTGTATCTAGTTGACAGCAGGCTGTTCTTTTTTCAGAGCCCAGGACAGTATTTCACTGCATCGGTGATCTGCGAGATGGGCATACATGAACCAACATGTTTTGTTCCAATCGCTTTATTTTTATATTTGCCTTCTTTCAACATACTACACTGTGCTCAACAGTTAACATGATTTTTAAAAAGAAGTTCACATTCATCATCTATTTATGGCAAAGATATAATGGTTTCCCATTAGGGTAGATATAAACACTTTAAAACGGCGTTTAGTCGATTACAGGACCAGTGGTACTTGGAAAAGTCAGAAACATCAGTTCAAGGAATTAGCACCCTCTGCGAATGAATAGCGGTGGGGCGGCCCATAGCGCCACCTAGTGCTGGCATTTGGTGCCTCACTGACTCTTTCAAGAAGTGACTGGGCCAAGGGAGCCTGGGGCCAAAAAGTCCTAGCCAAGCCTAGCACACTGGGAGGGCGCGCTCAATAGTTAGCCGCTTTCGGGGCACCTGGGTGGCTCAGTCGTTAAGCATCTGCCTTCGGCTCAGGTCATGATCCCAGTGTCCTGGGATCGAGCCCCACATCAGGCTCCCTGCTTAGCAGGGAGCCTGCTTCTCCCTCTCCAGCTCCCCCTCTGCTTGTGTTCCCTCTCTCAGTCTGTCTCTGTCAAATAAATAAATAAATAATCTTTAAGAAAAAAAAAAGCCGCTTTCGCTTGCCATGGGGACTTTTCTGACCTTTGCAGAGCACACCTGAAACCTTTAAGATAAAGTCAGCCACTCCCCCTTCTGTGCCCCAGGCACTTTATGGAAAGCCACACCTCCTTTAAACTCAGTTCACCAACTGTCCCTTTGCTGGTCTGCAAATGGGGGGCAGGCACCAGAGCTCATTCCTTTTTGTGGCCTAGGGCCCAGGGTCTAGACATAGTGGCCCAGTCACCTTTTTACTGTTAAACTTGCGGATCTGTAAAGTCATGAGCAATGATGAAAGCTCTTGTTTGTTTCTTTAGAACTTGACCTCTTCTGCCCCAGCCCCGGGCGCCTGCCACATCCCTCCACGCTATACATACACTGATGATGTGACCTCATTTGGAAACAGGGTCTGCAGAGGTCATCGAGTGAACGTGCAGTCAGACTGGATTGGGGTGAACCCTACATCCCATGAATGGTGTCCTTATAAAAACACGTAAAGACGTGGGGCACAAACACATAGAGAGGAGAAGCCACGGAAAGACGCAGGCAGAGACGAGCGAGGTTGTCCCCGGCAGCTGGGAGAGAGGCGTGGAACGGATTCGCCCTGATCTGCAGAAAGAACGAACCCCGCCCACACCTCGATTTCAGATTTCTGGCCGCCACAAGGGCCAGAGAATCGATGTGTGTTGTTTTTGGCCCCCCAGCCTGTGCTACTTTGTCACAGCGGCCCTAGGAAACTCACGTGCCCGCTCATAAGCAATACTCATCCGCCGGAGCTGCTAGAACGGTGCACAGCACGCTCAGCCAGCGAGGATACAGGATTACCAAACCCTAACTTTAAACAAGTAAGCCACGGGGCGCCTGGGTGGCTCAGTTGGTTAAGCGTCTGCCTTCGGCTCAGGTCATGATCCCAGAGGCTCGGGATCGAGCCCCGCATCAGGCTCCCTGCTCAGCGGGAAGCCTGCTTCTCCCTCTGCCTGCCACTCCCCCTGCTTGTGTTCCCTCTCTCTCTGACAAATAAATAAATTCTTAAAAAACAAACAAACAAACAAGTAAGCCAGTCATGGCGTAAGGTAGGCATGTGGCTTTGGCTTGGCATTATTATGGCTCCTCAACAGAAAATTTGTCCCTTGGAGGGGGGGCATTTTCCTCACTTTGTCCCCGTCAACGCAGTCCACATTCCACCCTCCAGGTGTTTGCTCGTGTTCTTTCCCCATGGACGAGGACCCCCTCTTTGCCCTTCACTACCTTTAGGATCCACCTTCCGCCCCAGAGCCTTTCCCGAGTATTCCGACCTCTCCCCTGGGAAAGCTGCCCACAGGAGGTGCTCAAGAGAGCACACATTTTCCCAGCAGGGCAACGCCGTCTGGGTGCTCACCTTGTGATCTGAGGCTGTGAGACTGTGGGCCCACTGGGAGCAGGAATGGGTCTCACTTTCCCTGTCACCAGCACCGCACCCAACCCTGTGCCAGGCACACATGAGGACCCCAAAAAGGACAGATGACCCGGCCCTCTGGGGCTGGGATCAAGAGTGGACCACATTTACGGAGACAAGAGTAGGTTAGTGGTGCTTAGCACTGGGGCTTTGGGGGGAGATAGGGAGATGATGTTAAAGGTATGGGTTTCTGCTTTTTTATTGTGTTAAACTATAAAAAACATATAATTTAGCTTTTTAACCATCTTAAGGGTACAATTCAGTAGCATTAAGTACATTCGCATTGTGCAGGATGGGGCTTCTTTTTTGAGGTGATGAAATGTTCTCGGACCTGCTATGGTGAGGGATGGGCCACTGTGAACGCACCAAAAGCCACTGGTGGGTTTTTGCATCCTAAGTGGGTGAATTGTAGGATATTGAATATATTATATAAATACCTCTCAATAAAGCCACTATTTAAAAAAAAGAGAAACCCATACACCAAGAGTGGACTGAATTTCACTGCCTATAGTATGTTTATCTGGGATTTTTATAACGAGCATATGTGACTTCAGAAAGCAGAGAAACTATAAAGCGTCTCTACATTTTTCGCTAATCTTCCAAAAGTCTCTGTCAATTTTTCTCTAAAGCTGATGGGTTGCCAGCGTCCTCTCAGCTGAGACCGCTTTAGAGACCACTCACAGCCCTGCCGGGCACAGCCGACAAGCCCCTGTGCCACCCACCGCCGAGGGGACCACGCTGCCCCTTCCCCTGCGAAGCCAGCTTCAGAAAGAGCCTCAGGAATGCCTGGTGGGTGCTGTGCCCTTGGCAGCAGCTGGTGGCCGGGAGCCCAGCCAGGGGGCCCCTCTCAACAGAGATGCTGGTTCCAGCCGGTCACCTTGGACAAGCGCCAGCAGCGAGCCCTCCACTGTGTACGGTCTCCGGGGTCCTCAGCCGCAGCCTCAGTGGGCACATGCCAGACCCGTCTAATGCGTTTTTCCTCAAAGGGTAAGACAGGAGAAGGGGTCCCCATCAGTCACACCTGGCACATCTGGAGGTGACAACAGGTGACAACGACCGGACACCACTTCCGCCTAGAGAAAAGGAAATCTTTTACCTAACCACTCACCATCAAGATGGGACAGGATAGAGATGCAGGGTCCACGCACGCCGGCCCGGCTTCTAGCATTTACAACCTCAACATCAAAGTGAAATAGTCACGAAGACCAGAAAACTAGCAGAAGATTTTTTTTTTTTTTTAAAGAAATTCCATTCATTTGAGATTAGCTTTTTCCTAGCATAATTTCCTCCAGGGTCCTCCAAATTGCTGAGGGAATCAATAGCCTGATCCTTTTCCGGCTGAGTACTATTCTTTGGGTTGGGCGGACCAGTTTGCTTGGCCATTCACCCACTAAAGGGCTTCTTGGCAGTTTCCAGTTTTTACTTTTTTTTTAAGATTTTATTTATTTAGGGGCGCCTGGGTGGCTCAGTCATTAAGCGTCTGCCTTCGGCTCAGGTCATGATCCCAGGGTCCTCGGATCGAGCCCTGCATCGGGCTCCCTGCTCAGCAGGGAGCCTGCTTCTCCCTCTCCCACTCCCCCTGCTTGTGTTCCCTCTCTCGCTGTCTCTCTCTGTCAAATAAATAAATAAAATCTTTAAAAAAAAAAAAGAAAAAAAGACTTTATTTATTTATTTGACAGGGAGAGAGAGTGCATGAGCATGAGTTGGGGGGAGGGGCAAAAGGAGAGGGAGAAGCAGACTCCCCGCTGAGCACGGAGCCCCGACTCAATTCCAGGACCCCCAGATCATGACCTGAGCCGAAGACAAATGCATAGAGCCACCCTGGCGCCCCTCCAGTTTTTAGTTATTATGCACAAAACTGCTGTGGACATGTGTGTACAAGTTTCTATGTGAAAGTGCATTTTCCTTTCCCTAGGGTTCCCAAGAGAACAATTGCTGGGAATATGGTTAAGTCCATCATCACGTTTCAAAGGAACTGCCAAACTATTTTCCTGAGTGTCTGTACCATTTTACATTCCCGCCAGCAATGTGGGAGTGACCCAGTTTCTCCCCATGCTTGCCAGCTTGGTGTTTTCACTGTTTTTCATTTTAGCCGTTCCGATTGGTGTAGAATGAGATCTCACTGCCGTTTCAATTTGAATTTCAGAAGGACACGAAACATCCTTTGGTGTGATTATTTGCTATCTCTATATCCTCTTTGGTGAAATGGCTATTCACGTCTTTGGCCCATTTTCTAATTGGACAGGTTTTTTTTTAAACATTGAGGTTTTTTTTTTTTAACTGCTTTATTAAGAGATCATTCACATACCATACAATTTGCCAATTGGAAGTGCACAATCCAACAGTCTTAGGGCATTTAAAGAGTTGTGCAACCATCACCACAATCAATTTTAGAACATTTTCATCATCCCAGAAAAGAGACCCTGGACCCACCAGTGGTCACTCTCCACTCCTCCCTTCCCCGTGGCTCCTGGCAAGTGCTAACCTAGGTATCTGTCTTTATGGATTTGCCTCTTCTAGACATTTCATGTAAGTGGAATTATACAGTGTGTGGTCCCTTGCGTCTGGCTTTTTTCACCTAGCACAACGTTTTCGAGGCTTGTCCATGTGGTAGGATGGGTCAATGCTTCATCCCTCTTTACGGCTGGATAATCTATTGTTTGGATGGACCACATTTTGTTTATCCATTCATCACGGATGGGTGTTTGGGCTGTCTCCACTTTGTGGCTACCACGAGTAATGCTGCCATGAACATGTATGTACAAGTTTTTGTGCAGACATACATTTTCATTTCTGTTGAGTCCAGACTTAGAAGTGGAGTTCAGGGTCATGCAGTAACTACGTATGTTTAAGAAACTGCCAACTATTTTTCCAAGTGACTGCACCATTTTACATTCCACTAGCAACATACGAGACTTCCAATTTCTCCACCCCTTTGCCAGTCCTTTTTGATTACAGCCATCCTAGTGAGGATGAAGTGGTATCTCATTGTGGTTTTGATTTGCATTTCCCTGATGATTGGTGATGCTAGTCTCTCTCCTTGTGCTTACTAGCCTTTTGTGGAACTTCTTTGGAGAAGTACCTCTTTACGTTCTTGGCCCATTTTTAAATCAGGTTGTTTGCTCTTTTGTTTCGAAGGGCTCGATCAGAGTCCCTCTTTAGCTAGGACATTTTCATTAGGTATTCATTTATTGACAAATATTTATTGTGCTCATCATCTTGATAAAAAGGGTAGACGGATATAGAAATTGAGAGGAAGCCTCACAGGTAGAAGGATGACAGGGAATTTGCCAGTGGTCTGGCCACAGGACCTATCTAGGACATCCTGCTGAAGGACAGAGATTCAAACAACCAGCTCATTCTCTTTTGATGATTGAAAGTTTGGTTGGGTGGGGATGGGAGAGGTGTAGTTGATTTTGCCTAAGAGAAAACCTTGCATGTGGCAAGGCCTCAATATGCGTGTTTATGGAATGAGCATTGGATGGATAAGAACTTCCCCAGGAGGAAAGTGTCCCCAGAGGAAGGCAGGAAGGACCCTGGGTTGGCAGGAGAGGCAGAGTCACAGACCTCTCCCAGGGCTCACCCTTGGAGAGAAAAGGCCATCATTCCCGGTCGGGGGGGAAGCCAGGAAGTGGCCCTCCTCCCAAGCCTTATGTGACACTGCTAAGCCAACCTTCCCTGAAACCTATCACCTAGAAGGGGCTGGAAGACTGATCCTAATGGATTCTTATCCTGCTTCCTAAAAGGCACACTAGATCGTCAAACTGGGTCCCCAACAGGAAAGGCCAGGGGTGCAGACCCTGAGAATAAAAAGCCACTGTGCCAAGAGGCTAGGGAGTGGTTCACAGCTGGGCAGCAGGAGGGTGAGTCAGCTGCAGGCCCGGCAGGTGCGGCCGGGGCCACCTGTTCAGGGGCCTCCCACCCCTCTCGGCTCCTTCCCCTCTTGGGAGGTCACAGTAGCCTTCTGGTGGCCTGGCCCCAGTCCAGTTGCCATGGGAACCCCCACCTGCCCCGGTTGCAGCTGAGGCGGGAAGAGGACTGTTTTCTGTCCAAAGGCCCAGTTTGCTGCAGTGGATGAAAATGATCTCCCCTGTTCCCAGGGCTGAAAGTGGGGGGAAATAGCAATTTCACAGTCTGGGGGACCCCGTGGTTCCAGGCCCAGCTCTGGCAACCCCTTGCTTCGAGACGATGCTGCAATGCAGCTGCCTCCCCTGTGAAATGGGAGAAGAGCCCGCTCCCTGCCTGAAGGAAGGATGCTGCTAGACTAGGGCTTCAGGAATGGCTGGATCCAGCAGAAGGAGAAGCTGCCAGGAGATAGAACAAACAATCTCCCGCTGGGCAGCAGATCTCCTGTGCTCTCTGGGCAGCCTTGCTGCCCGACCATACAAGGACTGGAGCATGGGGTGGTGCAAACTCTCCGTCCTGCTCCAGGCAAAGCCCAAACGTGGACAGTACCGGCCAGGCATGGGCTCCTGGTTCCAGTGGCCACGTGCCCAGAGTCCAAAGCCCTCACTCTCAGAGACTTGCTTTCTCTAACTGTCAAGTGAGCATGAGATACCTGAGGCCCTCCTTGGCCCTCTGGCTTCTCGTGCAGAGGTTGGTGCCCCACAGCCCCTGCACCACAGATAACACAGAGTCTGAAGGTCTGTGGAGGGAGGGCGGGGACCTGGGAGAGGACGACAATTTGAAAATGTGCTGGAGACAGATCCCTTTCTCTTTCCTTGCCTGGCCGGGGTGGTCTAGGGTGGACACCTTGGCTTCTGGCTCACTGGCTGGCCTGGAGCCCCTTCACTGTCTATTTACCAGCCTGCTTGAGCCTCCCTCTGTAAAACCCCCAGCCCCCCTAGCCCCGAAGTTTCTCAGTGTAAGATCATCCTCCCTTAGCTGCCCCCACCACATCTCCTCCATCAACCACAGGCCCACAGGGGGAGCGTATGAGCTGCAGGGAGGCTGACAGGGAAAGGAGCAGGAGGACCTGCCAGCCATGGTCAGGGGTCCAAGCAGAGGGCTGCTTCCAAATGCTCCTAATGCCCCACTATAGGATCTCGCAAGGGAGCAGAGAGGTGTCTCCTCTTTTAGGTAGCTGCAGCCCTGCACTAAACTGCACAACTTGACAAGCAGAACACCAGCTAGACTTCAACTCCCATTCAATTCACCAATGAAGCACTTTTGGGCAGTGCACAAACTATGCAACGATCCATGGCAGCCCTGGTTATGAGTCATGGCCATCTTTGCTGGTTGCGGTTGGCATAAGGAGCAATTTCCTCTTAAGAATTTTAAGATGAAAAAAGTACAGCAATGTCCTTTTACTGAGTTCTATACCACACCCCAAATTTGCTTAGAGACCTGACCATACCCAAATGTTCCTCCTAGTGGATGGGGAACCACTGAAAGCCAGAATGGAAGGGCCCTTAGAGATGACACTGGTCCAAACTTCCTCATTGCTTCAATGGGGAAACTGAGGTCCAGAGAAGGTACGTCATCATGCTGTGAGAGAGGATTAATTTGGGTGCTTTCCAGAGCTTAACTGTGGTGCTCTCTGGAATCTAGGTTCTGATTCTGATTGCTGTCATTCTGCCCCTTTCTCCCAAATTCCCAGCACAGGCTTTGAGCCTCCTGATTAATAATGGAAGGGTATTGTTTTCAAGGTTTCAATAATAATAATAATAGTAATAGTAATAATAATATTATCTACCATTTATTAGGTGCCGACTGCGTGCCAGCCTTGGACAAACTCCATTATCCTCCTTTTATAGGCAAGGAAACTGAGGCTCAGAGAGGTTAAACAAGTGGCCCACAGGCCACAGTCACGACGAGGTGCCAGCAGCCTGGGAACCTGGTATATGAGGCACTTTTTGTTCCAGAGAGGTGGCATGGGATGGACGGAGGGCATCCCAGTACTTCCTACTGGAATGCACTCAATGTGTCCCTGCTTTAAGTGAATAAGTCAGCTAGCAGAGACACCTTCCCATGGGCCACAGCTCCCCACCCCCGCGTCACCAGGCAGGCCCCATGTCACCCTGGGGGAAGCCTTCCCAGGAGCAACTACGGCCTCCCTCCCGGTGGCCCCGGCGTTGGGTTCACACTCCGCCAGAGAGCATCATTCCACCACATCCTGCTGTGTTCCCAGGCCCGACTCCAGCCCAGAATGAAGCTCCCGGGAGGGCGGGAGTCAGGTGTCCCTTCTTCTCGCCGCCCCAGAGCCAGGTCCTTGCCGGGATGACAGGACACAATTAGCAGGCTTTGTGAAGAGCACTCCCTCTGAGCCCCAGCCGCATCCGCTGTAACGACGCTGTCCAAGCTGGGATGAAAGATTCCTTTTCTTGGAGGGTGCTCTTCCAAATTTAGCAACTGTGCGGATGAGGCTTTAAGTCTGGGGAAAGGAATACCGACCAACTGTCACAACGCAGATGGGACTTTGCCTGGAAACTATGTGTAGGTTCAGATGCCAAAACAGAAGGGGAGACATTAGACAGATGAGTGAACTGCCAAGTGTCAGGGGAGACTACAGAGTAAGCAGACAGGGAGATGTTTGGGGAGAAGGGGCAGGGAGGGGAGGGTGGAGGAGAGTGGAGCAGAGGCACGGCTGTCCGCCATCAGGGGCTCTAATTACCCCCCCGGAGAATGAGCTGCAAGTCTGGAAAAGCCATGGCCTGTTCCTCTGCTCACACTCAGGGACAAGGAGGTGTCTTTGATGGTCCCCATCAAGAAGAAAGGCTTGGAAGAAAAGGAGGTGGCCCACGGCACCACCCTGCTGGCGAGAACAGTCCCGAGTTCAGGAGAAGGACCCATCAAGAAACAAGCCAGCTCAGAAAACAACCGGCTTCGACTTCAGGATCTTACCCCCGAGTCTGCAAACTTTCATCTGAGCTCCAGAAGAAAAGTGACCACCACTTATGGAAGCGGGGAGGCCCAGAGAGGTTCGGTGGCTTGCCAGAGGTCCCAGGGCGAGGAAACGATACCAGGACGTGACTCTGCAGTCCGCGCTCTCACACAGCACACACCCGTTGGTTTTCCAGACCAATGCACACGACATGTGCAATTTTAAAGTTTCCCACAGTCACGTTAGAAATGGTAAACAGAATCAGATCACATGAATCCTAATACTATATTCTATTTAACCCCAAATATCTAAAATATTATCAGTTCGACAAACCATAAATATAAAAAATTACTGGTGGGCTATTTTACTTTTTTTTTCATACTACTCAAAATCTTGTGTGAATTTTATTTTTCTTCTTCTTATTTTCTATTTTTGAGAGAGAAAGAGAGAGTACAAGCAGGGCGAGCAGAGAGGGAGAAGCAGGCTCCCCGCTTAGCGAGGATCCTGGGATCATGATCTGAGCCGAAGGCAGACGCTTCACCGACTGGGCCACCCAGGAGTCCCCAAAATCTTGCGTGAATTTTAACTGACAGCCCATCTCAATTCAAACTGGCCACCTCTCACATGTTCCACAGCCACGTGTGGCTCATGGCCCCCCCATGGGACGGCAGAGCCTGAAGCAGTGTTCTCAAGTGGGAGCAAATTTGTCCCCCAGGGCACGTTTGGCAATGTGTGGAGGTACCTCAGGTTGTCACATCCCGGGGGTGGGGAGGTGGTACTTCTGACATCTAGCGGGGGAGGCCAGGGATGCTGCTCAACCCCCCACAGAGCATGGGACAGCGCCCCCAGCAAAGAATGATCGGCTCCAAATGTCAAGTGTGCCGAATTTCAGAAATCCGGCTGCAGAGGGAGAGGCAGTCCGTGCTCCCGGAACGACTGGCAGGAGCCCAGGGGCGCTGTGGATGCCCGCACCTAGCGTGCTGCCGGGGGCCCGACATCTGTGCTCGCAGTGCAACGGAATGGAAGACAGGAGTGCCCCCCGGGACTCTGAATCACAGGAATCACCCCCCTATCCTCTTCACCAGCACTGCCACAAACTGAATCATGGACTCAAGAACTAGGGACCAGTCTCAGGGCAACTGACATTTCACTCGCTTCCAGATGCTTCGAGTGAATACCGGCTTGCAAATACCCAGCCCAGGACTCAGGATGTCACTTACTTCTCTGCTGTCCCTGGGGGAAGTGTCCCGGGCAGCCTCAGCCCTTGCCAGGGGGAGGCCTACAGTTCTGGGGAGCAAATTCAGTGGGGGTGATAGGGCACTGGATTGTGGCTGTAGGTCAAACTACATCCCCAAATCAGTCCATCAGTGGGCAAGTGGGTGTTCTTAACTTTTCTCTAGCTCCTCGCTGGTTCTGAATGTGGGAGTGGAAGAAAGGGGTGTTTTTATAGACCTCGCAGCCCTCCAGAGACATAGGGCCGGGTGCCCTCCTGAATCACCATAAATGCCCCTGCTCAGGACAGGGGACACACTGTTGCGGCACAGAGAAGAGTCTCTGCTGACACAGGGAAGTTCCTATGACCTCCCAGGGATCAGGGTTCCAAATTCTCAGGCAGTTCCTCTAGCCTTACGCTCCTCCAGCCCGACATCTCATTCAGATTCTCCCTTAGCTCCCAGATGGCAATTCCACAGCCCAGTAAGAACAGAGATGGAAACGGGCACCTTGACCAAAACAGAGGGAGCCTGCAGAGTTACCATCTCATGCTCCAGAGACTCTCAAAGCTCTGCCTTGGGCTCTGCCCTCCCTCCTGAGCCCTGGACCCATGGGTTTATTCCATTTTCATTCAGCAAATATTTGCTGAGCAGCGACTATGCGCCAGGCACTGTTCCAGGCACTGGGGTGATGGCGATGGGCTTCTTTCTCCCAGGCACGGTGGCTCCCCGTGTCCCTTGCTGTCACCCCCACCAACCACTCTTTCCCTGGACCTTGGGTGACGCTGCCACAGGTCCCTAACACCGGGTGCCTACCGGCCCCTTTTCCTTCTCAGCCATTTCTGCCAACCTGTGATGTCAGTCCTCCTCCTAAGTATCTCTATGTCTCCTCCTTCTACACCTGCTGTAGGAGCTGGGTGCAGGCCCCACCGTGCTGCCCCTGGATCAAGCCAAGTCCCTTCTGGTCTTCATCCTGGGGGGCCTCCCCTGCACTCCAGCCTCCACACTGCCCGCCAGCAGTGAGGAGCATCTGTCTGTCTGTCTGTCTATCTATCTATCTATCTATCTATCTATCTATCTAAAGATTTTATTTTTAAGTAATCTCTATACCCCCTGTGGGGCTTGAACCCACAACCCCAAGATCAAGAGTCACATGCTCTACCAACTGAGCCAGTCAGGTGCCCCAAGGGGCTTCTGTTTAAAAGGCCCATGAGAGCATGTCCCCCCCATTCTTAATGTCCTTCTGTCAGGGGTTCTTCCCCATGGCCTTCTAGATAAAGGCCAAACATCAAGACCTGGGTGCACACTGCCCTGGGATTGGCTCTGGTCAATGGTCCGCATCCTGTGACTCCATGTCCTTGCTCGTACTTCTCGCCGCCTCCCGTGATCTTCCTTTCTCACCCAACAGGACTCACTCACATGTCCTCACTCCTCGGAGGCATCCCCCTGGGGTTTCACTCACCCTCCAGTGTTGGGGATCTTTCCTAATTGCAGTAAAATCCTAACACCTTCTTAATATCATCGTCTGTGTATCCCTATGGCCCCGTGTCCTTAAATCGAGTAGATGAATAAGTGCATGCCTTCTATAATTCTCTAATTATGTAGTGTGCATGATCTTTGCACCCCAGAGTAGGTAGAAGTTTCCTTGAGAGCAGAACCATGTTTTCAACTCAAGAGCAGTACAGCCTAGTGTGAAGAACACGTGCTAGGGAGCCAGGTTACTGGGTTTAAACCCTGGACCCACCACTTCCTAATGCAGGACCTCAAGCTAGCCACTTAGCCTCTCTGTGCCTCAGTTTCTTCATCTGTAAAATGAAGATCATACCTGTCCTGGTTATCTATGGCTGTATAACAAACTGCTTGCAAAATTTGCTGGCTTAAAACAACCATCTTTGTGTAGCTCATGGTTTTATGGGTCAGGAATTTGGGCAGAAATCTGCTGGGAGATTCTTCTGCTCCTCATGGCACTGACTAGGTCACTGGCACGCAGCTGGGGACTGTCCTGGCCCAGAGGATCCAGAAGCCTTCACTCCTGCCCGTGCCTTGGCAGGAGCAGCTGAAAGGCTAAGCTCAGCTGGGCCCTCTTGGGCCTTGCTCCTTCTCCATATGGTTTCCAGGTGGTCTCTCCAGGATGGTGGTCTCGGGGTCATCAGATTTCTTACATGGCAATCCAGGGTTCCCAGAGCCCAACAGAAGCTGCCAGTTCTCTTAAAAGCTACATATGGAACTGGCAGAGTGTCCCTACTGCTTTACTCTGTTGGCCGAAGCCATCCTGGGCCAGCCCAGATTCAAGGGGAGCAGCTGTAGCCCTTGATGGGAAGAGGGTCAAAGAAAGTACCGCCATCTTGAATCTGCCGCAGGATAGTGTTTCTATCCTAGGGTTGATCTGCACATTAAATGAGTTAATTCATATAAAGAGCTCCACAAATGATTTCTATCGGTGTCTTACATCCTTAGTCTCTTCCTCAGTAAATATTTTGTGTCCTCACTCAGTAGAGGAAGAGGCACACGGAGAACATTCTAGGTTGCGCGGCAGAGAGGGAGCTTCTTGTACCAGCCGCTGAACCACATTCTGCACACCAGGGGTCCCCTGGAGTCCTAAGACTGCACAGTGAAAATGGAGTTGTGAGGGAGCATGAGAGAGCAGAACCAACACCGACCCAGTGCACAGCTACGTGGTCCAAGCCCCCACAGGCCCCTCTCTCAGGCGCCCCCCAAACCCATATGTTACAGATGAGGAAACGGAGCTCAAACGGGCTCCGGGGCCTGTCCAAGTTCAACCAGGTAGTGAGTGACAGGCTTCAAATCCAGGTCTGCCTGTCCGTCGGCTCTTTCTACTACAGCCAAGAAAACCATGGAAAATGCTCAACCGTGTCTTCTCAATGACTGATGGGACTTCGGTCCTTGGGACCCTGACACCTGTAAGAAGGAAGCTCTCGGGCTCCCACTAGAAGGTACCTCATGATTTCAAACGCTATCCCGTGACCAGCTGACCGTCTCACATCATCCATGCAGTTTCTCGGGGAATCCGTGTCACACCCGTGGCGTCAACCCTGATGCATGTCCTGTTTCTGCAAATGTCCGGCACACGTGCACCTGCTCTTCATGTAAGCATTGTAACTGCTTACACGTAAATACGCGCTTCACATCTACAGGCACACGCATAAGCTTTAGTTGGCGAGACATGTGCGTACATACATGTCAGCTCCCAGGGGTTCTGGAAGGGAGGCATTGGAGTCCCCATTTTATGGTTTTGGAAGCTGAGCCTCAGCGTGCGGCTCCCCTTGAATCTGGGCTGGCCTGGGACTGCTTTGGCCAATAGAGTAAGGCAGTAGGGACACTCTGCCAGCTCCATACGTAGCTTTTAAGAGAACTGGCAGCTTCTGTTGGACTCTGGGAACCCTGGATTGCCATGTAAAGAAATCTGATAGCCCTGAGACCACCATCCTGGAGAGACCACCTGGAGGTACCCCCCGGAGACCATATGGAGAGGGTATGGTAAATGTGTAACCACCAGCCCCCCAGGCGGAAACCTCGATTTCACAGCCTTTGCCAGCTTCCATAACGTAAATACTCCCACCACGCTGGTTTCAAGCGCCAAGCTGGGAAGAGATGTGCGCGCCCCCGTCTCATGAGCTGGAACGAGCTGGCTCCCGCATGCCGAAGCCACTGTCTGATGGTCATTAGGAGGCAGAACCATCAAAAGGCCTGGGACTCACGTGACCCACTGACCCCATCTCAGCACAGCTGTCCTTGCTGAAAACCACCTACTCCCCGTCTGCTCCCTTTCTGTAGGCTCTGGGTCTGTGCAATGAACATGAAGCGCTTGGATATAACTTAGCTCAGGCCTCAGATTCGGAGGGTCACTCCAAAGTTCCTAAGTATACTTGATGATTGTCTGCTCTTCCCTTCTTCTCCTCCAACCTCCCCTGACTTGGAGAGCCACAGGCCTGAGGACCATGGGAGACAAGACAAGAAACAACCTGGCCCAGGTGAAGGTACCGTGAACTTGGAGTTGACAGCCTGGGCCCAACCCCAGCTCCATCCTTGGGCACAATTTCCTCAGCTGCAAAACGAGGGTCCCAGCATCTGCTTCCTAGGGCTGTGGGGAAGACAAGAGGAACAATTTCTCTCTTAAAAAAAAAAAAAAAGATTTTATTTATTGATTTGAGAGAGAGAGAGAGACGACATGACTGGGAGGGGCAGAGGGAGAGGGAGAGAGAGAATCTCAAGCAGACTCCACACTGAGCATGGAGCCCGACGTGGGGCTCGATCCCAGGACCCTGACATCATGAAACCAAGAATCGCAGGCTTAGATGACTGCACCCCCCAAGAGAAACAACTTCTATGAAAGCTGATGCAGTGACTGGCCCAGTGGGTCTGGTACAGTGCCCGGCACATGCTGTCCCTAATAACTGGGGGCTAACGGCCATATGAGATTTCTTGGGTAGGGCCTCATTATTGGGGAACTGGGTCTCACCTGGGGGCTGCTCAGGGCAGTCTTGGACTGGGAACAATGACTACATTAAAGAACATTCCAGCAGGGGAAGTTGTGCTGGGGCAAGTTCCTTAAAAGTTTCCACTGTGAAAACCAAGACCAAGACAAACAAAAAGCACAACAAAACATACTCAATAGGATCAGGACTGCTGATGAAAGCAGTGCAAATGATTTGTTGATTCTCGACAGATAAAGGGAGATGGACACAAAGAGCCATGGAAGACACCAGTCCATTTCTATAGAACTTTCCAGAAGGTCCCACCTCTGACTTCTTCCTTAAATAGTTTGGGCAGAAAGAAGAAGTTGGTGGGACAGGCATAATCATGTGGCTTCCCAAGAGGCCAGCCCAGCTGCTTGGACACTGAGCGGCACGTATCTTCCTCAGCTGTAGCGAGGCTTTATAATCCAGGTGCTCGGGACGTCTGGGGTCAGGCAAATAAAGAACAGTACCTCCTCTCTACGTGGGGCTCTGCCTTTCCAAGGTATTTCGTATCCATCTCTTGCCAGGTGAGGTGAGGGGTCCCTTCTCCTAGCAGTCCCAGAGACACTGAGTGACTTGCTTAAGGTCACACAGCAAGTTACTGGGGGAGCCAGATTAGACCCCGGTTCAATGACACCCACCCGTGGCTTTGCACAGGCTCACACTGGCCCTTTAGCTGCTCCCTCTTCCTAGGGGTGAAGACGCCTGAGAACTTCCAGAGGAAAGCAAATCTGGGAGGTGCTCCAGAGGTGTTCAGAGGTAGCGACTGGCTTTCTCTTTCAGGAGAAAACCCCAAAGCTTATAGGAATATCTCCTTATAAGTCCTGAACATGGGATAAACCTTCCAGAGCAAGCCAAGCCTCCGCACTGGGTCGCTGGGAGAGCCACAAAGCACTTGCAGAAGTACTTTGCTTTGTTTCTTCCACTCTTGCCCCAACGAATCAGCTTCCCCAGTGATCCTTTTAAGAGCAGAATCTGGGGCGCCTGGGTGGCTCATTCAGTGAAGTGTCTGCCTTTGGCTCAGGTCATGATCCCAGGGTCCTGGGATCGAGCCCCGCATCGGGCTCCCTGCTCAGTGGGGAGTCTGCTTCTCCCTTTCCCCCTGCTCATGCTCTCTCTCTCAAATAAATATATAAAATCTTTAAAAAAAAAAAAAAAAGCAGAATCTGGCCTTATGAAGACCCTCAGTAGATGCTAGCTACATACATACATGAATGAATGGATGGATAGAGGGAGAGTCCCTCTTGCATTCCTGCCTGGTGTTAGGTATGTCCACATACGTTTTCTTGTCTGTTCCTCATAACAATTTCCTTAGAGGCACAGTTCACTCCATTTGTGGTTGACAGTGAGGCCCAGGAGTCAAACATCTTGCTTCAGTTCCCAGAGCTAGTTAAGTGGGAGAATGGAACACAAATCCAGATTTTCTAACCCTAAGACCCAGGCCAACGGGGAGGGCAGGCAGTCAGGGAAGGGGGAGGGCAGTTAACTTTCTGTGGGCACCTCCTGTGCATAGTTCTGGTTCACCATCACTGTGAACCCACTTCACAGTAGAGAAAACCCAGGCTTAGTGAGGCCGAGTATTGAGCAGCATTGCCAAGACTTCACAGCTGATGAAAGCACAGGGGTAGGATTTGAATCTGGGACCACTGGGTTCCAAAGCCCACCCTCCCAGTCCTCCTGGGACCAAGCCATCTGTCTATTCAAGTGTAAGGTGTTATAAAGCAGTTGATCAATGGCCCCGTGTTTGCTGAACACTTGCTATAGCCTTGCCCCATGCCAGGCTCTGGGGACCACAGATACTGTAACATAGCCTGGAAGCTTCCAGGCAGCGGGGTGGGGGGGTGGCTGGGTGGAAAGGAGATAGGAAAACATGGAACAGACAATGAAGGCCTGGAGGAATGGGGAGAGCACCCAAGCATAGGCAGAGAGGGCTGAACCTGGTGAGTACAAGGGAGGGGGGAGAGTAGCGGGTGGGGCGGTTCCAGATGGGGGTGCAGGGATTAGTGCTCTTCTGGGGGGGGCTCCACACTGTGATAACCTGGGGGAAATTGCCCCAGATAGGCAAGATCAGGCAAGGGCACACTGGGAAACTTCACCGTCTACCCAAGTAGAGGCCCCTGGTGAGCGGTGGGCCTGGGGAGGATGTGGACAGTCCGAACAGGTGGGTGCCCCCTCCCCTGCTATTTCAGGGCAGCTGGGACAAACGAACGGCCACTCCTTGCTGGCTGATGCCTGACCCTCCCACACTGTCGCATCAGTGCTATTGCTTTTATTCCTATTGAGAACTGCGATGCGCACCCTCATTGCACTACTTTACGGCGCTGTTAAGCCTTTCACATGTTAGTATAAATCTGTTTATTGGCTAGAGAGTTTCCAGACAGCAAGTCGTCATGGAAGGTGGCAGAGAGGGGCAGAAACAGCTCAAAAGGACGGCGGAAGCCCCAGACGCAAATGTTGAGCTAAGATAATCCACACCTCCTGCTCTCCAGTGACGGAAAGCCCAGGAGACACCGGGGCCTGGACCCTGACCCCTGACACTTCTGTAGTCACCCCTAAAAGAGGGAGGGCTGCACAGAGGCCCCTGGCTCTCTGAAACACTTGAGTTGGACTGTTTTCCCTTAGACATATTTTTGGAAGCTGCCCCTGAAGGTGGCGGTCCCTGGACACACAGGCCACCCACTCAGGCCTGACGCTGGCATGAGACCCTCACCCCCACAAACCCATTTCCCTCATCTTCCCCTTCTCTTGCCGCCAATGCCCTGTGTTCTAGATCTTTCTCCCATCTCTGTCAAAACTTCCCCTGTGTCCTACTTGCTCAGGGCAAAACAAACTCCCGGCAGTCCCTGTGTTCCCGCGTCCCAGAGAGGTGGTACGGCACCCCCACCTCCTCAGGAAGCTTCACCCACTGAAAAGGCCTCCCCCCCTTCCCCTTTTCTTGGCCTCGCAGGCCTGTCCCAGATCCCCCACCACCGAGACCCTTCCCTCAGGCAGGTCTCCCAAGCCCTCCCTCCTCCTGCTCGGGGATGCTCCTGGCAGGGCGGACAGTCCCATCCTCACCAAAAACAGCCAGCAACCTTCAAAAGCACCAGTCTCGCCAGAGCACCCCCTGCTCCAAGTCCCGTCAGCCTTCCCCGGACACTGCAAATGAAGTCCCTGACTCCTGGAGGTGGTCGTCAAGGCCCTCGGTGACCCAACCGAATCCCACCTTCCCAGCCTCATCTTTGATCTGGCTCCCCACCACCTCACACCCAACACAGCAACCCCCCCACCGATTCTCCTTCCTGCCTCCGAGCCCGATGCGTGCTGTGGTCTCTGGTAAAGAGGCCTTGTCCCGTTTCTTGTTCTCAATGATTTCCCAACCTCCACGGCCCAAGGAGGTCTGGATGATCTCCTTCAGTCAAAAGTCATCAACTTTGATGCCCCCAAAGCACACACTTAACATTCGAGCACTTATGACAGTCTGGCTTGCACTTCTGGTGAGGTGTGTGTGTGTGTGTGTGTGTGTCCATCTGTCTGCCCTATGGATCCAACGTCAGGAGCCATGACTTACAGAGCCCATCATAAGTGTCTTCCTTCAGAACCAATTGGCACATATTCCGTTGGTTGCAAAGTTGTCAAAATGTTTAATAACTCAGAGAAAGCTCATAATAAACTGCTTAAATAAATAAAGGGAGGCTAAAAACTATATGCACCACCATGATTCAAAATACACTGGGGTGGGGGCGGGGCAAACTAGGCGAAGGGGATGAAGAGGACACTTATTGTGATGAGCACTGAGTTATGTATAGAATTGCTGAATCACTATATTGTACACCTGAAACTAACATAACACTGTATGTGGACTATACTGGAATTAACATTTTAAAAAAATGCATTAAGAGAAAGGAAGAAAGAAAGAAAGAAGAAAAAGAAAGAAAGAAAGAAAGAAAGAAAGAAAGAAAGAAAGAAAGAAA